>NC_060260.1:14101428-14415357 GCF_021901455.1 Neodiprion lecontei
TTTCGTAACATAGAGGGGATCGAAAATTTGATAATTTGGTGTGTTTTGGCATGGAGAACTCATTTTCAAAAATTCATAACGCCGGTTCTGTTTGAGCTGAAAAGTTCGTTTTTTCAATCCAAAGCTAATAAAATGAATTTTAATGCAACAATTGTTTCATTTTGGATTATTCCGAAATTTATATTGTTATAAATAATTAATATGTTTAAATCGATTTTTAGCAATTGCCTTCACCTCATAGCGAGTTCTCAGCACGATCATCGTATTCTACGTCAAATTATCTATCAATAACGCATTTTTATTTGATGGAGAAATTATTATTACTGTAGGAAAAAATTAATTTATCCAGCGCGGCACATCACATCGGCGCGCGGATTCCATTGCACGCCTCATAATCTTGCCTCGTATCGTTTTCCTCTGTAATATAAATGATTACTCTATATTTTTAATTGAATAATATTATTTATTAGCATGTAAGACTTTATAAAAAATATAACAAAAAAATAATCAAATACAAAATATTATTGTGTCAAATAAAAAATCAATTTATTAAGATTTCAATACATTATTTTTCGTTAATAAGTACCTCGTCCTGCAGTACGTCGTACAATATTTACATTTATTCTTGAAAATTTGTATGATTCCAACCTCTCCTGAAGAATTGGAAGCAAAGCAATTCTAATTGTGTCAAAAAAAAACGGTTGGACAAATTTTTAAACGAAAAATACTATACATATTAAAATTGAATGTAAATATTGTGAGACGTAATGCAGAACGAGGTGTTTATTAACTAATAATAATGTATTGAAATCTTGGTAAATTAATTTTTTATTTGCCACAATAATATTTTTTATTTTGTTATTTTTTTGTTAAATTTTTTACAAAGTCTTATATGCTAATAAATAATATTATTCAATTAAAAATATAGAGTAATCATTTATATTACAGAGGAAAACGATACGAGGCAAGATTATGAGGCGTGCAATGGAACCCGCGCGCCGATGTGACGTGCCGCGCTAGATAAATTCTTTTCCTCCAGTAATAATAATTTCTCCATCAATTAAAAATACGTTATGGTTAAAATATTTGACGTAGAATACGATGGTTGTGCTAAGAACTCGCTACGAGGTTGAGGCAATTGTTAAAAATCGATCGAAACATATTAATTATTTATAACAGTATAAACTTCGGAATAATCGTTAATGAAAGAATTGTTGTAATAAAATTCATTTTATTAGCTTTGAAATGAAAAAAACGAACTTTCCAGCTCAATTTGAACCGGTGTTATGAATTTTTGAAAGTGAGTCTTCCAAGCCAAAAAATACCAAATTATCAAACTTTCGATCCCCTCTATTTTACAAAATATGTGAAATAAAAAATCCTGGAATACGTATCCCTATTTTTTCGATATAGAACCCGTCAAAAAATAATTTCAGCTAAATCAAAAATGTGTCGGTCACAAAGGTGTTCGGTTGTAAACGAATGTCCCATATACATAACATATCGCGCAATATTAGTTTTACACAGCACGAAGTATTTTCAAAATGATCTCATAAATATCACCATTCACCATTTGTAGATATTTGGAAATATGTTCGAAAAATACGATTGAAACAAAACGGGTACGAATCGTTGTAGTCTCGTTTTATGAAGTTACGCCATCGGTCGTCCCCCCCCCCCCCCCCCCTCGCCCCCCCGCCGAACTTCGCTTCTCCTTGTCGCAAACTTGAATGGACATGTTTATTTTCCGTCCGTGCATTACATTGTATTTGATTATTCGCTCAGTCCACGGATAGTGACTGTGCGCGAGAAAAAAAAATCTTTGTATCGTCAGACGACTGTGCTCGAACATTTTATATTTCGAAAATAAAGAGTATTTCTCATTCTTCTTCAGAGGTTTTCTATGAGGTATATACATGATTATCTCTGGTGAGTATTTATACATACATATACATATAAGTACATTATACAGTTGTATAAAACGTGCACCCCGACTTACGTTTTTGTCGACTTATGCCGTCAATGCCGGAACGACCCATATCGTAACTTCGGGGTATTACTGTATCGGAATCATTCTGAAATTGTACAACGCTTGTTACACACAACTCTACTGACAATAATGAAATAATTTTATGTTCGAAGCTATTTTACTAGTGAAAAGGGTTTCAAAAAATGATTATATATAATATTCGAACACTTTCTTCATGTTACTATGGATATATGAAACAATTGTTGACATCGACGTTGAGGATTATTTTTATACCCTCTGAAATATTAAATACAAGGAAATAGTATCCGAGATTCGAGGTAACTATGAAGCTGCGGGTTGTGCGAAACAGTTCCTTCTCCCGGTTGATGGGAGTTTCTAACATCCTTTGCGAAGTAATGTAATTTGAACATAGTTCACCACTCCATGAAGATATCCTCGCGGCATGTGACATTGCGACCGTCCAACGGTTACGACGGATTATCCTGTAAAATATAAGCGTGTTCATTTGGTTGTTTCGCTTTTTCAATGCAGAATCCATAACATGATTAGTACTTGTCGATAAAAATATACTTTGACAGAGAATTCGTGCCCTCCCCTCCTTATCATAGGTATAAGGACACATACAAATTCATGGGTCCTCTTCTGTTCTCTTACAACCATGTGTCGGCGCCATCTCACTATACCCAAAAATGTTAAAAGTGAATCGTCGAATCTGATGAAATGGAATAGTGTGATTAAAAATTTTGATCATCTTGAATAATCCGAAAAGTTGAGATAATTCTTTTGAAATTAAGATATTAATTTTTTACGAATCACTCTAAATTTCACCGTGTTCAATATTTTACTACCAATAGCAGATATCTAATGTATGGTAATTCGGAATGAATATGAATGGGAAATTCCTCGTCAAACCCGACGGATTATTTGTAATCGGAAAGATTTTTTACAGAATGTATAAAATGGTAGAAGCCTCGCCAAATAATGGTACCATTAAACAATTCGTTCGTTAATAACAATTACAATGTTCAATGTTTCCGGATAAACCAAAGTTTCCTACGAAAGCTTATCCTCTCTGCTCGCGAATGCGCTGTGAATCATTTTTCTACGTCAAATAGAACCGGAGATGAGATATTGATTCTTCAAGTTCACTGCGCGCTCATTTTGCAACAAAATTAAATGACTCGGCGCTTCCGGAAAAAAAATCGTAGAAATAGGTTTTGACTTTTTATGCTCACATATCACGTCGAAAAAGCTTTCATTGTTTTGGAAAATACTCTCCTTGATCTGGTCAGTACTGTTCATCCCACAACTTCCCATAATCCTCCTATTTACGAATCACGTTGAAGAAAACCCTACCGTGCAGCCCGAGGGGGAAATAACTCGGTGAATTGTCGTGTCGATAGGTTTGTGAATTCATTATAATGCACCTGAATTAATGAGAATTAATTGAATTAATACGAAATAACTGAATTAATAAGCATTAACTGAACTACTAAAAGTTCTAACTGAAATAATGAGAATTAACTGAAAAATAAATGAATTCTGGAAAATTAAGTCAAGCTGATTTGAATTAGTTTGGATTCATGTCCGAATTATCTGTTTACTGCGAAATAAAATTAAGGTATTATTACGGTAAGCTCTATGGTGTGTAATCGAGCCCGATTTTTTTAAAACTTTTAATTTGGATAACGATTAATCTCTTTACAAATTTTTAACACAATTGTTTCATACATTTACTAGCAAATCAGGGTTGAAGTCAGCACTCGTAACATGTATTCCCAATACCGATACAATAAAACGCGAATGTTTTTTTTATATTGTACTTGACCCGTCCGCGTCAATCTGATGGAAATCAAATATCTGGCAGAGAAGAAATGCAGGTAATAATGTTTAAAATATTAGGAATTTTTCATTCATAGTGTCACGTGCGGAACGGTCTCGCACGCGACGACTTCAACCCTCTTAAGTACTCGCAGAGGTTTATTTTTATTTCCTATGTGGGTTAGGAGGTGAACGTCCTCTACAGGGCGTTCCCCGGGAATAGGATTGGAGGATTTCAATTTATCGTACCAAATGTTTACGATGGAAAAGCCAAATTAAAATGTTTAATAAGTCAAGAACCAAAAGCAGAGAAGTTTTGAAACAAGGAAGCTTACAATTTGTTCTAAATCAAGTTAGTTCCACTCATTCAATTACTCACTCTTCGGTAGTTACAGTCCGAATGGCTCACACTCTCACGCTTCGCAGGTTCGGCTTCAAATCGCCGAAGTGCACACGCCTTCACACACACTTGCTTACAGACTACACAGCTCAATGGAGTTCGTGGCTTATCGTTTTGCACTTATTATTAGCTTCGTAAGACTTATACCGCGACGCGAGAAACCTTTCCGGCCGTGTGCAGGATTAGAGAATTACGCTCTAATCGTCGGTATCGAAAAAGGGTTTATAGCTCTATACGCGGTCGCTTCGAAGGAGCCGGGTTCCGCTGATGGCGTTATTCAAACGGTCTCAAGACGGGACTGACTTCGCTCGCTCGTCCGACACCCCTTGGAACGTCGGGCGGCGAGCGAGGTTTTCGCTGAATTTACAATTCGAGGTTTTCGCTAAATACACAATTCTGGAACAAAGGCTCACCCTCGCGACAGTCATCCTCGAAGCGCGTGATTTCGCGCTCGCCTGATTCCGGTGTTGATTACACACGGGATCTGGCGGGCGCGAAGACGCTGACGTTGCTGGCCGTTCAACTACGCCGTTGCGCTCGGTTACTCCACGAACTGGTTATAATCAAATATTTTATATAGACTAACTAATATATTTATGCTATGCTTCCTTGTTTCTAAGATATTAATAATT
The DNA here is from genome assembly GCF_021901455.1 of Neodiprion lecontei. Lineage (NCBI taxonomy): Eukaryota > Metazoa > Arthropoda > Insecta > Hymenoptera > Diprionidae > Neodiprion > Neodiprion lecontei. The sequence continues at coordinate 14,106,272 of NC_060260.1, forward strand.
GACATAATCTGTGATATATTCTGGGTAAATATGCGGCGCTCGTGACAATAGCACTTATTGATACACACGTAAAAAGTTCTATATTCATGACAAAATCTCTCGTGCGATGGTTGAGGGAATCAATTTTACTTATTGATAAATGTTTTATTTGTGTATTGTTTGGCAATTTCGCCAGACATCATAGATGTTACATGAGTTATTTCGTCATTAGAAAAATTGCTTCATGAAAATTCATCATTTAATAGAAATTCACGGAAAACTGTTATTGTTTCACATTCAATAAACTAGAGGGAGGCTAATAATATAAACGAGTGGTATTAAATTTCAAAAAAGAAGGGATAGTACTTGGAATCCGAAGAAGTTGATTCCTTCGAGAGTTCCAAATTTCTGTGAAATCTTATAGGATTGCAGTGAATCCGTAGAAAATTGTAACGTCTTCGAATGATTTTTTATGGTTTTTCGTAGCAATTTTCAGTTGGGCGCATGATTGACCGTGCCGGACTTTGATGTACAGCAGTAACACATACCCTGACTTTTCGTAGGTCGTATACGATGCGGAAACCAACCCAAAACTCACTAGCGTATCCGTAGCGTATACCATCGACGAGAAGTCACGGTATGTAGTTTTATAACGATTTCTACCAAATGAGTAACTTTCAGGTAATTCGTCTGATGTAAAAAAAAAAAATCGGTAGCATCATTCAGAACTAGGCGTAATTGACAAATGAAACGAAGCAAATTTTAGTATGAAATCCTTATTTGTTGAGAATTAAAAACAGAAAAAATTGGTAAGCAAATCTTCATCAGAGTTTTAACAAGGATCGGCCCTATAAAATATTTGCCACGAATCTTGAACCATTGTATACGGTAATTGTATGTATGTACAGTGACATAGATCTTTTGCGGGATGTATTTCTACTATTGTTAAACACATCCGGCTCAGAAACAATTTCACGTATATATTAGGGTAATCTTTAAAACAGGCTCGGACGATTGTCAACCGCCCACCGCCTCCCCCAAATTTTCTATAAATAAATAAATAATGGTCTGTTCAAGAGCACAATTTTTTATTTCAATCCTAAACCCTCACGCCTATACATGCGTGTTTCCTGCAATTTCGGTATTTATTTTACTGCCGCATCTAATCTTTCGGTCAATAATCTGTAAGTATGACAATTTTGCGGACATCGATGCTACTATTAGATGAGGATATCCGGAGCGTATATGGGGCATTCTATGTCAATTATTCGCCATTTATATCTGCCTTTTCGACGAACAGGAATTAAGGGATAGGTATTTTCGTTTTTGTTAATGATTTTCTATCGAATCGATGAAAAAAGGCAGATTTAAGTGGTGCGTACTCGATGTAGAATGCCCCAAAACCCTTCAATAAAATAAAAAAGAATAATTTTCTTTGCGGAACTACGACTCAAAACGAGAAAAGAAACAGTACGTTATTTTAATATCGGATTTTGGAAAAGCCATGAGCATTTAAAAAAAAATTGTGCGATATTTTGATAAATTTATGGTGTTTGGATGGGTTGAGACAAACATCTAAAATATTTCAGAAAGACTGCTTTTGGCAGGTAGAAGAAAGTGTAAAATTTTCAACAGAATCAAAATTGGTCGGGGTCACGGGTTGGTCGGTTTCGCATGGAATGCCCCGTTCACGTACAGTTGGGCTACGTGCGATTACGAATAGTTACCGCGATTGTGAACTAATTTTACCATTTCCAAACGATGCCTCATAATATACACAAATTTCAAAATCTAACGGTTATTCTGAGTGAGTTGTACATTTTTTCGTATCCACCTAAAAGTCTATGCTCTTGTCGGCACTGCAGATTGTTGTTTTAGCAGAAACATAGGACGTGTGCGTATTACCATGTCGTTTTACCATCTGGTACCGCTTCGGTAGACTACAGCGCCTCTGGAGGTTCAACGTTGAACTAAATTACAGACTTCTCGTGCATCAGAACGGGCTCCTGTCACCTGAAAATCGCCCGCACAAATCGTGCCATATTTACAGAAAACTGACTGATGCTATAGGTTTTCCCGGATTACGTGTGTGTTTTTGTACGTCGGAATCTCCCTGGCAAAAGTGAAAGAAATTCTGATATCGTACAAACGGTGAATATTCAATAAGTTGCTAGCCCGATCGGCCATCTTTGACGCGACGTGATTTTATTGAGTTCATCATTATTTTTATTAGACGTTATCAGTGATCTGCGATAGTATTGACTGAGATACAGACGTACAATTTTATTCAAGCTATCTTTTAAAAATTTTCCCAGTCAGATTCGTACCCCCGTTTTATCAGGATTTGTGCGGGCAATTTCCCCGCTTCTGACGTCACGAAATATATATACGACATGCCAGGTCAGCGGCACCTTAAGTGGCAAAACCGTATTTGGAAAGTGTGAGAAAGTGAAAAAGAACTTTTGATAAAGTCGGTGTATGTTTACCAAATCCAGTATTCAGTCATGGTAAGTTGTACGTCGCTCTGTCTAGAGTTAAGTCTGAGAACAATCTAAACGTGTTGTTGACAAAAAATTCTGTTGTCACAAATAGTGAAAAGTTGAACGATGTCGAATCCTGTACAAAAATATCGTTTACAAGGAAATGTGAGGTGCCTTGTAAATCGAATAAATAAATACTATATACAAATTTGTACTATGAAAATATATTTTATTCTAATGTCATCAGCTGCTACTGCCTCACGTGGATACAAGCGCTATGAATACTTAGCTGCTGAAAATGTACATGATGTGACGTGGATTTTTCCCGTATCTCCGTATTGTATCATTCGAATATTCAAAAACTTAATCAAAACGCATACTCAATTGAGTTAACGATTCTAGCAAGAGCATCAGCATGACGCTAATGATGATTTCGTACATATATTGTGACAATATATTTTCTCAACATTCAATATTCACTAATAACGTTATTAACTGGACGTCAAGATTCACTGTGCAAATTATTGTATATGTATAATATAGAGCTATGTTTTCGAAAAATCGACTCAACAACCAATTCTTGAATTACGTACCCTGACTCCACTAATGTGTTGTGCGGGACAATACATACAGTCTCTTTACCATATCCCCCCCCCTCTCTTTCTACTACTACTTCCCCTCCTGATTTTTTCTATCGAGACTATAAGAACATTAATGTCACAGATCTCTGTCAGTACCTGGTGGGCTGTGATTGGTCGGCCTTCGATGAACTAGAACCCGACTTCAACTCGGCCCTCGACTGCCTCACTGGAAACCTCAATAATGAAATTAACATCTACGCTCCCTTAAAACGGGTTTTCCACAGCGATTTCTGGCCAATTTCCCTACTTTGCACCCTCTCAAAAGTTTTTGAAAGAGTAGTCTTTGACCAGATGAACACTTACATCGAAAGGAATAACATCCGGGACGGTTATCAGTCAGGCTTTCGGAAAGGATACAGCACGCAGACGGCACTATTAAAACTAACCGATGACATAACACTGGGTATGGAAAACCTTATGCTCACTGTGCTTCTCCTGTTTGACTTCATCAAAGCGTTCGACAGAGTGGATCATACTACTCTGTCGGACTAGCTTAGTGACATTAGTTTCGCTAGACAGATATTGGAGTGGGTCTCCTCCTATCTCAATTCAAGGTCTCAAGCAGTCCGCTTCCCTGATGGTACAACATCTTCGTTTAGATACACCAACATGGGAGTTCCCTAGGGTTCGGTGCTGGGACTACTTCTCTTCTCGCACTATATTAATAAAGTAGCCTTGCTATTTGGAAATGGAATGAGTCATATCATATATGCTGATGATCTTCAGGTTTACGCACAGTGTGCACCGGAAAACCTGGACGCGACTTTACATACTCTGAGTAGGTGTACGGAGGAGATTGCGGGTTGCGCCGCCTTCAACTACCTTACGTTGAATGTGGCCAAGGCCAAGGTGATCGTTTTCGGCACACCTTACTTCGTAAACAAAATAGATACCGCGCAATGTATCACCATGCATGGCACCAGCCTGGAACTCGAGAATACTGTCACCAGTCTAGGTGTGGTACTCGACTCCAAGTTAACCTGGAATGATCATATCAGGTCTATTACGAAAAGAACGAAGTCCCTTATGTACCGCCTTTGGTTCTTCAGAAAGACCACGACTTTTGCCCTCAGGGAGCACTCGATCAAATTACTACTTTTCCCTATAATTGATTATTGTTCCTTCGTATATTGCAATATCAGCGCTAAGGTGAATAAAAAGATTCAACGGATCATCAATTCAGGGATTAGGTACATCTGTGGTCTTAGGAGGCACGAGCACATCACGTCCTACAGGCGCGTACTGGGGTGGCTTACGACGGCGGGCCGCAGAGACTACTTGGCGGACTGTTTTCTTAATAATGTGCTGAAAACGGGAATCCCCTCGTATCTCCGTAGCCTCTTCCGTGACAACCCCAGCAGGCGACCCCACCGGACGAATGCGTATGAGCCGTTGCTCGTGACCAGGGTTGGGGAAGCCTTGCGCCGATCATTCCATATCGGCACCGCCTACATATGGAATCGATTGCCAGCTACCATTCGCGATACTGTATCCTGAGCAACCTTAGTAACATAGCAAGACCGGTTCTGGATACAAACAGCTCCTTTACCGACCAAGCCGCCTATCCGCGCATTCCAGACGCAAACTTTTGAAGGTTACCCCCACTCTCGTGAGGTAAAACGTGCTCTGCCATACCGACCTGAGGTCAAAAACATGCAATCTGACCGATAGTTGTATAGGTCCAAGGTCAAAATCGTGCTGTCTTACCGACAATCTTACCGACCGAAGGTCAAAGTCTCTATGTAGTGCTCGCCTGCCAATGGTAGAGGGCGCAGCGGAGGGCGTGAACTTTCTTACTGACCTGGATATCGGTTACCGTCCCGCATTCTTTTCCCACGATAGAACTGTTGATGTGTAACATCAACCACTTCGAATTCTTTTCCCACGCTAGGACTGCTGATGTGTAACACCAACCACCTGACATTTCGTTCCTACGTTATCAACCACGCGACATTCCAAAATTAATGGTTCTGAGAATTGTTTGTTCTAACTTCACTCGCATGTTGATAGGACTGCTGATGTGTAACATCAACCACCTCACATTCTTTATTCACGTTATCAACCACGCGACATTCCAAAATTGATGGTTCTGAGAATTGTTTTTTGAATTTTGAACGGGTTCAGTCAAGGTCAGAGTGCAAGGACGACTGATACCTGCGATAGTATACATTCAGAGCCAAGGATCTGCGGTGTTGGGTTACTATCGCTCTAGGAATGCAAAAAATAACTCGGTTTGAGTACAGCTCGGTCAAGGATGGAGAGCAAGGTTGAATATTACACATGCATCGTATTGAAAAAAATTCTCTGTTAAAAGCTAAGGTGAAGGTGTAAAATTAATTCATGAAAATTCTTTAAAAAACAGTTTTATTGAGTACAATTTCTAGGCTACAGTTGACAATTACTTCACAACGATGGTACAATAACTTTATTCAACAGTATCGTAACCAGGATGATATATTCGCCAGGAATGCGGAACTGTTCTTGTAGATGCTTCTGCGCAGTAACACAAAGCGTACACCCTCTTCATCCGAACAGTATGATGATTTTGTAGCCAATTTTAAAGTAACAGAACGTTTTGTGCTGCACAGGTTGCGTTGGGTATTGTATGCACGTCACATCTTAGAGACACAGCTGAAGTTTTTTGCAAGGTTTGAAGCGACGGACAGCCAAAGTCCAGCAAATCGATGATTTGAACTTTGGGGACAATTTTAAGCAACCAATCTCGTTTTTCTTCTCTTTTTACGTACACGGTTTCAGCTTTGCACAGCCTGTCTTGAATGGTCCATTCAACTTCCTCAAACGGTATGGTTCCACAGCTCCAAGGTAATCCGTGAAAATCGCGTTCCAACCAAGAATTTTGGCCTTTGTATTTGACATCCAGACAATCCCATTCGTAAGGTGGCTTGAAGAAATACATTGATGGAGATGCTTCCAAGTAGATTGAAATTATAGCCAATTCTTTCAATGTGAAGGTATTGTTGAAAGGTCTACGAAAGCCTTGTATGTCAACGATAAGCTCCATCTTCGAATTGTGCGAGATGGTGGGAACAGGTCAGCTTTCATACCAACTTTTTCTCCTCACCACTGAGTGGGTTGTATTCTACAATACTATCGTGAACAATCAAGCAGTACGCCGATGTTTCAGCGGGAAAGTTGGCTGTAGCTTCAAATTCAAGATAGATGTCGACAGGTCCGTACTTCAAAGATTCATTTTGTTTTGAACCGTCGATAACGAATAAGGGGACGTCTTGAAGGAAATCACTCTTTGTCAACAACGGCTCGGGGTTCTTGTCGTAGTAGGTAGCTTGGAAGTTTGCGTACATCTCGTATAGGAGCGCGTACAGATTATGACTCATGTTGAGGTTCAGGTTACCGTACGGATAAGATTGAGAGCTTAGAAATAGCTTGACGTCCGTGATATTGCAATGATCGAAATGACTTGCGTTCATGCCGGTTTTGTTCTTTCGACTTGTTTGGAAACCCAAAATAACGTACCGAGGTTTTTCAAGCTGAGTAGAAGTTTTCACAGTCCAAACGTGTTTCGATGTTGTGGGAAGTAAGGGATATTCGTACAATTCCCAACTGCGAAAGCTCATCGAAATAGGCGGATTATTAACCATTCCACTGCATTGATCGTGATTTTAAATTCCTCCTCTTGAGTCTGCATGATTGCGTTGACGTCAGTTTTTGATCTCGTCAAAATTAACTCATGTTTAGACGTTGACAACGATCTTGCGATGGCCTTCAGCGAAACCCAATATCATGCTGAGCGGTATCAATACGTCAAAATTACCCTCGGCATCGGTTGATTTTTTCTTTTCTTCTACATCAAGCCATCTAAGGTTCTCCATCAGCCAAGTCTGACTAGGGTGCAGGGAAGCGTAACCCTTCATGAGACTTGTCAAGCCAACGTTCTTGCTTCTATCAATCCCAACTGCATTAATTTCATAGCGAATTTCTTCAAATGAATGACAGATCGCATTGTTTACGAGCTGTATGTTCACAGTAGCTGTACCATCAGGTTTGAAGAGTCATCCATGGATATGTACCGAACTTTTGCTGGGTAGTATGCATAAATCCTGATGCTGAACAGTGATTCGAATTTCATCGCTGTTGTTGAAAGTTGACGAGGCGTAAGGTTTGTGTGCGTGAATCTCGTAATTCGCAACGGATTCGTCAAAGACGACTGGTGTTTGAATGTTTAAGATTTCTTCCTCCATGGTACGTAGCAGATGATAAAACAGAAAAATCGGATTTTTAGTTGTCGGAAATTCCTCTTCCAAAAGGTGTCAGTTTCAGACCCAGAGCTATCAAAAACTCCACGTTTCGAGGTGTTAACGGTTCGAGAATCGATCGATGACTGATTTGATCGGGGCATGCCGACTTACTGATATACCTACTCTTTGACAGTCTGTTATATACAATTCCCAACTTTTATTGCGATTTGATATGTAGTCTCACAGTAATAACTTCTCCACGAAAATTAACCAGGTCTCCGTCTTGATCCACTAACCGGAGCTGAACGTGATCTATGGTTCTGACGGTGATCGAAAGGTAAATGACGTGCGACGGTACTTTCACGATCTTATATCCTGGTGGGACAGTCGGGAAAAACTCGTGAATAGTGTGTACTTTGTGTCCATTGACGTAAGCGCCCATTGTAATGCTACACTCGACTCGCAACGCGTTGACCTTGAGTATAGTTACAGGCACGTCTGATTCGTGAGTTTTATCAACCTCCAATACACGTGGTGTGAATCCCAAAATTTGAGCAATGGAATCATTCGGCTCAAAGTTAATCGTATGGTTGCATGTGATTTCGCTGCGTAATGTATTATTGTTGGGTTTGATGGCGAGCCTGATGTCTGTATTTCTTAGCACGTTTTGAAAATACTTCTCTATGTCCTCGATCTCGTAGCTGCCGGTAGGTATGGTGATCACTTCATCAGCTACGTAAATTTTATTGCGATCAACATCAACGTTGGGAATCGAATTAAGAGTTAACAATTTTACCAAGCCAAGAGCATAACTTTTATCACGAGCAAGTTCGATCGGTGGGAAATATTGTGACTCGAGAATCGAAGAGTTTCCCGAAATCGTTAACGTTAACGAATCATCCATGACTGCGAGTGATGGACTGACTTTGATGAATCATGCACCATGTTTATATAGCTCACCACTCTGAAATTTCAGACACAAGTGTCCGCATTCAAATGTATCATGATCCTAGTACCTTTTATGATTGTATTTAACACTACCAACGCCGAGGTATTTTATGAGGTCTGAGGGTAGTTGAAGGTTGCCGAAACTGTCAAAGTAATCGATATTATTGTCGCGATTCTTGTATGCAACCGAGTGTGTTCCCGGACCGTCTTTGTCGACAAGGTTGATTATAGCTGACTCGTTTTATCGTGGACCGTTTTTGGGTATGTCGTTTCGCATGAAAACAACGCGGAAATGTGGATCCTTAAAGATTTTTGCATATTCCAATAAGTCCCAATCAGTCAACGCTCGACGTGGTAGCATCGCATCTAGTTTTTTGAAAGATGGAGACCAAGACCTATTTTGTACGGTTTCATATAAAGCCTTTTGCCCAACGCGATAGTTTCCATAGTTTTGTTGTGTCGTTTGCTCTCTTCCAGTTCTCGTTTAGCAACACTTGCATTCATCACAGCTTTTGCTTTACCTGCCGCACCACCGGATAACGCGCCTGTAGCATTAAGTTCAGCGAAAATAGGAATCAGACCCGGTAGGAAAACACCGACTTTTGAAGGTACTAGTAGGACGCGAGGTGTTCGCACTTTACATTTACCACCCGCTTTTTTAACGGCGGTTTCAGCTCCCTTCAGCGTAGATTCGATAGCTACTTTTGCATCGTCGCTTGGAACCACAGAACGTCTTGCAGCATTTATAATTTTCCTCACGGTCACATTTTTTGGTTTTTGAATTCCCATTCCAAGTTCTGATTTTACTTTCATTGTATCAGTTATTGCCCAAGCCGCTGCTTTGTCACCCAAATTTGCGTCCTTTGCGAAAACCCGTTTCCAAGCTTTCTCAGCCAACACCCTATCAGCCTCGTTTCTAACTTCAAGATTTTCACGATTCTGCGAGTAAGCAATGTTGTGGTCCGTGCAAGCTGCGTCGAGAAGATTATTTCCCGGATCACCCCGTGCGAGTTTCTTTGTTAATTTTTTACCAGGCCCATAGTACTGATGTTACGCCCCGACGTACCGCCTTGGCGTACCTTTTTCAAAATTCCATTTCATTTCATTTCTTTAATTATTTCATAACAATCTCATATTCTAATAAGGTCACGTACAGTCCTCGGCATCCGCTGACATTGTATCTTATTTGCTGACACAAGGAATCGCGCTATAAAATTACTGACCTAGTAACAGCGGCGCTCAGCCCGGGAATATCTCTCTTTTTAAGTCAAAATTATCATCAATAATTAGGATAAACCACTACCTTTGGAACCACCAAATTAAAATAGATTATTTGTTAAGATGTGTGGATGAATGCGTGAGAATTATCTTAAGATACCTTCTGTTAACATCTTGTACGTATAAGTGACGAGATTGAGAATCGTCGGAACACCGTCGAGTGGCGCGAACTAACGCTGACCGTGTAGATTTAGACACCGGGAGGTCGCCCCCGCACTTAATTGGCTAATTACTGTTGCAACTTATTGCAACTGCAGATTTTTCCCTATTAATACCCTCTGGCCCAAGCAGCCATGTCTTACGTCTGTCAAGTCGCGAAGTGCGTGGACGTAAACCCGGATTAGCCCTCTCGAGCAATAGTAGCGTTCGGAAAATCTTAGTTGTGACCGGCCTAAAGTCTCGCGCTAATTCGTCAAATTCGAGCATTCAGTTATTCTGTTAGCTGCAAGAGACTCACTTTCTTTTACATTTCCATCTTTTCTGTTCTTTACTAAATCTCATCATTTCGCGAATAGACATTTTTATGCAGTTCCATTTTCCATAATTAAACTGAGTTCGGCCCTGATTCAATCGAATCAGGTAATCTTAAATATAATTCCAAATCTAAAAGACTAAGTGACCGACGTTCAACACCGTTCGATTGATCAACTCTTCCAAACTTGAGGTGAGGCCCCTGGTCCAGCATTCTACCGACGCAGACCGACACGATCCGACGGCTCTCAATCTCGTCGACCGATTCACCTAAAGCTAAGTCAATCCGAGTGTTAATCTTCGAAATTAAACGAATTCTTGTTTCACCTTTATAATCAAAATCTACTTCAGTAATTTTCATTCAAAATCAAGTCTAGAATTGGTGGCTAGCTTCACTACCCCCAATTAAATCGTACTTATTGTTTCCAAGAATTAACGAATAAGACTTAACCATAACATATATAATTGATTCAAGATAATCTAAAAAGAGAGATACAATACAATAATCACGACCAGCTAGCTAACCATCGTTCAGAGTAGATGTTCCTGGTACCAAATAATAATATCCTTTAGAATATTATAACACACGATTTGTATGAACTTGAACACTTTATAAATTGTTATTTTCGGCTCATATATCAATATCACCCTTGATTGTTACCAGACATTTCAATAACCAAATCGAAACAGAATATACTTCATCTTTTACCAGTTAAATCATATTAAACATTTATTTTGAACGACCTTTTTCCCACTTTCTTTATTATAAAATTGCCTCGACAATTTAAACAAACCTCACAGACCTGTACAGGACTATAGCAACACGATCCTACAAATTACCGGCTTATCGAAAGGTAGGTCTTTTCTTAGTTTTAATAATTATTCATTGTCGTTACGTGGGAGCTTGATTATTCAATTAATCATTAACTACCACCGCTCAGTACACCCTCACCCGCACGTAACACAAGAATTGGTGGCAGCGGTGGGATTTTGTTGCTAAAAGTGAGATTTGTTTAAATTAAAAAAAAAAAAAAAAAAATTAAATTTTTGTGTTAAAATAAAAAAAAAAAAAACTGGTCAAAAGCATAAAAAAACAAAGTATCTTTCTTTCTAGATAATAATTATATAATTAACGACAAATTGTGCATGAAACTCTTCGATTTATTACTTGTGTACTTGTATGTATATATCATAATATCCTGATATCGTATATTGCCGAATTTTCCACTGGTCATTTGTGTATTAACTGTGTTCCCAATATTTGCCTGAAATTGGCCTGAATTATTTCGTGTGCATAAACAACCTTTTTCGATTTTGAAATGCCTAACGAAACGGGAAACCAGAGCGCGGACCGAACCAATGTATCCGCCCTAGACGCGAGTAATGCGATGATGACGTCAATGGCGGAGTGCTTCGCGCTACAACACAGTACGCTTAATATTCCATATTTTGACGGGAAAAACATTCGTTTGAAAGATTTCTTGCAAGACGTGCAAAACGGTTCAGTGTATGTTCCGCCGAATTCGGAAGGCGCATATGTAAAGTGCGTTCTAGGAAAATTGCAAGGAGCAGCCCGCGACAGTACATATGGCGAAACTTTCAATACGGTCAATGAATTAATAAAACATCTGAAAAGTCGATTTGCAGCTGAAAAGACTTATCCGTATTATCAACAAGAGATCGCGAATATACGGATGAAACGTGATGAAAACGTGAGCGATTTCTACGATCGATTAAAAATCATAATCAGTGCAGCTCGCGTAGCTTTAGAAGACGAGTACGGAAAAACTGAGGTCGACGCGGTAATGAAAGTACTACAAGTGAACGCGTTGGATGCTTATATTCGAGGACTACCTGAAGCTATCGAAAGGTATGTTGAAGGACGTGTAAAGACATTGGAAGAAGCGTTTAAGTTAGCGCGAAAAACAGAAAATCGTATGCGTCAGGGAATAATATCTTCCGGAGAAACGCAGAGAGTACAAATTCCGCGACCGAACTCTCCAATGATCTATAACCAAAATAACGCGCCGCGATTGTATTCGAATTATGGCATCTCAGACGGAGCGGAGACATGCGCGAGAAGCCCGTCGCCGAACGCGGCAATGTACAGACACCCGACGGCAAACGTCGCCGATCGACGATCACCCGAACCGAGGGGTTATTACCCATACGGCATGCCCGCTCACTCACAGTTTCAGCACCAGCAACCGCGTGGTTATCAATATCCGCCTTATTTTCCACAACACCCGTATTATTATCCGTCGATGACATATCCGTAGTTACCATCTTATGGATATCCGCCCACAATAAATCCTGCATCGATTCCACAGAGATCGGGATCGCCGGGAGCAAGTTTAAACACGGGCAGATCGAATTCGCCAAATTCAAACACCCGTTCATACGACCCGAATCAGCAGTCCGGTTTTAATCAAGCGAGGTTTGATAATTCGAACGTCAGAACACGGTCACCATCTCCGCGTAGAACGTCCGAAACAGCTGAATCTTTAAACTTGAACGCGACTCGTCGTCCGGACGTAACGGCGAGGTACGCGACGCCCGAGCGTCAACCGACGGTCCGTTTCGCGGACCGCCGGCCGGTGCAACGATACGCGCGGACCAGATCGAGAATCGCCACTGATCAGGATGACAGCTCCTGAATTAAAAGAACACTCAGCAATTTTTCTAATAGACACCGGCGCAGATATCAGTCTAATTAAAGCTAATGTTTTACATCCTGACGTTTTAATCAGTGTAGACGAAATTTCTATGATAACGGGAATAACAACCAACAAAGTTAAAACTTTGGGAATAACAAATTTAACTTTACAAAACGAACCAAGTAAATTTCACGTCGTACGGTCAACCTTTTTGCTAAATTGCAACGGTATATTAGGTAAAGATTATTTGCGCGAGCGTAAGGCTGAGATCTCTTTTACACATAACACCTTGGTAACGAAAACTGACCCGATTAGACCGATATGATTTATCGGATACGAAGAACATTCCGATACCAAAACAAAACCGCAAAAACGATTCTTTAAAATTCATGCGCGCACAAAGCAAGCCATTGGCATTGACGTAATCAGTTGTGGCACAAAAGAAGCATATTTGCCACGCGTAGAAACCATAGACGGCGTATACATTGGTGAGGCTGCAGTCTCGGTACAAGATGGCGTATGCCATGTTCTTGCAATTAATACCTTGGATAGAGATATTGAGATAGAGATTCCACCACAGGAAGTGATACCTTTTGAATATCACAACTTTCCGGAGGAGCATGAATATCACGATTCAAGTTCAGAAGACTTAAATTTAGAACCTGTAGTGACTGATCGATTTACAGAAATTCAATCAAAATTGCATCTAGATCATTTAAATATAGAGGAACGCGATCACGTATTAGATATCATTGAGGAATATCCGGAATTATTCCATTTACCTGGAGATAAATTAAAATCTACACCCGGAATTCAGCATCGTATACCAACCGAGGATGATATACCGATTAATACGCGACAATACCGGTTCCCTCCAATTTGCAAAACCGAGATTGAAAACCAAATCAAAATTAAAATTGACAACGGAATAATAGTTCCTTCAAATTCACCGTATAATTCACCCGTGTGGATTGTACCCAAAAAACCAGATTCTGCGGGTAGAAAACGATGGCGCATGGTAATTGATTTTCGGAAATTGAATGAAAAGACAATTGGGGACGCGTATCCATTACCTAACATTACAGACATTCTTGATCATCTCGGTGAAGCGCGATATTTTTCAACTTTCGATCTTGCCAGCGGTTTCCAACAAATTGAAATGGACCCCCAAGATAGAGCAAAAACCGCATTCACAACACCAAACGGTCATTACGAATATCTTAGAATGCCTGAAGGGCTTAAAAACGCGCCCGCTACATTTCAAAGATTAATGGATCGAACATTACGCGGACTACAAGGAGTCGAAGTTTTCGTTTATTTAGACGACATCGTAGTTTATGCAAAGAATTTAGAAGAACACGGCAAGAAAATCCGCCGGTTATTTAACAAATTAAAAGACGCTAGATTAACGTTACAACCAGATAAATGTGAATTTCTAAAAACAGAAGTGGCTTATTTAGGCCATATTATTGGCAGATCAGGAGTTAGACCGGACCCGAAGAAAATTACCGCGGTTCGACATTTTCCACAACCTAAAAATCCTAAAAACATTAGACAATTTCTGGGACTAGCCGGTTACTACAGGCGTTTTATTAAAGATTTTGCGGGAAAGGCTAGGCCTCTTACAGACTTATTACAGAAGGAATCACCATTTATTTAGGGAAAAGATCAAAAGAGAAGTTTCAAAATTTTAAGGAAATATCTATGCCAATGTCCTATCTTACAGTACCCAAATTTCAAAAAGCAATTCACGTTAACTACCGACGCATCCGACTATGCAATCGGAGCCGTTTTAAGCCAGGAAGTGGACGGTTATGACATGCCCGTCGCCTACCTGTCTCGTGCTCTGAGCAAAGCGGAACAAAATTATTTTACAACTGAGAAAGAGTGTTTAGCAGCTCTATATGCCGTACTACATTTTCGACCTTACCTTTATGGCCGAAAATTCACATTGGTTAGTGATCATGAGCCATTGCGCTGGATCGACTCGATTAAAGATCCCGGGCAGCGACTAATACGATGGAGGCTCAAGTTACGAGATTACGAGTATGAATTCAAACACAAGGCTGGACGACTTAATTAACAGTAACGCAGATGCATTGTCGCGCAATCCAGTCCCTGTTACCGACGGTATTACCCAATCGTCGGAGTCATCTGATAGTGGAAACGATAGTGACAACCTAATAATTAAATCTGTAGACTCATTTCCAAAATATTCAGACTATTTGAAAATAATTAGAACAGCTGATATTGAAAATCCAAACATTATTGAAGTACACGAAAGCGTTTTTGATAGACTTGACAATTATGCGCATACCGTTTCTGTAGATCTTGAAATGAGTTCCGGTATAGCAAGCGATTTTAGAAAGAAGTATGGGGTACCGGAACACCTTCGCAGTCAAGCCGATATGCATTCAGTAGCTAAATTAGAACTGCCAGATCAGAAAATTTATTACATTATGACAAAATTAAACTTTTGGGACAAACCAGAATATGAAGACATGTACCTCAGTCTGATCAATTTTCGGAAAATTTTAGAGGATGACTCTGTTAAAACAGTTAGAATACCTAGAATGGGATGCGGTCTAGATAAACTAGCATGGAACAAAGTAAGAACCATGTTACGATTCATTTTTGGAGGAACTGGAATCAAAATTTTTGCTTGTACAAATTTAAAATTAATAGAGAATCAAAAACTCCAGACGATATTTGCTATTATGAACCCTGGGTCAAATTTGAAGGTCAGGACTAAACCGAACCAATGGAAGATATTACCCATCGATTCGAAAATTTCAAAATTACCTGCTCGAAAAATAAAGCGACCATTAGCCAAATCAGACTCGGTCCCAAGGAAAAAATCAGCTGACGAAACATTCTGTCCAAAAACAAAGACTACCATAGAGCCTGATGAGAACGCGATCTCAACAAGAACTCAATCGAGAGCTAGGACAACAGCAGGAAGTAGGCAAGCTGTTTCTGAGGACTCATCCGACGATGAATCTTCCGAACCGCCGGCCTACCGGAGGCAAAGAAGTGTATTACCGAATTTAGGTCTTGAACAACCTACTACATCCCAGGGAACACAACAACCTGAACAAACAGACGTTCAGACTGACGACGACGACGTTGAATTTGATTCTGAGCCTGAAAATATAACAGTAAAATTAAAATCACCGCGTGATAGAGATAGCGATTCGGATGATGATGTATTTTTGCAAACAGAAGCGAGTCGTAAAGCTAAATTATCTATAGATCCTAAAGAATTGAGGAAATCATTTGACCTCTTTAATAAATCTTTGCGCGAAAGAAGTAATCTGAATCCGAAGGAGTTGCAAGATTCATTTGAACTCTTTGACAAGACCTTGCACGAGAGGAGTCTTCTAGACAACTCCAGTAACTCGGATGCAGATGAAGTAGAGTTACCAGGCCATATATCAGAGGGTGAAGAATTAGACGAAACCATACGTGAGGTACTCGACGAAAAAGACGAGACGGATGACGACGAACTAAATAACAAAATTGAAAATTTTTTAGAAAGAGTTAATAGAAATCAAGGAAACAATAGCGAGGCTGGACAGACTAACACCAATCAAACTAATTTGAATGAGACAGTAGTTAGTCGACCTTTGCAGAAATCGGTATTACCAACACCTATAGTCGCACCCAGACCAATAGCACTCTCAACCCCGTATCCTTTGAATATGATACCTGAGTTGAACAAGACGGGGAACATTTCAGTGAAAAGCAAGGTCAGCAAAACGCCAAGGCGTCTACAGCCGCAACTAGAATTCCGAGATTTACCAACGCGAATTGAAATCACGGAAAGTATACCACCAGATTTAGAAACAGTATCGCCATTAAAATTTCCAAAAATAGGTTACCATACAGGGAATAGAATCTCATTCAGTCGTGAAAATTTGACATACAGAAAAGACAATTACGTACATTTCATATCAGCAGATTCAGAATTTTCTACACCAGTCAGCAGACTATTAAATGATTTGGAATTAATAAATGCAGACGATCATCGTGATGCAAAACCAAAATTAGGCCAAGTCATTATTACAAAAACGGGAAAATATAGCATATTTAGCCTCGTAGTTAAAAGAAAACATTTTGACAAAATTGAATTAGATAACGTCAAGGTAGCTTTGGGAAATTTGAAATGACTTTATTAGATTTGAAAATAAAAACATTTAGAATTTCAAAATTAGGGGATATGACTGACGAACTATCAACAGACATCTCAAATTTATTAATAGATATTTTTGAAGACGAAGACATAGACATTACAATCTGTTCAGGTATAACTGAGATACCACCATCAGAAATACGACTGGGCATAATTTCGGAAATGCATAGTGGACTAATGGGAGGACACAAAGGCGTGACCAAAACATATCGAAGAATCCGCGAAAGATTTTATTGGCCACGAATGAGAGAGGATATCAGTAATTTCATTCGGAGATGCGAAAGCTGTCAAGAACAAAAGCTAGTTCGCGTAAAGACTAGAGAGCCAATGCTAATAACGGACACTCCATCTGAGCCGTTTGAAAAAATTTCGCTAGACACAGTAGGTCCACTTCCGCAGACCCCTAGTGGCAATAAGCATATCTTAACTATGCAGGATAATCTGACAAAATTTTGTATCGCTGTGCCTATTCCCGATATAAGAGCTGAGACTGTGGCTCACGCAATGGTAAAACATCTGATTTTGCATTTTGGATCGCCTAAAACCATTCTAACAGATCGAGGAACAAGTTTCGTAAATAAACTATTACAAGAATTAGCTAAACTTTTCAAAATTAAACATATTACCACTTCCAGTTATCGACCACAATCAAATGGCGCATTAGAACGTAGTCATATTGTTTTAACAGAGTACATTAAACATTATATTGATGAGTTTGACAATTGGGATGAACTAGTTCAATTTGCTATGTTTTCATACAATACGGCAGTTCATGAAGCCACAAACTTCACACCGTATGAGCTAGTTTTCGGAAGAATAGTGCGCTGTCCAACTTCGTTTGATACTGATGAAAACCGATTAACGTACAACTCATATCTTGAAGACCTAATGATCAGATTAAACGAAATGCAGGCCTTGGCTGCGACCAACTTAGTGCAGGCGTAGGAGAGGTCGAAAATGTACTACGATCGGACAGTACATCCGTTCAAAGGTAAGGCAGGAGACATGGTACGCGTACAAATAGAAGCTAGAAAAGGAAAATTTAGCAAGCGATACCAGGGTCCATATAAAATTATTAAAGTCTTGGAAAACAATAACGTAGTATTAGAAGGTAACAACGGTGAAAGATTCGTTAAACATGTGGACAAACTCGAATTGGCTTACTGACAGAACGGGACGTGGACTGATCAACAAGATTACAAATGTAAAGGGGAGTAATAAACGTTGATTTTTGAGGGAATAGACAGGAAGAATACCATGGAGACGTTGTGGAAAATTATCGTGTTAATTATCGGATTCTGGACATTGGGGGAAACGAACTCGCAGGACTACACGGTTACGTCACTTACCAACAATCCCGGGATATATTACGAAAAGCTACATAACATCCGACTGAAAGAAGCAGAATGGAGACTACTACTTTCCATTGACGTGGACTATCTCAGGGATTTGATAGGGAAAGTACCTAATTTGGGCATGCTATACTATCCGGGGATTAGGACGAATTCATCAGCAATCATGAAAGAATACAAGAACATTGTGGACCAATCTTTAATAGGGAGAAAATACGATGAGTTATGGGCATTACGGGACAGTTTAGGCGAACTGACGGAGGAAATCACAACGATGGATTCGAACCAGCTACCTCGCTCTATAAAGCGACGGGAAACGCCGCCATTGGGAATAATTGGGTCCGCCAGTCGTTATTTATTCGGGACACTAACTACAAACGATCTAGAATACTTTAATTCAGAAATCAATAAATTACATCGTAACCAGAATAAACTGACCGGACTCTTGAAGAACCAGACGCATATTGTAGCTAGCCAATTACATGAACTCTACGCCGACTCAGAAAGACACCTAGATAGGATAAATATAAATACTGGTAAAATAAACGAAATGATTACATCAGTGAAAAATCTAGGAAAAATTGTAGACAATACAACAAACACTTTAGAATTATGGGAATATGTATTACGGGTGGACGCTTCCCTTACTAGCTGCATCAAAAATGTAAAATTAGCAATAACCGCGATTGAAATGGCGAAAGAGGGAAAATTACATAAGTCCATGCTTAATTCAGAACAGCTGAAAAGTATATCTATAGAAATAGCATCTGTAGATGGAAAATACGAACTCCCGATACCACACCATCAACTATCGCCTCGAGAGTTGAGTAGAATAGCAATCACGGAGATTGATCACCATCAAGGAAGGACAATAATTGTAGTAAGAATACCCCTGGTAAACAAAGAACCTTACCACCTCTATCAATTGCTACCATGGCCCGCGCCACAGATATTTGAAAATACAAGTATGTCAGCCCAAATAACACCACGCGCTAAATATATTGGATTAAGCTATAACCACGGAACGTACTTCCTTACAGAAAAGAGGTACATACGCGAATGCAGTAAAACACCTTATTGCTATTTATGCTCCTCCCAACTACCATTGATAGAAGCTACTACATCTGAAAGATGCGAAATCGCATTACTTCTAAATCCTGACGAAAAAACCTTACGTAGTTGTAACATATATTTAAACCGAAATTTCGAACCTTTCTGGGTACGATTAGATTCAATAGGAGCCTGGCTATATTCACTAGCAGAGCCCCAAATTCTCCAAATTATTTGTAGAAGCACTGTAGACAAATTGATTACTATATCAGGAACTGGAATACTATGGTTAAGAGGAGGATGCATGGGTAAAGCAGATAGTATAACACTGCCGGGAATGGACACATACTTATCAAAACAACAATATTTGTACCAACCGAATCTCTCGCTGTCTATAAGAAATGTATCACCTGTAATACATAGCAGCACTAAATTACTTGAGTACTTAGACAAAGAACCGATTCTCAATGGCAAACCTGAACAAGGAAAACCATTATTCGAAATTGAAAGGGATCTAGAAGCGATGGAACAACAAGAACAAATATCGAACCATCATGACAACTTAGTTTACGGCTCATACATAGCGCAAACAGGAATGGTACTAACCATCATAGGAATTTACTATAGGAAACAGGTGTTGAGTCTGGCTAGATCATGTTTAAGGCTGACAACTAACCAAAACTCCAAAAACCGTCGGAACGTAGCACAAAAGCCCATTCGCGAAAACACCATGTTAACTGAGATTTGCTCTCCCTCCATGATTGAGACACATCGCGACCTACCTCAGCAGGAAGCACAAGTCAACTAGACCCAACTTATACTCCCCCACTATCCCACATAATAATTAAACACAACGACCACTGGAAACGGCAACCCTCTTCCTTATGAACTATTTTGTTGCTATTTGCAAAATTATTGACAGGAATCATGGCCAGCACCAGCCAACCAGACCAAACCCCATCGAGAAGATTATTCATAATCGGGCTGGCTACCTACACGAAAAGGCGGGAACTGGCGAAGATATTCGAAAAGTACCAACCACGATCGATAGTCATACGAAAGGGAAGGGGCTATCAAAACACAGCATTTGTAGACTTTAGAACATCAGAAGAGGCGGCGGAGGCCATGAAAGGAGTAGGAATGGTGAAACTGATGAAAAGGAAACTTACCATCAAGTTCGCGGATGCGTGGGAGGAACTGCGAACGCTACCATCATGCAAAAAGCGCAGGCCACTTAGGATAGAAGAGGACCCTCTGCCTGGATTCGTACCGAAGGAGGCAAAACAACTGCCAGTTGAATGTATCTGCGAAATTGCACGTTATTTACCATACAAGGAACGTGCACGGATGGAGCGAGTGTGCAAACGGTGGAGAATTGGAAGCAGAAGCTCCCATACTTACACCAGAACTATAACTCCGACTAGCTGGGAATGGAAGGACGGATGGCACCAAATATTCAATTCAGATGGCCTAGTATGGATTATTAAGAGGGGCGGAGAATACCTAACATCCTTAGACCTAGAGGGGGTCACGGAAATAAAATCCACCGCGATCACTATGGCAGCGAAGGAGTGTCGAAGATTGGAGGTTCTAAAGTTAACAACCGTTAACATTAGGGGAGGAGCATTAAGATCTGTGAGTGATCATCTGTTCGGCCTCAGAGAGCTGGAAATCGGACAATGTGTGGGATCTATTGACTGGGAAATAGAGAAAATAATCCTCAAAAATTTAAACCTGCGAAAACTGATTCTTCAAAACAATGAGATAACCGGAAAGGGACTGGGACACAAAACATCGATTAAGGAGCTCCACATAAAGGACTGCGATATGGCCAGGGCTGAAGGAATCGGAAAATACATCCAATTACAAGAACATTTGGAAACACTGGTGATTGTAAACTGCCTACAGCTAAGGCGTGCAGAACTACTAACGGCGCTGGTTGAAAACAGCCATACTCAAGATACATTAAGGTCACTTAAGATCCACGGCGATGGACCCAGCGATGCGCCTCGGGAAGACCCAGAGCTAGCGATAGCGGAAGGAGAAGAAAGAGGGGACTTCGTCGAGTTAGACCTTTTAGTAGCGGAACCACACTTGGCATCAGCACTCCGGTCACTAAGTGAACTATCAGTGACAGCATGTGGATGGGTGGATGCTGACCTTATCAGAGACATTGGGGAAACATTGACCATTCTGAGTTCCCTAGATATCAGCATGTGCACGAATATACATGGACAATTTTCGTTAGAACCCCTCGCACAACTAGAACATCTGAGGATCCTAAGGATGAATAACATGCATCCGACCGTGGGAGGAAGCTGCCTACGAGAACTGGAACTACTCGTGAACTTAGAGACCAGAGAGAACCTAGAGATCCACGATGAGGATATTTGCGGGATGCTAAGGACTAACCACGTTGTCCAACACCTCGACATTGAAGGTTGTTGGAACATAACCCAACAGACCATCACCGTAGCACGAGAGGTTGTAAGAATGGGACACCGACAGCAGCCACTCTACCTTTATGCCGGGGGTACGCAAGCAACACCGTCTCGGCGGGACAGAAGAAACGCCTACCTACGTTTAAGCTTTGTACGACATGCGACGTCGCTGTTCCAGCGCGTGAGGTGAATCCCGTGAACCCAAAAACACTCCGGTTGGCTGACCAGTTTTACTGATCACAGAGAGCTACTCTCCCGCCAACCGTAGCCCCAAAATAATAACTATATTTTAGGGCCACACGAGGTGAAGTCTCACGCGCTGGTGCAGTTACAATCGTTATAAATAGACAGTTGTGTATAAAATTTATATAATAATTATAATTGTCAGTTCTTCTTCTTGGGAAGCAGTATCTGTTCTTTCATGTCATACACTTTGAAATGTGAGCTAGTTCATGGAAGTGGAATTTAATTGGGTGAAACGAAACTCGATTTCACATGGTTCATGACACCAATAGCCATCATCTTGATACTTTAATCCCCTAACGATAACAGCCGCCAGTCCAATATAGTGTCCCATGAGAATATTCGTGTTGGATATTGATCTTCTCAGATGTGAGGCTCGGTTGACCAGGTTACTGATCACAGAGAGTTATTCTCCCGCCGACCTTACATCCTAAATTTCGGTAGCAACGATTGTCACCATGTTATAGAATATACCACCTCTAATCTTGTTATTACTTCCTTATGTTAACTTTATATATAGTTGCTCTTAATGTAAAGGCCGGCTGACCAGTTTACTGATCACAGAGAGCTACTCTCCCGCCGACCTGAAATTTGTTTATATATCTATATAATACCTTATTCATCATTATTATTGTCACACACACACACACACACACACACACATACATTATCATTTTGATGACTCTCAATTTTCATATACCTACTGGCCTTTAACTATTCATCAACGGGGACGTTGATGGTTTCTAAGTGGGGAGGGATGTTACGCCCCGACGTACAGCCTTGGCGTACCTTTTTCAAAATTCCATTTCATTTCATTTCTTTAATTATTTCATAACAATCTCATATTCTAATAAGGTCACGTACAGTCCTCGGCATCCGCTGACATTGTATCTTATTTGCTGACACCAGGAATCGCGCTATAAAATTACTGACCTAGTAACAGCGGCGCTCAGCCCGGGAATATCTCTCTTTTTAAGTCAAAATTATCATCAATAATTAGGATAAACCACTACCTTTGGAACCACCAAATTGAAATAGATTATTTGTTAAGATGTGTGGATGAATGCGTGAGAATTATCTTAAGATACCTTCTGTTAACATCTTGTACGTATAAGTGACGAGATTGAGAATCGTCGGAACACCGTCGAGTGGCGCGAACTAACGCTGACCGTGTAGATTTAGACACCGGGAGGTCGCCCCCGCACTTAATTGGCTAATTACTGTTGCAACTTATTGCAACTGCAGATTTTTCCCTATTAATACCCTCTAGCCCAAGCAGCCATGTCTTACGTCTGTCAAGTCGCGAAGTGCGTGGACGTAAACCCGGATTAGCCCTCTCGAGCAATAGTAGCGTTCGGAAAATCTTAGTTGTGACCGGCCTAAAGTCTCGCGCTAATTCGTCAAATTCGAGCATTCAGTTATTCTGTTAGCTGCAAGAGACTCACTTTCTTCTACATTTCCATCTTTTCTGTTCTTTACTAAATCTCATCATTTCGCGAATAGACATTTTTATGCAGTTCCATTTTCCATAATTAAACTGAGTTCGGCCCTGATTCAATCGAATCAGGTAATCTTAAATATAATTCCAAATCTAAAAGACTAAGTGACCGACGTTCAACACCGTTCGATTGATCAACTCTTCCAAACTTGAGGTGAGGCCCCTGGTCCAGCATTCTACCGACGCAGACCGACACGATCCGACGGCTCTCAATCTCGTCGACCGATTCACCTAAAGCTAAGTCAATCCGAGTGTTAATCTTCGAAATTAAACGAATTCTTGTTTCACCTTTATAATCAAAATCTACTTCAGTAATTTTCATTCAAAATCAAGTCTAGAATTGGTGGCTAGCTTCACTACCCCCAATTAAATCGTACTTATTGTTTCCAAGAATTAACGAATAAGACTTAACCATAACATATATAATTGATTCAAGATAATCTAAAAAGAGAGATACAATACAATAATCACGACCAGCTAGCTAACCATCGTTCAGAGTAGATGTTCCTGGTACCAAATAATAATATCCTTTAGAATATTATAACACACGATTTGTATGAACTTGAACACTTTATAAATTGTTATTTTCGGCTCATATATCAATATCACCCTTGATTGTTACCAGACATTTCAATAACCAAATCGAAACAGAATATACTTCATCTTTTACCAGTTAAATCATATTAAACATTTATTTTGAACGACCTTTTTCCCACTTTCTTTATTATAAAATTGCCTCGACAATTTAAACAAACCTCACAGACCTGTACAGGACTATAGCAACACGATCCTACAAATTACCGGCTTATCGAAAGGTAGGTCTTTTCTTAGTTTTAATAATTATTCATTGTCGTTACGTGGGAGCTTGATTATTCAATTAATCATTAACTACCACCGCTCAGTACACCCTCACCCCCACGTAACACTGATAACCAGGTACATGCAATTCGACTGGAAGGCTGTTGATGATTTTACTTACCAGACCCTTGCCACGATGTTGCCGCCTGCTGCTTCGTTTACCTCTGTACGCGATCATGTTCGTGCGTTGACTGAAGAAAAGTGCTTTAAAACGGGATATTTATAGCAAATCCGATCAGTCATGTCCGAGATGCGGTTTGAGAAACAACCTACTAAGCTTCCCGTGATGAATTTTGACAAACCTTCGGAGCAAAATGTTGAAAGGCACAAACGGCACGGTGAATTACTCCCGAATAGTGTACGTGCAATGTTCTGTGGACCGTCGAATTGTGGTAAAACTAATGCGTTGCTCACACTTATAACCCATCCCAACGGACTCAGATTTGAAAATATCTACATCTACTCAAAATCTCTCAACCAACCGAAATACCAATTGTTAAAGCAATTGTTGGACAATGTTGAGAATATGGACTATTGTGCATTTACCGAGCGTGAGCAAGTGACTACACCGGAAGAAGCACAGACCAAATCAATAATCATATTTGACGATGTAGCGTGCGAAAAGCAGGACAATATTATTATTATTATTATTATTTATTTTAAGTGCTTTTATAAGATACATACATCTTTGATACACTGGCAATAGGTCGATAGATAAATTACGTGGCAACAATAAATATAAATATAAATATAAATGTAAAAATTTAACAATAAAGTTAGAGAGTAAAAGATATAAGCTAAGTACAAAAGGATATAGAAAACTCAGTTTCGCTGAAACTGGCACTGGAGGAATAGGCAGATGTTTTGGCAGCTGTATAACACTACCGAAAATTAGTTTACGTTGTTCTGTGGGATGAGGTTTACGCAGGCGATAAGATAGTTGAACAGATTTTTGACCCAGTTGGAGAATGATCGTCTAAAATAAGCAGTAGATTTAAGGTGTTGCTGTTTTCTTGTGAGATGTGGAGGTATTGTGAGCGCGGGATCGTGAATAGTGGGCACTCCAAGAGAAAGTGTATCACTGATTCATGGTCCAAATTATGGCAGAAGCGACAATGCTCCGCAGGTCTCAATTTAATAATGCTTTGGTTTACAGTTATGTGGCAGGAGTGAATGTTGGCAGTTCTCAATTGAGCTTGAGCGATCAGCGTGTGGAACTCATTTCTCAGCAGGTACTTGGGTAACCCATCCTGGATTGACCTTGGGATAGGAGCCAGGCAAGAGCTGGAGTTAGCGTATCTTTGAAGGTCTTGAAGTTTGAGATGATGTTGGAATTTGTCGAGGATTCTCTCTTTGTTACGCCACCAGTGGTGAGCCGACAGATGCAAGAGCATGTGATCTTCATTTATCTTGCTAAGCAAGATGCGCAGTTGGATGGCCCAATTAAATCTTGGGAGTTTGTAAGTTTCGGAAAGCTTAAGCAGTCGGATCAGGGCAATTTTTGGTAGTCGAGTGTCCTCCATTTCCAAGATCTTAATTGTCCAGTTATACGCCAGTTTCAGCAGTTCCCAGGAAATGTGGGTCCGGTTTAGTTCTAAATGCAGCACGTAATGAAGAGTGCAGTTTGGGAGATGCAGTATTCTCTTGAAATAGGTACAATGGGCTGACTCGAGTTTTTCAATCAGTTCCTCTTGGAGACCCCAGATGTGTGCTAGATATAATAGTGTTGATTTTACTGTGCTGTTGTATAGCTTGACTTTACTGGACCAAGTTTCAGCTTTGAGCCTAGAGAGGATATAGTAGACTGTCCCCGTTGCCTGATTGCTTTTTCTTATTGCTTCAGCGGCAGCTAAGCCTCCCTGAAGGTTGCTACTCAGAGGAATTCCAAGATAAGTGTAAGTTTTCACGATTTCAATGTGCTCATCATTGAAGGTGAAGTTGCGGTCTGACTTCCTTAATCTACCCGAGGTTCTGCAGGCCATTATTTTGGTCTTGCTTGTGTTGACTGTTAGACCGTTGATTTCACAGTAATCTTCTAATGTCTTGAGAGCCAGTCTGAGTTTATTAGCTGAATGTGTGACAATTACTATGTCATCTGCGAAAAGTAGCATGACAATTTGAGTAACTGAGTCTAGGCATAGGCCTTCGACTCCTTGTGCTTTGAAGAAATCGTTGATGTCGGCAAGGTAGAGTATGAATAACAAAGGACTAAGCACGTCTCCTTGGAGAACACCTTCAGACACCTCGATTGGATTGGATAGGGTAGCGCCAGATCTGATGTACATTGATGCCTTATCGTAGAAATCCTTCAGTGTTCTGATGAATTTACTACTGACTCCCAGCTTATCAAGTTTTGTCCATAGTTTGCCGTGTGGGACTTTGTCAAAGGCTTTTCTGAAGTCGATAAAAAGCGCGTAAGCAGTAGCCTCAGGGAAACGCAACTGCATATGAAGTACCGCTTGAAGGACGAATACATTATCTGTCGTACCTTTGCCTGCGCAGAATCCCGCTTGTTCTTCTGGGATTAAATTCTGCGATGTCGCCCACTGCCTGATGCTGAGTCTGTTGTGAAGTATTTTCGTAAAGATTTTGGTTAAAGAATTGATTAGCGCTATACCTCTATAGTTACCTGGATCAAGATTATCTCCTTTTTTGAATAGCATGAACATGACTACCTTAGCCCAATCGTCCGGGATGGATTCCGTCTCGTAAATTTTGTTGAAGAAAGCTAGAGTGAAGAGATACCAATTTTCAGGCATTTCTTTGAGAAAGTCGTTGCTGATCGAGTCCATGCCCGGAGCTTTACCTCTTTTACTTTTGTTGATACTGTTGATCAGCTCTTCCAGGGTGAAAGCTTGGTCCAAAGCATCTTCATGAAGCTGAGATAAGTTGATGCAGTTGGTGTTTTTAGGAGGAAAGGAGCTGGTGAAGTAGTTGTGCCAAATATCTAAAGGGATGTTGTTAGCCGGAGAGGAGTGCCTTTTAAATAGTTTGACTAATTTCCAGAAGTCTGCTGGACATTTGACATGATTAAACTGGTTTGTTATGTCTTCTTGGTACTGCTTAGCTTTTGTTTTGAGAAGAGAAAAGTACTCCTTTTTCTTCCCCAGGTATAATGACCACAGTGACGAGTTTTGGTCCATGGATTTACAGAGCTGCAGATAACGCACGATCTCCTGTTTTTTGATTTTGCATTCGGTGTCGTACCAAGGTTTGTGAGAAGAGAGTGGTGCGGTACCCGGTTTGTTGATAAACATTTTTGCTGAGCGGGCCGCATTTACTATTGATTCCCTGAGAATATCGGAGAGGGTGTTAACTGTGGTTGTAGCGAAATCTTGAGCTATTGAAGAGGACCAGCGTAGCGTTTCACGGAAAGTATCTGCGTATAGGGGGTTCCAGCTTAGCTTAGGAGTCGGAGTAGAGCATGCGGGTGATATGACGCTGTTTTCCTGTCTGATAGAGTTTAGGATGACTGTGACAGGTAAGTGATCTGAGTTAGTGATGATATACTCTATTTTCATGTCCTTGACATGGTTGATGCCAAGGATGTTGATCCAGATGAGGTCGACCGTACTTTTTCCTATAGCGTTTCTAAATGTGTAGCCACCTGGGTGATCACTAGATGTACGGCCGTTTAAGAGGATGAAACCATTGGAGGACATGAAATCTAGGACTGTTGTGCCTTGCTTGTTGGTTGTATTGTCACAGGTTATTCTGGAAGATAGAAGGTTAGAACCTTCAAGCATGCTTTCATCTTCGTGGAGTGGGTTTCCTATTCTTGCGTTAAAGTCTCCACCAATGAGGGCTACATCGTGGTCTTGGGATAGAATATCATTGAGTAACAGTTGTAGGTTATGCAGAGACGAGTTGAGGTCTTTCTGGTCTGGTTTGAAGTATAGAGACCCGGTGATGAGTGTGAGCCCGTTTGTGTTGCATTTAAAGAATATCCAGTCTCTACTTTTGTTTAAGATTGTAACTGCCTGCCCTTGTATGAGCGAAAGAAGACCACCACTACCACGTCCGCGTGTTTTGCTTTTTATAGCTGGAGATACAATTTTTGTCCAGTTGCTAAAGTTGATATGTAGGGGGACCTTGGTTGAAGTGCACCATGTCTCAGAAATACAAAGAATGCTCCCAGGGAAGTTAGTAAAGTCATTGATGTTGGCTAAACCTCTTACATTCCAGAACGTTAATGTTGTAAAACTGTTGTTGCTGCTTGTAGTGTTGTCGGAGCCGGCTAGGTTATTGAAACTGATTTTGCGCGTCCATTGAGATGCAAGCTGAGCTATTTTGGTTGTGGTTGGGGTCGTGCTGAAGTTGTGTTTCATCCCGGATGGAGATTGGTACGACTGATTGAAGGACAGGGTCGTACTTATAACCCACGCCGTTTACGTACATGCGCTGATGGCCAAATTTGACCTTCTTACCCTCGTTACGTAGTTTTTTGGCTTCGTGACGGAGTTTATTGGCTGCGAGTTCCTCAGACGGCGTGAGATCATGGTCAATGAAAACGTCGACCTTTAGATTTTTTTTCTTGTTCATAATTAGAGTTTTCACGGAGTTGTCTCGGAGTACAGCTTTGATCGATCTTGTATTATTTCTCCTGAAGATCCAATTGGCCGAAAGAACTGCATGTTCTATCTTGAAGTGCTCTCTGATGAAGTCAGCGAGTGCCTCTGAAGCGCTGCGAGTATCTGGGACTAAACCTCTTATAATGATGTTGTTGTTTCTAGTTAGCTTGTCAAAGGAGTTTATACTTGCCTTGACGAGTCTTGCCTCTAAGGCGGCTAGATTACCGTGAGTGGCGTTTCCCTCGGCTTCCGGAGTATTTGCGTTAAGTTCGAGTACTGTGACACGAGCTGTGAGATCTTGAACTTGGCGTTTAAGTTGCGCATTTTCTTCTTGAAGCCTTTTTGTCTGTTTGTTGAGAAGGTCCGTGTGTTCTGTTCGTGCAGCGCTTATTTCGGCTAAGAGCTCATTTTTTAAAGACAGTTGTTCAGCTTTGTCTTCATCTCTCCATGTTCGTAGGGTCTGTAAGACCGCCGAGAGAGAAAGAGTTGCGTTTGAAGGAGAAATGTCAGTAGTTTGAGCGATTGGAGTCATAAATTGCTCCATGGACATGAGTGTCTGCGTATCCGAGGGTGATTGCTGGATTATCATTGGTGGAGCGGAAGAGCGAATAATTTTAGCAGGTGGAGATGTGTCGGTTGGTGAGGCTGGTGTATTGCTGGGAAAATAGTCAGTGATCTGATTGGATGGACTGGGATGAGGTTCAAGCCGTTCCAAGTTTGAGCGGCGTCCCCTCTTGCGATTGCTGGAGGTTGGGGTACACTTCACCGAGTTGACGTCTTGGGTGAAATGTTGTTGTTTTGGATTAGATGGCTTAGCGGTGTCTGGTGCTGCGGTCGACGGAGGTAAGCAATCAGTTGACAAAATAGCTGGGCGTATGTTAGGCGAAACTACGTAGGTGCCGCTATCTGTAGGTGGGTTTCCCGAATGTTGAGGATTGTGACCGTTGATAGCGGAAGGCTCTACAGTAGGCGCTCTATTTTCCATGAACCTAACCTCCAAAAACGTGGGTGATTCCCAACGAGCTAAAAATGTACTAAAACTGGTGCGAATCACTTGATTTATTATTTATAGCACTTTTAGAATTTTTTATTGCACCTGTTAGTAACACTGACTCACATTTTAAACTGATATACACAGTTTAATCTTAGGAATAAAAATGTTGCGAAATAAACACGTCTGTACTTGTTCAGCGCCATCTAACGACCCCCAGCAGGACAATATTAGAGCCTACTTTTGCATGGGTGGACATCACGACGTTGACTGTTTCTATCTCTGTCAGACGTACGCGCGTATTCCTAAACATCTCGTACGCGACAACGTAAACTTACTCGTGTTATTCAAACAAGACGATATGAACCTAAGACACGTATACAACGACCATGTAAACCCCGATATGTCTTACACAGAGTTTAAAAGTGTGTGCTCTGCATGCTGGAAAGGTGAGAAGTTCGGGTTTCTGGCGATCGACAAAGTCAGTGAGCTCAATGAAGAACGATGCAGGAAGGGATTCGATTCTTTTGTTAGCCTGGAAAAAAAATGAAATCTAAAGTTTTCAAGCGAGAGACGCGGTAGCGTTGCAGACTCAGTTGCGTCAACATGCAGAGCTCTGAAAATTTCAAGCAAAAAAACGTCCTACATCAGATCGCTCAAGCAAGTACTGCTATCCGTCGAAAACACAGATTGCTCAAATTAGGCAAGGAATGTACGTATGTTTGTGCGTGCGCGCGACGTGTTTTGCATTCTTAGAGCGATAGTAACCCAACATCGCAGATCCTTGGCTCTGAATGTATACTGCCGCAGCTATCGGTCGACCTTGCACTCTGACCTTGACTGAACCCGTTCAAAATTTAAAAAACAATTCTCAGAACCATTAATTTTGGGATGTCGCGTGGTTGATAATGTGGCAGAAGAATGCGAGGTGGTTGATGTTACACATCAGCAGTCCTACCGTGGGAAAGGAATTCGAAGTGATTGATGTTACACATCAGCAGTCCTATCGTGGGAAAAGAATGCGGGTCGGTAAAAAGGTTCACGCCCCCCGCCGCCGCTGTGCTCGCCACCGTTGGCAGGCGAGCACTACATAGAGACTTTGACCTTCGGTTGGCAAGATTGTCGGTGAAACAGCACAATTATGACCTTCGACCGATAAGAATTGTCGGTAAGGCAGTGCGATTTTTGATCGTCGACCGATACAACTGTCGGTAAGGTTGTACGTTTTTGACCTCATGTTGCTACGGCAAAGCACGTTTTATCTTACGAGAGTGGGGGTAACCTTCAAGGGTTTGCCTGTGGGATGCGCGGATAGCCGGCTTGGTCGGTAAAGAAGGTGTTTGTATACAGAACCGGCTTTGCTATGCTACTAACCTTCCAAGTTGTAATGTATAATAAAATTTTCGAGGATGAGCGTCCACAAACTATGTGAATCACTGTCAAGAGCAACGCATCATATAAAATACGAGTTGTATCTTATATTTCATACTTACTGCAAATAATATTATATTATAATCTTTTGCTGTACAACATAATGCACAAATAATGAAACATCTATCTATCTATCTATCTCCCCCACACGTAAGCCATCGTTTATGAAAAATGTAAGATCTAATTTTTGTTCATCGATTAATATGTTCATTACGAATTGGAGTTGATCGTTTAAAGCTCTCCTAGTTCTACAATTCATTTTCAACTAATCATATTTTTGGTTTACGGGGAAGATACGTTACGTCCGGCGTATTGCTACGGCGTACCTTTTGAAAAATCTATGTAACCCTCAACACATGGGAGTGTTTCTTAAATTTCCCTTTCAACACCGTAATGAAAGTTACGGCCATAGATAACATTAAAATATCGTATTGCCTAAACCGGCGAGTTCCACCCCTTCTGGCAAAAGTCACGTAGAGACCAACAATGATCCCTAGTATAAGGTTCAAAATTGTTTTTTACAACTAGTACCAAGAACTGAGATAGGAGACTGCTGAGCTAGTAACAGTGGAGCTCAGCTTAATAATACCTCTCTTTTTTAAGGTAAAATTATCATTGATATTTAGCATAAGCTATTCATCCATTGTGAACTAAATTAAAATAGATTACTTATTGAGATGTATGGATGAATGTGTGAACATTGTATGTCAATGTCTCTTGTTCATATTTTTAATATGTCACCGACGGGATTGAGAATCGTCGGAACACCGTCGGAGAGCGTGTAGTAACGCTGACCATGTGGATTTGGGCACCAGGGGGTCGCCCTCACACCTCATTGGCTAATTACCGTTGTAACTCATTACAAATGCAGCTCCTTGGACTCTCAGGCCCAAAAAGCCACGTCTTTCGTCTGTCAAGTCGCGAAGTGCGTGGACGTCCCGGATTAGCCCTCTCGAGCAGGAGTAGCGTTGGGAAATCTTAGTTGTGACCGGCCTAAAGTCTCGCGCTAATTCGTCAAATTCGAGCATTCGGTTATTCTGTTAGCTGCAAAAGACTCACTATCTTCTACGTTTCCATCTTTACTGTGCTTTACTAAATCTCATCATTTCGCGAATAGGCATTTTCATGTCATTCCATTTTCCTTAATTGAATTGAGTTCAAAACGAAACAGGTAATTTTAAGTGCTTATAATAATAAGTACATTATCATTTTTAATTAATAATCTTTGGAATAATTTTTAACATACATCAAAACCAACAAATTGACACTTTAAAATCATAGCCTTCGATAGTAGAGTATCATTCTAAATCCACAAAATTTACTATCATAATATCCAGTCAAAAGTAAGACTAGAGTTGGTGGCGAGCTTCACTACCCCCAATTAGGTCGAACGTATTAATCTAAAAAGAGAGATACAAAAATCACGAGCAGCTAGTAATAACCATCGTTCAGGATAGATGTTCTTGGTACCAAATAATAATTTCCTTTAGAATAAAATAACACACGATTTGTATAAACTCGAACACTTTATAAATTGTTACTTTCGGCTCTTATGTCATTATCACCATTGATTGTTACCAGACATTTCAATCACCAAATCGAAACAGAATATACCTTACCTTTTACCAGTTAAATCATTTCGAACCATTTATTTTGAACGACGACCTTTTCCCATTTTTATTATTATAAATTAGCCTCAATCATTTGAACAAACCTCACAGACCTGTACAGGACTATAGCAACACGATCCTACAAATTACCGGCTTATCGAAAGGTAGGTCTTTCTTAGTTTTAATTTTTATTCATTGTCGTTACGTGGGAGCATCTTTGATTATTCATCAATCATTAACTACCACCGCTCAGTACAATGTCGCCCACACGTGACACAAGAATTGGTGGCAGCGATGGGATTCGAACCCACGCCTCCGAGGAGACTGGAGAAGAACACGGCAAGAAAATTTGCCAGTCATTCAATTCCCACCCCACTCAGAAACCATCAACGTCCCCCTTGATGAATAGTCATAGACTAATGGATATCTGAAAATGGCGACTAATCGTAATAACCATGCTAAAGTACTGTACATATATATGAGCAAAAAAAAAAATTTTGCGGATTTCAGGTCGGCAGGAGGGTAGCTCCGTATGATCAGTAAGACTGGTCAGCCGGCCTTTATATTAGAAACAACCTTATCTTAGTTTAACATAAGGGAGTAATATCATATCTTGTAATATAGTAGCAACCATTACTGGCGCAATCTAGGATGAAAGGTCGGCGGGAGAATAACTCTCTATGATCACTAAGACTGGTCAGCCGAGCCTTTACGTTAGGGATAAGTGTAGCATAGCTTAACATGGGGAATTTTATTTGGGAAGAGTAACCTTATTTGGGGGGTTTGTTATATCAACTTCCTTCGGTGTCATTGGACAAAATGGTGACAATCATTGCTTCCGCCATCTAGGATGTAAGGTTGGCGGGAGAATAACTCTCCATGATCAATAAGACTGGTCAGCCGAGCCTTTACATTGGGGAAAATTATTGCTTAATTTAACATGGGAAATTATCATTATAGTTTATCTGGGATGACTTATTTGTGCAGTACTGAAAACACTACAGAAACGATCCGAAAAATTACTTTATCAATATTAAATATTCTTTACCAGTGGGAATTCTATTATGAGAAATTAGGTTGGTTTTGGGGAACAGTTGTCATTATGGGAGTAACAGCGTCACTACATACAAGATGAGACATATGTACTACCCTGTAGCGGCAGGGTCTTGCCGTCGCATGAAGTTAGCATCTCTGCGTACGAAATGACACATATGTACTACCCTGTAGCGGCAGAGTCATTTCGTCGCATGAAACTAAGGGTTTCGTCTTGTTAGGAAGTATTTGTTCTGATATTAAGGTTGGCGGGAGAATAACTCTCTATGATCAGTAAGACTGGTCAGCCGAGCCTTTATATTAGCAAAATTTATTCACTAGTTTTAACGAATGCAACTGTACCAGTGCGTGAGATTTGACCTCGTGTGACCATAAAATTTAGTTATCATTCAACGTTACGGTTGGCGGGAGAATAACTCTCTGTGATCAGTAAAACTGGTCAGCCGACCGACGTGATAGTAGGTTCATGGGTATTATCTCACGCCCTGGAACAGTGGCGTCGCATATCACCAAAGTTTATTCGCAGGTACGCGTTTCGTCTATCCCGTCGAGATGGTGTTGCCTGCGTGCTTCCCGCATGAAGATGGAGTGTTTGTTGTCGGCGTCCCATTCTTACTACTTCTCGTGCCACGGTGATGGTCCGTTGAGTTATGTTCCAGCAACCCTCTATATCGATGTGTTGGATGATGTGATTACCTCTGAGCAATCCGCAGATATCTTCATCGTGGATCCCTTGATTTTCTCTAATTTTCAGGTTCTCCAGTAGTTCTATTGTTACCAGGTAGTTTCCTCCAACGGTTGGGTGCAGATTATTTACTTTTAGGATTTTTAGGTGTTTCAATTGTGCGAGAGGTTGTAGGGAGAATTGTCCGCGTATGTTATTGCACATGTTGATGTTCAGAGTTGTTAATTTGGTCATCTCTTCTCCAATGTGTCTAATGAAATCTGCACCCACCCATCTACATGCCGTCAATGATAGTTCTTGAACTGATTGGAGAGCCGATGCTAGGTTTGGTTCCACTGGTAAAGGATCTAACTCGATGAAGTCTCCTCTTTCTTCTCCCTCTTCTAGCTCTGGGTCTTCGCGTGGGGCGTCACTAGGCCCGTCGCCGTGGACGGTAAGTGTTCTCAATGTATTTCTAATATGGATGTTTTCGGTAAGTGCCGTTAATAGTTCTGTGGGTCTTAACTGGAGGCAATTTATAACTACAAGTATTTCCAAATGGTCCTGTAATTTAATATAATTTGCGACTCGCTCCGCCTTGGCCAGATCACAATCTTTTATGTGGAGTTCTTTAATCGATGTTTTATGTCCTAATCCTTTCCCAGTTATCTCGTTGTTCTGTAGTATTAGTTTTTCCGAGTGCCCATTATTTAAGATAATTTTCTCTATTTCCTTGTCGATAGGTCCTATACATTTTCCAATCTCTAGTTCCTTGAGGCCGTTGAGGTGATCACTTACAGATCTAAATGCTCCTCCTCTAATGCTAACTGTTGTTAACCTCAGAACTTCCAGTTTTCGTCACTCCTTTGCTGCCATCGTGATTACTGCGGATCTTATTTCCGTTATGCCCTCCAGGTCTAGGAATGTTAGGTATTCTCCACCTCTTTTAATAAACCACACTACTCCGTGTGAGTTGAATACTTGTTTCCATCCATCTTTCCACTCCCAGCTGGTCGGAGTTAAAGTTCTAGTATGCGAGCTCCTACTTCTAATGCGCCATTGCTTACATACTTGCTCCATTTTTGCGCGTTCCTTGTATGGCAAATAACGTGCAATTTCGCAGATGCATTCGATGGGCAGTTGTTTCGCCTCCTTTGGTACGAATCCGGGTAGAGGGTCGTCTTCCATTCTAGGTGGCTTGTTTTTTCTACTTGATGGTAATGTTCGTAGTTCCTCCCATGGGTCCGAAAACTTGATGATAAGCTTTCTTTTCTTCAGGGTCACACCTCCCAGACCTCGCTTGGCCTCTGCCGCCTCTTCTGATGTTCTGAAGTCCACAAATGCCGTGTTCTGATGGCCTTTTCCCTTCCGTATGACTATCGATCTAGGCTGGTAGTTTTTGAATAGTCTCGCTTTGTCCCGTCTCTTGCTGTAGGTGGCTAACCCGATTACGAATAGTCTCCTAGATGGAGTTGGGTATGGTTGGCTGGTGCTCGCCATGTTTCCTGTTAATAATTTTGCAAATAGCGAACAATATGTTGCATGACAAAGAGGGTTGCCGTTTCCAGTGGTCATTGCATTGTAGTATTCGGTAAGGGGGTAGGATAATTTTATTTTAGTTCACTCGCGCTTCCTGTTGAGGTAAGTCGCGTCGTGTCTCAGTTATAGAGGGAGAGCAGATCTCAGTTAATTCTGTGTTTTCTTTAACAATTTTTCGTGCTAAGTCTCGTGGTTTCCCGGGGTCCTTGTCATTTGCTTGCCTCATACATGATCTAGTAAATTCTACAATCTGTTTCCTACAACACATCCCTACTGTTATTAATACGATTCCTATTTGTGCTAGATATGGGCCATAGACTAAATTATCTTGTTGTTTTGATACTTGTTCTTGTTGTTCCATAGCCTCTAGATCTTTCTCAATTTCGAAAAGTGATTTTTCTTGTTCGGGCCTGGTATTGGAGACTAGATCTTTGTCTAAGTACTGAAGTAGTTTAATGCCGCTACCCATTACGGGTGATACTCTTCTTATGTTGAGAGAGAGATCTGGTTGGTATACACTACCGGCGGAAAGTTTCCGGACAAGAGTTGGAAAAAGTGCCGGAACGGTTTTTTATGCCATTTCGCCGGTAGTTGGCCTAGGCTAATTTGACTAATAGCATTTTAAAGAGAGGGGATTTACCTACACTTTGGCTTTTCAAAAAAATTTTTACGATTTTTTGGACACTTAGCACACAGTTTTAAAAAACGACAATTTCTTGTCGTTTTTTTGTTCTTTTGTGAGTGGACCCCATTTGCAGTAAAAATCTTTTTTGTGTATTTCTCCGACTAAAATCATAAAGGGGGAAGCCTGAGCTTCAATTTCGTTTTGTAGAAAAATTTTTGCGATTTTTCTTTCCCGGAAATATGTCGTTTTTTGATAAAAAATAGACAATTTGAATATTGGTCCGAAGTACGAAAACTACGAGGTTTACAACAAAACCTCAAGATGGTAAAAAGTTGAATTACTTTTTGTTGAGTTCATGAGAATTTTTTCAGATTTTTTTTTGCGAAATTTTTTTAAATCTATTTCCGGTCGGAGCTCGATTGATCTCAACACCATGGTAATAATATAATTAAATTTTTTACTTACCTAAAAATACATACATATGTATGTATATGTATTGTAACGTGGCATTTCGGACAGACATGCCCGTTACAAGGTACTCCCTGAACCTTGGGCGGAATCCGGGAATAAGGGTTTCGGAGATCGAGTCGCGAGATAATAATAGAAAGCGCCAGAACTGGAGTCATGCATCCGGGCTTCGACAAGGACGAAATAGCGAATTACGAATAAGATATTGCGGGCTTTTGTTTTTATTTTTTTTTTTGAGTACACCGGCCACAAACCAGCGACCAACTCCGACGCCGAAGATATTTCGAGGCAAGGCGAAACCGCGGAGATCTCGCGGGAAGGATACTGAGGCTGCGGAGGGGGAGACAACGCTGATCCCTGCAGCGCGGGAATCGAAGGCGGAAGCGATTCCCGCTGGCGGCCGGCGCGCCGCAGCATCCCCGCTCACCCCGCCTATACCCGACCGAGGCAACCGCGAGAGACCAGCTAGCGACGAGGGAGCACCACCCCGCCCAACCCCAGGACCCCGTAGAGCTGTACGAAAGACGACATCGCAATCTAGCGTTAAGTTCTGCGCCGCGTCGCGACGACAGGTGCGCGTCAAGTTGCGCAATCTCCGAAATCGATGACAGATCGATTGTTGCGCATTCTTAGGGGGATGACGTCACTAAGGATTAGCGTAACGAGATCGGCGTTGCGGGCGATCGGCTATCGGAGATCACTCTAGTTCTGGCGACTAACGAAGGCACTGCTTCAAAGTAGCGTCTTGGTTTTTTTTTTTGGTTTTATTGCGAAAAAAAGAAAACTGTAGTTGCGAGTGGCGATGAGCTGCAGAAGTCACGAGGGAGTTGGCAGTTTTGTCCACTGGATGTGGAGCGGTAAGCGTTGCTGATATCTTCGCGATCGAATTTCGAGAGTAATTGAGTTAAGGCTTGTCAGATAAAGGATAGCCGTTTTGGAATTTGCGTGTCGAAAAATACTCGAAATTCGTTTGCCGATTCTCTCGTTTGGTGACCGTAGCCTGAGTTGCGCGGAATAACGTAGAGCCAATTCTAAGAGACCGACCTGGTCGAATAGCGTCACGGGTTGGAGTCGTGGCAAGACAACTGCAATTTAAGAGTAACCAAATTCCATTACCCGGGGTCACGCCGAATCAAATAAGATAAAGTGTAACTTTCGTATAGGTCGCGAGTCGTCAAAAGGGGAGCGTTCGAACTCGCGAACTGTGTTCCGACGTCACCGAGGAAGTTGAGCTCGGATGCGTGATAATAAGATTCTTTTTTTTTGGTAGAGGACGGTCGCGGGTAGCGCGACGAGTCCCCTTTTTCGTTTGGGGTTTTGCATTATTGGTTAATAGTAAAGTGGCGATTAACGCCCGTAGGCATAAGGAATTTTCTCGATTTGTTACCGATCGCGGTTAGTGCGTCGATCGGGATTTCAGTTTAATTTTTGTCGAGTCGTTTATTATTAAGTTGGCGATTAGCGCCGTAGTTGGTAGAGGACGGTCGCGGCTAGCGCGTCGAGTCACCCGTTGTCTTTAGTTTTGAGTTATCGTTTATTTTTCAGACCGCGACTAGCGCGAGAAGGCATAAGAGGCCGTTTAGATTTAGTCACGTTTTCTTTCTTCTTTTCTGGTATATTATTCTTATTTTCTTTAGTTTGTATGAATGAGTATGAATCGCGAATGGCGAATTACGATTTATTATTTCTATTGCTTGGTATTTCGAATCGCGAAGAGCGACCTTCGAAGTATTACTTATTTTGTTTTGTATTATCGTTGGCTGGAAATATATTATTTTAATTTTATTATTGCTTTGTAAGATAACGCGTTGGCGTACGTGTGTCGTATCTCTCTCTACCCAAAAATTACCCGTCCCCTCTCCGCGGTACTGAGCTATCGAGTATATGGTCGCGGTATATCGCATTACCGATTTCGAGGCGTGTTGATCACGCCAGGCGCCCAACAAATTTCGCGATATTGTTTTAGGTCCAGGATACCTCCGGACGCCGATTTATTGTGCAAGCGGAAAGTTCTCGGTCATTTTCTCCGAGTGACCGAGGAGCGGAAAAAAATCCACGTCACAGTATGTATATCTATGTATATGGATGTAAGTAAAGAATTCAATTATATTATTATCATGGTATTGAGATCAATCGAGCTCCGACCAGAAATAGATTTAAAAAAATTTCGCAAAAAAAAATCTGAAAAAATTCTCATGAACTCAACAAAAAGTAATTTAACTTTTTACCGTCCTGAGGTTTTGTTATAAACCTCGTCGTTTTCGCACTCCGGAGCAATATTCAAATTGTCTATTTTTTATCAAAAAACGAAATATTGCTGGAAAGAAAAATCGCAAAAATTTTTCTACAAAACGAAATTGAAGCTTACGCTTTCCCCCTTTATGATTTTAGTCGGAGAAATGTATAAAAAAGATTGTTACTGGAAACGGGGTCCACTCACAAAAGAACAAAAAAACGACAAAAAATGGTCGTTTTCAAAACTGTGTGCTAAGTGTCAAAAAAATCGTAAAAATTTCTTCGAAAAGCCAAAATGTAGGTAAAGCGAAAATGTAGGTAAATCCCCCTCTTTAAAATGCCGTTGGTCAAAATGGCCTAGGCCAACTACCGACGAAATGGCATAAAAAACCGTTCCGGGACTTTTTCCAACTCTTGCCCGGAAACTTTTCGCCGGTAGTGTACATATTGTTGTTTTGATAAGTATGTGTCTATTCCCAGTAGCGCTATAATATCTGTTTTAGCCATGCATCCTCCTCTTAACCATATTATTCCCGTTCCGGATATAGTAATCAAAATGTCTACAC
Source organism: Neodiprion lecontei (assembly GCF_021901455.1). Lineage (NCBI taxonomy): Eukaryota > Metazoa > Arthropoda > Insecta > Hymenoptera > Diprionidae > Neodiprion > Neodiprion lecontei. The sequence goes on from NC_060260.1 coordinate 14,146,330, forward strand.
TGCTTTTACAAATAATTTGGAGAATCTGAGATTCTGTTAGTGAATATAGTCACGCTCCTATTGAATCTAATCGTACCCAGAAAGGTTCAAAATTCGCTTTAGATATATGTTACAATTACGTAAATTTTTTTCTATCCGGCTTTAGAAGTAACGCGATCTCGCACTTCTCTGAAGTAGTGGCTTCTATTAAAGGTAGTTGGGAGGAGCACAAATAGCAATATGATGTTTTACTGCATTGTTGTAGGTACTTGTCGTCGGTAAGGAAGTATGTTCCATGGTTATAACTTAGTCCGATATATTTAGTGCGCGGTATTATTTGCGCTGACATACTCTCATTCTCAAATTTTTGTGGCGCGGGCCATGGTAGCATTTGGTACAGGTGGTAAGACTTCTTCTCTACCAGAGGTATTCTTACTATAATTATTGTCCTTCTTTGATGGTGATCAATTTCAGTAATTGCTATCTTAGTTAACTCTCGCGGCGTTAGGTGATGGTGTGGTATCGGAAGTTCGTGCTCTCCATCTACTTCTGCTATTTCTATTGATATTCTTTTCAGTTGTTCTGAGTTAAGCATGGACTTTTGTAATTTTCCTTCTTTCGCCATTTCAATTGCAGCTATTGCCCTTTTTACATTTTTGATGCAGTCAGTAATAGAAGCATCTACCCGCAATACATATTCCCATAGTTCTGAAGTATTCGTCGCGTTATCTACACTCTTTTCCAGATATCTTATTGACGTAATTATTTCATTCATTTTCCCGCTATTTATATTTATTCTATGTAAGTGTTTTTCTGAGTCAGCATAAATTTCATGTAATTGGCTAGCAACAATATGTGTCTGGTTCCTCAGCAGCTTGATTAACTTATTCCGGTTACGATGTAATTTATCAATTTCTGAATTAAAGTGTTCTAAATCTTTTGTAGTTAATGTTCCGAATAAATAGCGACTGGCCGAGCCAATTATTCCTAATGGTGGGGTTTCCCGTCGCTTTATAGAGCGAGGTAACTGGTCCGAATCTGTTGTTGTGATTTCCTCCGTTAGTTCGTCTAGACTGTTTCGTAATGTCCATAATTTATCATATTTTCTCCTTATTAGAGATTGTTCTACAACGTTCCTGTATTCCTTCATGAGAGTCGATGTATTCGTTTTAGTGCCTGCATAGTATAGCATCCCCAGATTAGGTACTTTTTCTATTAAACCCTTCAAGTAGTCCACGTTAATTGAGTGTATTAGTTTCCATTCTGCTTCTTTCAGTCTGATGTTATGTAACTTTTCATAGTATATCCCACGATTGTTAGTAAGTACGTGATTACATAATTCTTCGAGTTCGTTTCCCTCATTATCCAGAAACCCATAATTAATAAGATAAATTTCCTCAACCTATCCATGATATTCTTCCTCTCTCTTTCCTCGAAAATGAATGCTCATTACTTCCAGTTTGATAGCTATGGTTACGTTAGTCAGTCTACGTTTCGTTCTGTCAGTAAGCCAATTCGAGTTTTTCCACATGTTTAACGAATCTTTCACCATTGTTACCTTCCAAAACTACACGATTGTTTTCCAAGATTCTCACTATTTTATAAGAACCCTGGTATCGCTTGCTAAATTTTCCTTTTCTCTCCTCTATTTGTACGCGAACCATGTCCCCTGGTTTACCCTTGAAAGGATGTACCTTCCTATCGTAATACGTCTTCGACCTTACCTTTGCCTGCACTAAGTTATTAGCAGCTAGAGTCTGCATTTCCGCCATTCTGAGCATTAGACCTTCAAGATACGAGTTATATGTCAACGGGTCTTCCCCGATACCAAAAGAATTTGGACAACGCGCTATTCTACCGAATACCAATTCATATGGCGTGAAGTTAGTAGCTTCATGTACCGCCGTGTTGTAAGAGAACATTGCGAAGTGTACCAGCTTGTCCCAATCATCGAAATCATCTATATAGTTGATAGAGCTATAAAACTTGCTAGTACAGAGTTCCATGAAAAAAACTTGGCGCTCATATACAATGTACTAAGAGCTAATGATTACCCTCATGGCCTATTACAAAAACAAATTAATAAGAGACGCTCCTACATCAACAACATACTTAACCATTATATCGACTCTGCTTCTGTCGAAGATAACAATAGACCTGCTACTACTTATATCCCCATTCCATATATAGCCGGCCTTTTCGAGTCACTTAATCGTTTATTCGATAAATATAATGTTAAGTTTGTTGGAAAAAATTCATAAGACCTAAAACTTGTTTTTGATACCGGCAAGGATAAGATCCCCATAGGCAAACGTTCAAATGTAGTGTATAAAATACCATGTAATGACTGTAATCAAGTCTACATAGGTCAAACCGGTCGACATCTCAACACCAGAATTAGGGAACACCAACGTAACATACATGAGACAGATGAACGGCACACAGCTCTAACGAAACATAGGATTGATAAACAACACACATTCAATTACGACAACACAAACATCCTTTGTGAAGAACAAAATTATTACAGAAGATTGCTTTTAGAAATGTGCAATATTGTAGGTCATACCAATACGGTTAATCTCAGACAAGACGTTGAACATTTAAGCAATATTTACAAACCTCTAATCTCTGCCCACACAACAAATATTGTTTAACCTAAACTAATTTTAATTTTTTTAAAAAAATTATTTAGTCTCCATTTACAGTTCTTTCTACATAACCTTTCGTACCTAATATTTATTGTTCTTCTGTATAATGTTTATAATATGTTCACCTTCACTCTGGATTATTTTGTTTTCCTCCATCAGTCGTTATCCACCTGTTGACCCAAGTGGTTCAACCAACAATAATTCGTTAGACATGTAGAACTTAATTATAAAGAGCTTACCTCCACCTAATTGACACCTGTGAAATAATTTCATTGCTAATTGACTATCTATAATAACCTTTTAACACTATGACATATTGACTGTGAAAAAACTTAGTTCTTTAATCTTTTTTAAATAAATGACTACCAACTTTTAACTCCTACAAAAACAACTGGAAGATTGACATTGTCTACCGTCACTCAAAAGAACACTGTTTCCGCCAATTGCAATTGTGAATTCGACTACATCTTATTACACTTACTTAACTCAAAAAGGTAAATAACACCAAAAAACATCCTTATCACAATTAATCATAAGGTTCTTACTATCAACAATATTTAATAGCTCTAAGAATATTACATCTACAATATTTATGTCCGATTACTACTAGTACCATTATTTATATTATAAAATCCTATTTTTCCTTTCTTTTTTGTTTTTTGACAGTTTTTTAAATAAATCGTTCTGAGGAGGGCCCATATCCGGGTCGAAACGTTAACTAAAATTACGTTTTCTTAATTGACCGATCACCAAGACTCTTTAATATATTACATACGAGGTCGAGAATTCTTATTCATCAGATTTAAATATTGGATTACTTCAGAGAACTAAAATGGGTTTTATTCTAAACATCGAACGTATACATGGAAAAACTACATCTGGTCACTTACGGCGCTGGATCAGGACAGCTGATAAATTGAATAGGATGAAGAACCATCGTATCTTCCTACTGCGCTGTAAGAATGAAAGAATAACACCCAAGCACCTAAAATTCTCTAATAATACCTTAGACAACATTATTTTTAATTTGCCAAAATCAAGAACCAAAGCTATACAACTCGCAACCGAGTTCCAAAGTTCTCTTTTGAAGCTAGAAATCAATGATCTACACACACACATCATCAATTCCGAAAGAACTTTGATTAACCTCTCCGAAAAAATTAACTTTAAACTTGGTAGTACTTTGGGAAACCAATTTTTTGAATCCCAAAATCGGATGCTCAACAAAAAATTTATTACCATAAAGAACAAGAATATCAATAAATTCACAAACCTACTTGCTCAAAAAAAATCTTTGAACAAACAAAATAACTCTTATTCAATTGGAATAACTACCAAAAAAAATTGGCTTATTAATCTAACCGATACTCCTATTCCAGGAAATGTCACGGAAATAGTACAATTAGGTCAAAATTTCGGTCGCACATATAACAAACGTGATCTTCCTGTCTTCAACCTTATTTCTAATTTTGAAGAAAAAATTAGTAGTTTTCCAAATGAGTTAAGAAATCAAGCCAGATCCGATTTTACCAACCGTGTACTTTGTTTCCCTAAGTACCCCAAAAACAACTACAATAATTATGTCACCGATAAAAAAATCCGTGAGACCATGAATTTTAAAAAAAATAACCCGGAAATAATGTTCCTAAAAGCAGACAAAGGTAATATGTCCGTTGCTATGCACAGAGACATGTATAATGAAAAAATGAGACAACAGCTTTCTGACACCACTACGTATAGAATTTCTAGATTTGATTTGTGTAATTCCCTACAAAACAGGGTGAATAAGCTCAGCTTTAATTGGTTTACTTCTAAATTTATAACAAAAAATCTACATCGAAACATTTCTACATACAATAGTGTCCCTCCACGAGCATATGGGCTTCCAAAAATTCATAAAGAGGATGTCCCTTTACGGATAATTGTCTCATTTGTTAATAGCCCGACCTATACCTTAGCCCAAACTATCAATTCATGGCTCACCACTAACATCAAACCCCCCATCTCGAGAGTTAAAGATAGTTTTTTATTAGTTGATAAAATTAAGACATTGATTATCCCGGACAATTACATGTTAATATCTTTAGATGTAATTTCATTGTTTACGAATGTTCCTACAGTTCTCGCATTGCGTGCAATAAATAACCGTTGGGCTACCCTAGAAAATAAGATCCCAATTCCTATGATTGAACTAGAAAAAGCCTTAAAAATATGTTTGGACTCCGCAATTTTTAAATTTAACAACGAGACCTATGCACAACAATTTGGTTTACCTATGGGATCTCCCCTTTCCCCAATCTTGTCAGACCTCGTCATGGAAGACCTTGAAACCTCTTGCATAAACGATCTAGGTTTTAATTTGCCGTTCTACTTTCGATACGTGGATGATATTCTTACTGCCGTTCCAAATGAAAAAATACATCACATTCTTAATATTTTTAACGGTTATCATCCTAGAATACAATTCACTATCGAAACAGAAGAGAATAATACCATCAGTTTCTTAGACGTTTTGTTGATACACAGCAACAATAATATTAAGACAGATTGGTTTCATAAAAAAACATGGTCACAAAGATACTTGAATTTCAACTCTCACCATCGTTTGTCCTTCAAAATAGGCACCATCATTAGCCTTGTTGATAGAGCTATAAAACTTGCTAGTACAGAGTTCCATGAAAAAAACTTGGCGCTCATATACAATGTACTAAGAGCTAATGATTACCCTCATGGCCTATTACAAAAACAAATTAATAAGAGACGCTCCTACATCATCAACATACTTAACCATTATATCGACTCTGCTTCTGTCGAAGATAACAATAGACCTGCTACTACTTATATCCCCATTCCATATATAGCCGGCCTTTTCGAGTCACTTAATCGTTTATTCGATAAATATAATGTTAAGTTTGTTGGAAAAAATTCAAAAGACCTAAAACTTGTTTTTGATACCGGCAAGGATAAGATCCCCATAGGCAAACGTTCAAATGTAGTGTATAAAATACCATGTAATGACTGTAATCAAGTCTACATAGGTCAAACCGGTCGACATCTCAACACCAGAATTAGGGAACACCAACGTAACATACATGAGACAGATGAACGGCACACAGCTCTAACGAAACATAGGATTGATAAACAACACACATTCAATTACGACTACACAAACATCCTTTGTGAAGAACAAAATTATTACAGAAGATTGCTTTTAGAAATGTGCAATATTGTAGGTCATACCAATACGGTTAATCTCAGACAAGACGTTGAACATTTAAGCAATATTTACAAACCTCTAATCTCTGCCCACACAACAAATATTGTTTAACCTAAACTAATTTTAATTTTTTTAAAAAAATTATTTAGTCTCCATTTACAGTTCTTTCTACATAACCTTTCGTACCTAATATTTATTGTTCTTCTGTATAATGTTTATAATATGTTCACCTTCACTCTGGATTATTTTGTTTTCCTCCATCAGTCGTTATCCACCTGTTGACCCAAGTGGTTCAACCAACAATAATTCGTTAGACATGTAGAACTCAATTATAAAGAGCTTACCTCCACCTAATTGACACCTGTGAAATAATTTCATTGCTAATTGACTTTCTATAATAACCTTTTAACACTATGACATATTGACTGTGAAAAAACTTAGTTCTTTAATCTTTTTTAAATAAATGACTACCAACTTTTAACTCCTACAAAAACAACTGGAAGATTGACATTGTCTACCGTCACCCAAAAGAACACTGTTTCCGCCAATTGCAATTGTGAATTCGACTACATCTTATTACACTTACTTAACTCAAAAAGGTAAATAACACCAAAAAACATCCTTATCACAATTAATCATAAGGTTCTTACTATCAACAATATTTAATAGCTCTAAGAATATTACATCTACAATATTTATGTCCGATTACTACTAGTACCATTATTTATATTATAAAATCCTATTTTTCCTTTCTTTTTTGTTTTTTGACAGTTTTTTAAATAAATCGTTCTGAGGAGGGCCCATATCCGGGTCGAAACGTTAACTAAAATTACGTTTTCTTAATTGACCGATCACCAAGACTCTTTAATATATAATCATCTATATAGTGTTTGATATATTCTATCAGAACAATATGGCTTCGTTCTAAAGCGCCATTTGACTGTGGGCGATAACTGGAGGTAGTAATGTGTTTAATCTTGAATGCTTTTGCCAATTCTTCAAATAATTTATTGACGAAGCTTGTTCCTCTGTTAACATAATTTTTGGGGCGCCGTACTGCAAAATTAAGTGTTTTACCAGAGTATGGGCTACAGTCTCAGCTTTGATGTCAGGAATAGGTACAGCTATACAAAATTTCGTTAGATTATCCTACATAGTTAAAATCTGTTTGTTACCACTAGGAGTCTGTGGAAGTGGCCCTACTGTATCTAGTGACATCTTTTCAAACGGTTTAGATGGAGTATCCGTTATTAATATTGGCTCTCGAGTTTTTACACGAAACAATTTCTGATCTTGGCAGCTTTCGCATTTACGAATGAAGCTGCTAATGTCTTCTCTCATCCGCGGCCAAGAAAATTTTTCGCGGATTCTGTGATACGTTTTGGTTACACCCTTGTGTCCTCCTAATAGTCCACTATACATTTCCGAAATTATACCAGTTCGAATTTCCGGTGGTGGTATTTCGGTTATACCTGAACAGATAGTAATGTCAAGGTCCTCGTTTTCAAAGATATTTAGTAACAAATACGGCCAAATACCTATCGATAACGCGTCAGTCATGTCTCCTATTTTTGAGATTCTGAACGTTTTTATTTTGAGATCTGACAATACCGTTTTCAAATTTTTCAGTGCCAGCTCTATATTTTGTAATTCAATTTTATCAATATATTTTTATTTAATGACAAGGCTAAATATTCTATACTTTCCTCATGTTGTTATAATAATCTGTCCCAATTTTGGTTTCGCATCACGCTGTTCATTCGTGTTCATGATTTCTAAATCACCTAGCAATCGGATAATTGGTGTAGATGGTTCGGAATCAACGGATGTAAAATGGACATAATTATCTTTTAGGTAAGTTAAATTTTCTCGACTTAATGAAATTTTCTCCCTTTTTGAATAATGTGCTCCTGGTAAATTTAAAGGCGACATTGTTCACACGTCAGGTGGTATCCCTTCTGTGATCTGAATTTCAGTTGGGAAGTCTTGGCTTTCCAATTGTGGCTGTAAACGTCTAGGTGTTTTACTAACCTTGCTTTTTACTGAAATGTCCCCTGTCTCATTCAACTCCGGTATCGTATTTAATGGATACGGAGTGGAGAGTACTATTGGTCGGGGCGCGACTAAAGGTGTTGGTAATGTCGATTTCTGCAAAGGTCGACTAACTACTGACTCATTCAAATTATTTTGATTGGTTGTAGTCGGTTTAGCCTCAATATTATTTCCTTGACTTTTTTAAAATTTTTCTAAAAATCTTTCAATTTTATTATTTAGAATTTCGTCGTCTGTTTCGTCATTGTTGTTCAATACTTCGCGAGCCGTCTTGTCTAATTTTCCACTTTCTGATATATTACCTTCTATCTCTATCTCCTCATACTCCGCGTTATCGGTGTTATCTAGTATACTTCTTTCGTGTAAAGATTCGTCAAATCGGTCAAATGATTTTTGTAGCTCTAATGGGTCTATCAGCGGTGTATGTTTTAGTTTTGCTGGTAGAAATACTTCATCATTTGAGTCACTATCTTTACCATGTGGTGATTCTAACTGTATTGCTATATTTTCAGGTTCCCAATTGGATTCGTCGTCCGCGTCAGTGTTTGCGTCTGTTCGTAGATCAGTTTCTTCCGGTTTTACTGTATTTTGAGATGTAGTTGCTTGTTCTAAACCTAAACTTGGTAATACACTTCGTTGTTTTCGGTAGGCCGGCGGTTCGGAGGATTCATTATCGAATGAATCCATCGAATCAGCCTCCCGTATCTGATTCAGATTTTCTCTTATACCTGAAATTGTTCTAGCTCTAGACCGTGTTCTAATCGCGACTGCGTTTCTATCTTTTTCAACGGTTGTTTTGTATCTCGGACGGAACGTCTCATCAGCTGATTTCCTTACTGTAGATGGAACTGGTTTCGCTGCAAGTCGATTAATCTTCGGTGGAGGTATTCCCGAAGGTTTTGAATTAATAGGAAGTATTTGCCATTGCTTCGGTTTTGGTTTGAATTTGAGATCGGGTATTGGATTCATGGTCGCAAATATCGTTTTGAGTTTCTGATTTTCAAATAATTTTAAATTTGTACAAGCATAAGTTTCAATTCCCGTACCTCCGAAAATAAATCGTAGCATCGTTCTTAATTTGTTCCATACTAATTTATCTAGACCATAGCCCATTCTAGGTATTCTAACTGATCTAACTGAGTCATCTTCTAAAATTTTTCAAAAATTGATCAGGCTAAGGTACATGTCTTCATACTCTGGTTTGTCCCAAAAGTTTAGTTTTGTCATAATGTAATAAATTTTCTGATCTAGTAAATCTAGTTTAACTACTGCATGCATGTCAGCTTGACTGCGTAGGTGTTCTGGTACACCGTACCTCTTCCTAAAATCAGCTGCTATGCCGGAGACCATTTCAAGATCTACAGAAACGGTATGCGCATAATTGTCGAGTTTATCGAAAACCCTTTCATGCACCTCTATGATATCTAGATTTTCGATGTCAGCTGTTTTTGTTAATTTCAAATAATCTGAATATTTTGGAAAATCATCAATTGAATTAACCACTAATTTTTCGGTTTCATTTCCGCTATCACTACCGAATGAGTCCGATGATTGTCTGCTTGCATCGATTTCAGGAACTGGGTTCCACGATAGCGCGTCTGCGTTGACATTCAATCGTCCGGCTTTATGATTGAACTCATACTCGTAATCGTGTAACTTAAGCCTCTAGCGTATTAATCGCTGCCACGGATCTTTAATCGAGTCGATCCAGCGTAACGGCTCATGATCGCTAAATAGTTGATTCCGCTAGACATTCCTTTTTGGTGGTAAAACAGTTGTGTTCTGCCTTGCTCAGAGCACGAGATAGGTAGGCGACGGGCATATCATAACCGTTTACTTCCTGACTCAAAACGGCTGCTATTGCATAGTCAGATGCATCCGTAGTAAGCCTAAAAGGTTTCTTAAAATTTGGATATTGTAAAATTAATCGATCAAACGAGCCCACCGAAGGCGGGCGAAGTTCGATCGCAATTATATGAAGCGTCTCGTTCGAAGATGATTTTACTTGTAGTAACGTCAGATGCGGCAAATTTTACAGTTTTCAAAGTTTTTTTTTTTTTTTTTTTTGTGTGTGTGTGAGGGCACCCCTGACTACGCCTCTAGTGCTGTCGGGTGGCGCCCTCTATCCTCATATGTTTTAGAGATGAAATAAAAAAATTTTTAAGGTATAGCTCTCATGACGATGATCCGGGGTATATGAGAATTTTGGTGTCTCTTGAGGGGTAAGGTGGGAGGATCATCTTCGAACGAGACGCTTCATACAATTGCGATCGAACTTCGCCCGCCTTCGGTGGGCTCGTTTGATCGATTAATTATATTACGCGTCTCGTTCTTGATGATTTTACTTTTACACATTTAGCGCTGTCGTGATAGCTATTTTTTATTTTTATTTTTGTAAGATGGTCGATACAAAGTGATTTGTTTCAGTTTGAATTGGCTTATTGTAGAATCTCGCGAAAACTTGCGAGCGTTCCGACCATCCTGCCGTTCTTTTGATTGTCCCTACATCCACGCCCGTACGTAGAGCCGCTGAATCGGCCGCGTGTCGTGTACTGTAGGCTGTGAATTGTTCTGTATTCATGCCGGCCCTTTTTAGTAAATTTTTGATCCAGTGTCCGATGGTCTGTGCCGATGCATCGTGGTGAGGCTTTTTTGTGGCGATTAACAGGTTCCTGTTGAGCGCTCCTCTCAAGTCCCTTGTATGCTCCAAATACTCTATAATCGCGGTGGCTGCACATAGTTTCGGCCTGTCTTTGAAAAAGGGGAGGAAAAGTTCTAGTTGACTTTTGCCTGGCCTTGATGTTTTTATCATATCGGGAATCTTGATAGTGATTCCCGCTGTGCTTATTACTATATTTTCTGTTTTTATTAAGGCTAATGTTTGTAGCCTATGCGTCGTAACCAAAGCCAGTAAGGTTGCGATTTTTTCTGTGTTTCCCTTGAGCGAAAGATTTTGCATTGCCGGCATTTCCTCGATGTAGTTGAGGACTGGTGCTACATCCCATGTAGTGTCGTAGCGAGGCTTTGCGGGTTTCTTCTTATAAACTCCTCGGAGAAAACGAGAGATCAGTTCGCTTTTGTCGATTTCGTGTGATGAAATTAGTGCAATCGCCGATCTGTCGGAACACAGTGTCCCATAACCCGCTCCTTCGTGATATCTTTTCGTAAGAAATTGTATTACTTATGTACTGCCCGCCTGGTACATGTCGACTACGTTATTTTTACTAAATTCTCTCCATCGCCGTAGAGAGCTTTGATATTGTTTCATTGAAGGAGTTATCGAGCTCATCATAACCTCCACAGCCGGGGCATCGAGTCCTCTTTTCTGAAAAGCTTTCCGGATATGTTCGCTGCCTCCAGCGACAGCCTCGCAACTAGAGGATGAGTCTTCTTCCTGCAAGGAGATAACAGCATTCCGATTTTAGGGGGAAGGATTAATGAGTACGAGACTTGTAATTCTATGAATAGCGGATACCACGCTTGAGATGGCCAGTGTGGTACAATTATGGTGCATTCGGCTTTTTCTATGATGATTTTTCGTAAGGTTTTTAAGACGAGAGAGAAAGGAGGGAAGGCATAGAGTCCTTCCTTGTCACTCCAGGGAATGGTAAATGCGTCGACTGTTTCTGTGTTCGGCTGTGGGAATCTAGACCAGAATCTTTCACATTTTTTGTTCGCGTTTGATGCGAACAAATCGATCGAGAAGAGCCCGAATTTTGATTCTATTTTTGAGAAGAATTTATTCGAAATCTCCCACTCTGTGTCTATATTTTTAATTCTTGAGGCTGTGTCTGCCTCTACGTTTTCTCCCGACGGTATGTATGATGCAAACACCCAAAGTTGTCTCGACTCACACCATTCCCAAATGTTCCTAGCTAGCTCGCTCAGGTGGGGTAATTGTATCCCCCCCCCCCCCGCTCTATTGATATAAGATACAGCGGTCGTGTTATCGATACGGAGCAGTATTTCACAGTCCGACAGATTTGAAGCAAAACATTGCAATGCATAGCTCGTTGCCAGGAGTTCGAGGTAGTTTATGCTACATTTCTCATGACTTTTTTCCCAAAAACCGTGCGTACTTTTTTCCTCACTGTGGGCACCCCAACCCGTCAGAGAGGCGTCTGAGCTAATCTCTACGGCGAATTTTTTCGTTCTGATCTTACTAAAGCCCTTGCTAACATTCGTTTTCCACCACACTAAATCTTCCCGAACTCATTCGTTAATTGTTACTTTCCCTTCGTAATCAATATTGCTTGCTATCAGGGCTAGGAATTTCTTTCTCTCTAGTCTTTTACAATACGTTAAACTATACGCTACTGCCGGGGTTGCGGCGTTGAGTGTACCGAGGAGACTTGCTAATTCGCGAATCTTGTGTGTGGTCTTTTCCGTAAAAGGTTTGAGCATTTTGCAAATTTTTTCTTTCTTTTCCTGTGGTAATTCCAGTCTATATTCTACTGAGTCAATAATCAAACTAAGAAATCCGCAGCGCTGGGTTGCAACTAGTGTACTTTTTTTTCTCGTTAATAATAAAACCGAGACGCTCTAAGCAAGTCCTTGTTTTTGCAATGTCTTTCATACAATTTTCATATGACTGATTAATCAGTAGAATATCGTCAATATATATGACAGAAAGCATGCCTTGATTTCTTAGTTGACTGAAAACCGATCTCATAATCTTTGTGAACGTAAATGGGCTCGTATTCAGACCGAATGGGGGACATTTAAATTGAAACAATTTTTCTTGAAACGAAAATCTTAGGAATTTTCTGTGCGGTTCATAAAGAGGTACTAGATAGTACGCGTCCTTCAAATCTATTTTTCCCATAAAATCATGCTTCGATAGTAAGTTTTGTGCAGTTCGGATGTCCTCCATTTTGAAATGGGGCGCTTCTATAAACTTGTTTAGATTTTTAAGATTAATTATGAATCTGTTTGACCCGTCCGGCTTGGGCACGAGGAAATACGACGAAAGAAACTGCTCTTCGCAACTTCCGCACTCTTCTATTGCCTCAATAGAGAGTAATTCATCTATGCTACTTTTTAAGAGCTTCTCCTCATATGCTGACCTAGGCGGTTCTTTGGGAAGAATTGTTTGAGCCGGGTGAACCGTAAAGGGGATTCTGTATCCTGTAACGCATTGCAGGGTAAATTTATCTGTCGTGATATCTTCCCATTTTTTGGTGAAGAATTTTAGACGGCCCGCTTTGATCCTTACCGATTTTATTTCCTCCTCGTTTGTGACGATGTTCGTGACGACGGTCGGGGCTGCGGTCTTCCCGTGTACGGTTTCTGCTTGAACTTCATTGATGGTCGTTTTTGAGTTCCCCCCACCTGACGATAGTTCGCAGGTGGGTGCTTCCAGTTTCCCTGGGTCCTTGTTTTATTCTTGTCCGATGGTTTTTCTGCCGATTTGAGATCGGCGCACGGTCTTTCAACGGTTTTTGCCTCCTTCAACCGCTTAGCGAATTTTTCGCCATACAGCCATACATCCGATTTTGCTGCGTCGATTATCGGTTTCATTGACATGTTTACCATTGGCGTGATAAAGGAGTTTCTCGCCACCGTTTGCTGGTGATGCACGTCGGTGAATAGCTTTCCTGCATCACAGAGGTACTCGAGGAGCAATTGCTCGTCAACCCCGTCTTTCGGTGGGTTAAGAATCATGGAGATCGCTCCCCCAATGGCAGAAATACCCGAGCCTACACAGTTTTGCGTGTACTCGAAATGTTGGTCACGTTTTTTCCCTATATCCGTCATCGTGGTAACGATTTCTGGATTTATCATTGGAGCCTCCGTGTGCAGTTCTGCTTTTCTCGGATATTTTTCAAGAGTCTTTTTCTTGGTTTCCTCTGGACACCACTCTTCCATCCATTTTTTCCACCTTGTCTGTAAGTCTGCGTCGAACGCAATCTTGATTTCTTTTGAGGCTGTTGGGTCTTCGCCCAGCAAGTCCAGAAAGTTTTCTTTCCTTGCAGCTCATTCGCAAGTCTCGAGCTCATCGATCTCCCCTTCCTCTGATACCTTGTTGGTTTCAGGCGAGAGGTTTTGCTCTTTGGGAGTTTCGGTGGCACTTCCCGTCATATTTTCATTCTCCCAGTCCTTCTGTTTTTCTGTTGAGAAAAAAAGAGGGGGGCGGTAGAGATAACCTATTGGTTCGTCATTGTCTCATTGATGCTGACAGGGCAATATATCCTCTAGTTGAAGATTACGCAATTTTTTACCGTCATTTTCTCGGAAATTCGTGTGGAATTAATCGAGATGTGCAACCTAACCTCTAAAGTTCGTGTGGAACTTGTCGAGGTTTGTTCGGTCTTGCTGAGAGAATTTCCTCCATGCCGATGTTCGAAAGAAAAAGAGATAGCAACCAACGGGGGGGGGGGGGGGGGGGGTGATGAACCTGTATAATTCTTACTTGGGAGGGAATCTTGGTCGTTTTTTTCTTTTGGAGGCGTGGGTTCACGCGCTGCCATGCTCCGCGTCAACTCGACAACAAGGCTAGTGAGGTTATCCAATTGCGCTTGCATATTTTGAAACCTCGTATCCTCACTCCTCCTCCTTTCGTTACATCTCGACCTCGACCTCTTTCTTTTCTTTTCTTTCGGCATATTTGCGTCCTCGGAATTCTTGTTAATTTGTTTATAATTTGGATTCTTCGCACTCTTACTCGTTGTTCGTGTCGCACAACAAAACGATATGAGGATAGAGGGCGCCACCCGATCGCACCAGAGGCGTAGTCAGGGGTGCCCTCACACACACACACAAAAAAAAAAAAAACTGAAAACTGTGAAATTTGCCGCAACTGACGTTACTACAAGTAAAATCATTTTCGAACGAGACGCGTAATATAATCGGATGTCGACATAGAGATCTCCTTAAAATTTTGAAACTTTTCTCTTGATCTTTTCCCGAAACAAAAGGTGTTTCCTTTTTCAATAATTCAGTAAGAGGTCTAGCTTTTGCTGCAAAGTCTCTCACAAATCGCCTATAGTAACCAGCGAGTCCAAGAAATTCCCTAATATTTTTCGGGTTTTTCGGTCGCGGAAAATGTCGAACTGCCGAGATTTTCTTCGGATCCGGCTTAACTCCTGATCTACTACTAATGCGACCTAAATATGCGACTTCGGTTTTTAAAAATTCGCAATTGTCTGGTTGTAAAGTTAATTTAGCATCCTTTAATTTGTTGAATAGTCGGCGGATCTTTTTACCGTGTTCCTCCAAATTCTTCGTGTAAACAACGATATCATCTAGGTATAAAAACACTTCGACCCCTTGTAATCCGCGTAACGTTTGGTCCATTAACCGTTGGAAAGTAGCCGGTGCGTTTTTTAATCCTTCCGGCATTCTACGATATTCGTAGTGACCGTTTGGTGTTGTAAACGCGGTCTTGGCTCTATCGCGCGGGTCCATTTCAATTTGCTGAAATCCGCTTGCAAGATCGACAGTTGAAAAGTATTGCGCCTCGTCGAGATGATCTAAAATATCAGTGGTATTCGGCAATGGATACGCGTCTCCGATGGTCTTTTCATTTAGTTTTCGGAAATCTATTACCATGCGCCATCTTGGTTTACCCGCAGAATCTGGTTTCTTTGGTTCAATCCACACGGGTGAATTATACGGTGAGTTTGAAGGAACTATTATTTTGTTATCAATTTTGATTTTAATCTGATTCTCAGTTTCGGTTTTGTGAATTGGAGGAAAACGATACTGCCGCGTGTTAATTGGTATATCATCTTCAGTTGGTATACGATGTTTAATACCAGGTGTAAATTTTAACTTATCTCCGGGTAGATGAAACAACTCCGGAAATTCTTCAATAATATCTAACACGTGTTCGCGTTCCTCGAGATTTAAATGGGTTAAATGCAATTTTGATAGTATTTCTTCGAATCGGTTAGTCACTATAGGTTCTGAATTGAAATCGTCCAAGCTTGATTCGTGATATTCCTGTTCTTCAGGAAAATTGTGATATTCGAAGGGAATGACTTCCTGTGGGGGAATCTCTATCTCAACGTCTTCATTTAATGTGTATAGCAAGGACATGGCACGCGCCATCTTGTACCGAGACAGCAGCCTCACCAATGTACACGCCATCGATGGTTTCTACGCGTGGCAAATATGTTTCACTATTGCCACAGCTGATGACGTCTATGCCAATGGCTTGTTTCGTTCGCGCTTGAATTTTGAAAAATCGTTTTCGACGTTTTATTTCCGAATCGGGATCTTCTTCGTAACGAATAAACCGAATCGGTCTTATCAGTTCTGTTTCGGTTACTAACGTATTATTTGTGAATGAAATTTCAGCTTTTCGTTCCCGCAAATCATCTTGTTGGCTTTTGGGAGACAAAAACACCATATACGCAAGTATATAATTATGTTTAATTATTGTAAAGACAGTATATTTGTGTGAGAAACAGAGTGTACTTCCAGCGAGAGCTCTCTCTCTAGACTACTAGACAAAGGAGAGATCGAGATATATACAGGGGCACACGCACACCAACGCTTATCACACGAGCCTATGTATACACATATATATATGAGTGGATTATAAGGCGTACACATATATATGTTTCATATATTCTCACAAATCTTTACCCAAAATACCGTCGCCATTTAACGGAAACGTAGATCGAACCACGTGAAGCTTACTAGGTTGATTTTGCAAGGTTAAATTTCTTACACCTAAAGTTTCAATTTTATCCGTGGTTATTCCTGTGATTGTCGAAATTTCATGTACACCAACCAATCAATACGTTTGGATGTAAAATATTAGCTTTGATCAGGCTGATGTCCGCACCTGTATCAATCAAAAATATGGCCTCGTGTTGTTGAAGTTCAGGAGCTGTCATCCTGATTAACGGCGATTCTCAATTTTGTCCACACGTATGTACTTTCCGGTCGACGGTTCGGAAAATCGGACCGTCGGCTGACGCTCTGATGTCGCTTGACTCGCCGTCGCATCTGAGTGACGAGTCGCGTTGGAGTTTAAATTCTCCGTTTCAACGTTTCTGCGTGGAGAAGGGGAACGAGCTCTCGAATAACTATTTTAAGCTTTTGGTATTCTGCTTGAATCGAACCACCTGCCATTTGGTGAAATTGATCTGTTCGAATTTGGATTAGGCGATCCCGGTCGCTGATAGTATGTTGGACCAGGCATCGCGGAAGGATATCCGTATCGTGGAAAATACGGCTACGGCATTTGAGGGTTAAAATATGGTGGGGGCGGATATTAACTTTGACGCGGGTAATCACGTAATTGCTGGTACTGAGGCATACCCGGCATGCTGTACGGGTAATAACCCCGCGGTTCAGGTGACTGTTGACCGCTAGCGTTTGACGCCGGATACCTGCTATTTATCGCATTTGGTGACGGACTCCTCGTTCTCGTATTTGCCCCGTCTGAAATCGGGTAACCGGAATAATTACGATGCGCGTTATACTGCCCGTAATTTAGAGGCGAGTTAGGCCGTGCAATTTGGACCTTTTGGGTTTCCCCAGATGAGATAATTCCCTGTCGCATGCGGGTTTCCGTTTTTCGGGCTAACTTAAACGCTTCTTCGAGGGTTGTTACTCGACCTTCCACGTATTTTTGAATTGCCTCAGGCAGTCCACGAATATACGCGTCCAAAGCATTTACCTGCAGTACTTTCATTACTGCATCTACCTCCGATTTTTGATATTCGTCCTGTAAAGCTACGCGAGCCCACTCAATAGAATTTTTAATTGATCATGAAAATCGCTTACGGTCTCATCGCGCTTCATGCGGATTGTTGCAATCTCCTGCTGGTAATACGGATATGTTTTCCCCGCCGCGAATCGGGCTTTAAAATGTCGTGTCAATTCGTTGACGGTATTGAATGTTTCGCCATACGTACTATCGCGAGCTGCTCCTTGCAGTTTTCCCAGCACGCACTTTACGTATGCGCTGTCCGAATTCGGCGGAACATATACGGAACCGTTATGCACGTCTCGTAAGAAATCTTTCAATCGAATATTTTTCTCGTTAAAATATGAAATGTTTAACGTACTGTGCTGCAACGCAAAGCACTCCGCCATTGACGTCATCATTGCGTTACTCGCGTCTAGGGAGGATACATTGGTTCGGTCTGCGCTCTGGTTTCCCGTGTCGTTAGGCATTTCAAAATCGTAAAAGATTGTTTATGCACACGAAATAATTCAGGCCAATTTTAGGCAAATATTGAGAACACAGTTAATACACAAATGACCAGTGGTGAGTTCGACAATATACGATATCGGGATATTATGACATATGCATACAAATACACAAGTATTAATTCGCAGAGTTTCATGCACAATTTTTCGTTAATTATATAAATATTATCTAGAAAGAAAGATACCTTCGTTTTTCGTGCGTTTGACCAGTTCTTCAAGTTTAACACAAAAACACAAATATTTTGTTATTGTTTTATTTTTTTTTTTGTTTATTTGAACAAATCTCACTTTTAGCAACACTATCCCACCGCTGCCACCAATTCTTGTGTCACGTTGGGTGACAGTGTACTGAGCGGTGGTAGTTAACGATTAATGAATAATCAAAGATGCTCCCACGTAACGACAATGAATAAAAATTAAAACTAAGAAAGACCTACCTTTCGATAAGCCGGTAATTTGTAGGATCGTGTTGCTATAGTCCTGTACAGGTCTGTGAGGTTTGTTCAAATGATTGAGGCTAATTTATAATAATAAAAATGGGAAAAGGTCGTCGTTCAAAATAAATGGTTTGAGATGATTCAACTGGTAAAAGGTAAGGTATATTTTGTTTCGATTTGGTGATTGAAATGTCTGGTAACAATCAATGGTGATAATGACATAAGAGCCGAAAGTAACAATTTATAAAGTGTTCGAGTTTATACAAATCGTGTGTTATTCTATTCTAAAGGATATTATTATTTGGTACCAAGAACATCTATCCTGAACGATGGATATTACTAGCTGGTCGTGATTTTTGTATCTCTCTTTTTAGATTAATACGTTTGATCTAATTGGGGGTAGTGAAGCTCGCCACCAACTCTAGTCTTACTTTTGACTGGATATTATGATAGTAAATTTTGTGGATTTAGAATGATACTCTACTATCGAAGGCTATGATTTTAAAGTGTCAATTTGTTGGTTTTGATATATGTTAAAAATTATTCCAAAGATTATTAATTAAAAATGATAATGTAGTTATTATTATAAGCACTTAGAATTACCTGATTCGTTTTGAACTCAATTTAATTAAGGAAAATGGAATGACATGAAAATGCCTATTGGCAAAATGATGAGATTTAGTAAAGCACAGTAAAGATGGAAACGTAGAAGATAGTGAGTCTTTTGCAGCTAACAGAATAACCGAATGCTCGAATTTGACGAATTAGCGCGAGACTTTAGGCCGGTCACAACTAAGATTTTCCAACGCTACTCCTGCTCGAGAGGGCTAATCCGGGACGTCCACGCACTTCGCGACTTGACAGACGAAAGACGCGGCTTTTTGGGCCTGAGAGTCCAAGGAGCTGCATTTGTAATGAGTTACAACGGTAATTAGCCAATGAGGTGTGAGGGCGACCCCCTGGTGCCCAAATCCACATGGTCAGCGTTACTACACGCTCTCCGACGGTGTTCCGACGATTCTCAATCCCGTCGGTGACATATTAAAAATATGAACAAGAGACATTGACATACAATGTTCACACATTCATCCATACATCTCAATAAGTAATCTATTTTAATTTAGTTCACAATGGATGAATAGCTTATGCTAAATATCAATGATAATTTTACCTTAAAAAAGAGAGGTATTATTAAGCTGAGCTCCACTGTTACTAGCTCAGCAGTCTCCTATCTCAGTTCTTGGTACCAGTTGTAAAAAACAATTTTGAACCTCATACTAGGGATCATTGTTGGTCTCTACGTGACTTTTGCCAGGAGGGGTGGAACTCGCCGGTTTAGGCAATACGATATTTTAATGTTATCTATGGCCGTAATTTTCGTTACGGTGTTAGAAGGGAAATTTAAGAAACACTCCCATGTGTTGAGGGTTGTATAGATTTTGAAAAAAGTACGCCGTAGCAATACGCCGGACGTAACATCGTATCCAATATAATAAATGAAATACAGTATTTTGTAAGAACCTCCGATCGATTGTAGAATCTTAAATCATCAAGGATTGCGTAGAACTGAGCTGCACAATTACGGAAAAATAACTTCACCATTCCGCAAATTTTTCAAAAATTTTTTTTTTTTTTTTTTGCTGACATATGTGAATATTTCTTGCTTTTCCTAAAATTACTTTTTGAAAAATATCTCCGACATTTACTATATGAGTGTATATACCCCCTTAAGGGTGTTCCTAAGTCTCAAAAATAATTTTTCATCGATATTCGGGTTTCTGCGTATTATTATAGTCGGGTCCATTATCTTTATTTTGATTGGTCGCCGATCGCGGGATTCGCAAAATTAAAGAAGTTATGAGCAGAAATGTTGAGCCCCGCTTCGTCGTTATGCGATTGTTTCGCCACTCAAAACCACAGTTTGATAACAATAACCACGATTCCATCAGAATCGTTCATCTGATCACCCTGAAATTTATACACGACTTTTATATGATTATGAACTAACCTCCTATAAAACGGATTGAGTATCCGTCTGTATGTTCAACATGTACAGCTGAAGACACTGGTGAAAATCTAGAAAATGTGATTTACTAATAAAAAAATTCATAACTCTACTAAATTTCACTTAATTGAAAATCGGTTCCATAGAAGGGTAGAAGGTACCTCAGCCCTTAAAGTGATTTTTGGTTTTTGTATGTCAGATACTCCGTGTAGCTGGAAATATGGTTACCGTTTTTACGCTGCTTTTTGCGCATTATGACTTAAGTGGCCACAGCAGCCACAATTTTCATGTTACGGATTAATTTATTTTTTTCTAAATTGAAGCTGAAACTGTGTACTTCCAAACTTGATTGGCTTCATTTCTTTCTTTCCATGCTCCTGAACCTACACAATCTTGAAAATCATATACGTTATACACCGGTCTTGGGTTAGGAACCCCGTTTAACGAAAATTCCAGTCGATTTTGACGAAAAATGAATATATCTCCGAAATGATGCTACGTAGTGGATCGATTCTTTGGTATTGGATGATTTATGAATAACAGGATCGACAGAAGTCATGAAAATCGTAAGAATCTAGTAAAAATTGCTTCTGCCTGTGTATGTGTCACTTATTTTTACTATTCTCCATGCCTGCGCATCACTGGTGCGATTTAGGCAATGATGGCCCAATTCTATATTCAATACTGAATACAGATAACCAAAGATTATTGAGTTTCATGCACTAATGGCAACGCAAAAAAAGAGGCTGGAAAATGACAGGTTTCGTTTCAACAATCAACCGACAGAGTACGCGTCAATCAAATATACAAGATCCGGCGGTAAAACTGTTATGCCAGCGTCCGAGATTCATCAATACTGTAAGCGTGTGTGACAATTACAAAAATAGACAGGTTTTCCTTTTGCGGTGCGATTATTGCATGAAAGTCAATTACTTTTACTTATCTGTGTTCGGCATTGAATATAAAACGGGGCTATCACTGCCTGAATCACGCAAGTAATGCGCAAGCTCAGGGAATAGTCAAAATAAGTGACGAATGATAATCATAAATAACAAATAAGTGAACTTTGAAGCATTCTGCTATTCCTACGCACTGTTGCTGACCTTTAAGTAGCTAACCTCATCTCCTTCCATCTGAAACACTCACTCTCTCCCCTTCTACTATTTTTGTAGATATCTATTTACAGATATCAAGTGCTCATTTTTGGTAGACTTAGTTTCGTATACATATAGAACTAAATAATTTGTCACGTTATTTCAAAATGAGTTTGAAGTTCGTGACTGTTTTTATTGTATGACTTAATTTTCGTTAGATGAAACAGTCAATGATGACAAGATGCAATTCACAATGGATGATGCATTTATTTCGACGTTTCGGCAGGACTCCGCCTGCCATCATCAGGTTTCTTAAATTTTAATAAATAACAAATTTCATAAATAGAGCTTTCAATTACGTTATTGTACAAGAACGCCACTACTAAATATTATTAATAAGTTGTTGGATGAAAATAAAATATTGCAAACTTACATTTTCAGATATCCTTTAGCTTTAACGATGTTGCTTACATGGTGTTTCAGAAGGAAGTGACTATCCATGTGTTATTTTGACACTCCTAATGTTAATTATAACAACAATATTTGAATGTCATATATTTGCCTACGTGATTGTTGATGTACTGGCACTTTGTTTGTATGACCTTCAACACATATGCTTTTTGAGACTTATAAAATGTCTGCGTAGAGGTGATTTAGATTATCAATATCAGTTCTTTTGTTTACAGTATTATTTCTCGATACGTGTATCATTTCTTTTACAATCCTTTTGTGCCAGTTTGTCTCTTTTTCTAAGATTTTTACATTTTCAAAATTAAATTTATGTCCTTCAACCAATGCGTGATACGCTAATGCCGATCTGTCTGGATCATGTGTTTTAATATCATATTTATGATTAGCGATCCTTTTTTTTAAATGTTGCGAAGATTGGCCTATGTAGCATTTATCACAATCTATACAGTTAATCTTATGGATAATATTAGTTTGTTCAAGCGCGGGTGTTTTTGATTTCAAACATGTAAATAAATTATTTAACGTGTTGGTGATTTTATATGACACATTGATGTTTTCTTTGCGCAGTGTATTTTTTATTTTCTGCGACAAGCCCTCAATAAATGAATAAAAGCATCATCCATTGTGAATTGCATCTTGTCATCATTGACTGTTTCACCCAATGAAAATTAAATCATGTTATTTCAAAAATAAAAAATTCTGTAGAATCGTTGCCTGAGCCTGATCAGGTAGTATCTTAACCTGCCCTTATCAACACCTGGTGAGGCCCTGATCCAGTTCTGATCAACGACTAATCAGGGTCTGACCATGGTACCTGAACTCAGTCTGTTCAAGGCATTCTAGAACGGCACGTTACATTTCTGCTCAGGCCCTGATCAGGTAGGTAGCCTGATGTGTACCTGATCAGATAGTAAGGCAAGTCCGATAATGGCCTTATTTGAGCCAATTGAAAATTCTACTTAGGGTACCTTGGTGTGCTTACTTTGGCAATCTAATCATGATAATATAGTGTGTAAGTTATGTCAGCAATTAATAAACATATGTTTTGATTGAATTAAGCAATTTTTTATATTTCCTAATTCTTACCCTATCTTTCACAGTTTTATTGAACTTTGCTGATCACCACCATATATTCGGGTGTATCCTCTGTAAATACGGTGGCAGGCTGTCAATTTTTGGAAACAATCTTCGAAATATAAAATTGGTTTTTATTGTTCAAATAAATTGCTTGCAGGATAAACTAAAGATCATAGTGTCATACGTGATGATTATTTAAATCACCCCATGATCGTAGCTTCTAAGACTAATAATGTAAGCATGGCGCATACGATTTATAAAAGAGAAAACAGTGTGGAATATAAAGTAATAGAAGTATACGGAATATATAAAGTCAAGTTATACATTTTGACGAAATATATCAATATGTGCGTTATGGATTAGTCACGGAATGATTTATCACAAGACTATCACAAGATAAGTGATATTGAATTTTTATTAAGAGAATCATTTTAGTCATTATGATTATTAATAAGAACATACTGAAGATAGGAAAAACTGAAAATACCTTGAATATTAAAATAACAGTTATATTAATAATTAGTGTTAGGCTTCATAATGCGTCAATACAAAGTTTTTTTCTAACCCAAAGTTTATTCTAAGTAATACGAAACATTAGTTGCGTGTTTAAGTATCAGTCAATGAGTAAGGCTAATCGTTAAAAACTAATTACATGCTAACATATGGTAATTAGGTTCATTTCATCCTTATTTCTCTATACGAGATTAAATAATAGCAAAATATTATCTTACAATCTCATAAGGCCCGTTCATTCAATTAACTGTTTCCTTAATAAGATTAGCTCACTCGATATCACTGTCCGACTCATTGAAACTGTGTATCTTATACATATGGGCTTTCTTTTGTGAAATCGACAAATTAAAGACCCTCGTCATCTTCGTTTCAATGGACGAGTTTTCATTATGTACTGATATTTCCTCTGAAATATTCTTTTACATTTTTCAAATTCTGATTCACTGAACTATTTGCGAGTTTCGAATTTTTCACAATTCAGAAATTACGCCTTTGCCGATCGGCTTGAAAAAATTCACAAAAATCCCGTGACCCATGGCAAACATTCTCAACAGAATTAAAGGTGATGAACTTTTTTAAATTTTCTTCTAACTTTTTTTTAATCAAAACTGCATTAACGAAAGTGATACATGAGAATTTATAAATATCCCAACGAAAAGAATCACAATATAAAGGAATAAATCACTCGCCAAACAAAATGGCTGAATTTACCATATTTTCAGTACAAAATACGGTGATTGGAAGTGACTACTATATTTTATTGGTAAAGACAATTATGGTATTACATAAATTACAGTAATATTATTGTTAGAAATTACTATACATATACGTATAGTAGAGTACCAGCCAAATGAATGTATGGCCCGTTGAACGATAAATTCTTGATTTTATTGCAATATTCCCACATAGTAGTCTGAACTATACGTGCATAGTAAGATAAAAATGTGGTTGCGTTACTATAACCAGAAAAGAAACAGTTTCATGTTTAATTATTCAGCGTTGAATTTTACTTCAGACGTGAGTTCCAAATGACTAATTCACTGAAGGAGGGACTTCAACCGAGAATACTTGCTTGACTAGTCGTACGCTGTACATACATGATTAAAATTTCGTTGGTTTCGACAGTCAGTGATGACAAGATGCAGTTTATAGAGAATGATGTCTTTATTACGACGTTACGGCAGGACCCCGCCTGCCATCATCAGGTTTCTTAAAAATTTTAAAAAGAAAACAAAAAATAATATATATATAAATTTTACAGATATAAATTTAACGATTAACACTTTCAAATAAAATTATTACACATAAATGCCTCTAATTAATTATTATTGTTAGGTTGTCATAAGATAATAAAATATTACACAGTCACATTTTTAGACATTCCTTAGCTTACTAGTTGTTGCTTACATAGTGTTTCAGAAGGAAGTGACTATCCGTCTGTCATTTCGACCCGCTACAATATGAAAAAAAGTGTTGCGATAGGTTTACTGGGTAGAAGCATTACATTGTCAAACGGGTAGTTTAGAACAGGAAATCTAAACTTAGTACGGGAAACACTGAAGAAAAATGGCTACCCCAAAAAATTAATTAGACATCTGCAAGAACTAAGAATAGATAAACATTACAACAGCTATAATGATGATAATTGTGCAAACAACAATGAGAAATGTATAGGATCCATTCTCTTTATTGAAGGCCTATCGCAGAACATAAAAGATATAGTGCGTAAGGAAAAGATCAATGTGTCATATAAAATCACCAACACTCTAAATAATTTATTTGCATGTTTAAAATCAAAAAC
This sequence comes from Neodiprion lecontei, assembly GCF_021901455.1. Classification (NCBI taxonomy): domain Eukaryota; kingdom Metazoa; phylum Arthropoda; class Insecta; order Hymenoptera; family Diprionidae; genus Neodiprion; species Neodiprion lecontei. The sequence goes on from NC_060260.1 coordinate 14,171,797, forward strand.
ACCTGCGCTTGAACAAACCCATATTATTTATAAGATCAATTGCACAGATTGCTACATAAGCCAATCTTCACAACATTTAAAAAAAAGGATCGCTAATCATAAATACGATATCAAAACACATGATCCAGACAGATCGGCATTAGCGTATCATGCATTGGTTGAAGGACACAAGTTCAATTTTGAAAATGTTATAATATTAGACAAAGAGACCAACTGGCACAAAAGAATTGTAAAAGAAATGATACACATATCAACAAATAATACTGTAAACAAAAGAACTGAGATTGACAATCCAAGTCACCTTTACGTAGATATTTTATAAGTCGCAAAAAACATATGTAAGAAAGGTCATATAAACAAAGTGCCAGCTCAACAATAACCATCTATACAAGTCTATGACATTAGATCATTGTTGTTATAATTAACATTAAGGGGGTCGGAATGACAGACGGATAGTCACTTCCCTCTGAAACACTATGTAAGCAATAACTAGTAAGCTGAGGAATGTCTAAAAATGTGACTGTGTAATATTTTATTACCTTATGACAACCTAACAATAATAATTAATTAGAGGCATTTATGTGTAATAATTTTAATTGAAAGTGTTAATTGTTAAATTGATATCTGTAAAATTTATATATATATTATTTTTTTTTTTTTAAATTCTTAAGAAACCTGATGATGGCAGGCGGGGTCCTGCCGAAACGTCGTAATAAAGACATCATTCTCTATGAACTGCATCTTGTCATCACTGACTGTCGATACCAACGAAATTTTAATCACATAACCAATACAGTCACGAACTTCTAACTCACATACATGATATACTTATGATTTGCTCGCCTGTTATATTTGATCAGTTTTTGAAACACTTTATTTTTTAATGGTCAATAATCCCGCAAAAAAATAACCATGCGACAAATTTGATGAAAGTGTTTTGAAGATGATAATTTCCACTTGAAAATTGGTTTTTCCAAAATCGATAAAAAAAACAACCAAAAATCACTAAGCTCTCTTTAGCACTCTGACTTGAAATTTAATTTGTAAATTTGATACATGTCACTTCAAGGGGCGCGACTTTAAAAAAAATTACATATAGGTACCACACACGCAAAAGAATTAACAGATTTCGATCAACATTAGTAGGTATAGAGTTTGCCCGAATCCAACCAGACCGTACCGTATATTTCGTTTCATACCATCGTACTGTTCGTGCGTTAAAGAAAAAAATTACGTTATTCTATAGCCTAAGCTCAAATTTTCATTCGAAGTTTAAAGTCCTTCAAGTCAAAAGTTTTGAAAAATTGATCGCTAAAGATGCGATTGGATAACAATCTAAAAAAAGTTGTAGAGACTAGTTTGAATTGGTCCTGAAAGACACAAAAAATCAGCGAAATGAAACGTTACCACGGTCAATCGCCTGTCGAGTTAGCATGAAATACCTAATATGTAAACACTTTCGTATGTAAGAGTATGTCTGGTAACCTCAATCTTTTCAGATGTATTTTTTCACTACATGTGCCCAGTTACGGTAATACGTAATCAAAATATTGTGACGTAAAGAATATCATAATTTAAATACCTATAATTATCATTTCGTTGGCCACCTATATTTTCACTCACGCTGTTCGCCACCTGGGAAAAATTTGTTCAAGGCTATTTTTCGCACACGTAGGGATGAAAAAAAATCTGTATTTTTTTGCGATGTGACATATACGTCATTTACTATTGTTAAAAATCAATTACAACAGAAGAGAGAAAATTTTGCTATAGTACATTCTTTTCTAATATGATTATTTTCATGGTGATATTTATTTATTCTTATGGGTCACCCTCATCACTGAAGTACTAAATATGATAAAATTTGAATAAAACACTAAGAGATTCACCAGTTTTAATCTTGTTGGTAAATGTTTGTCATGAATGATAGATTCTTATGAATTTTCCCAAAATAATTGGTGTAGGCGTCATTTTTAAGTCAAAGAAATTTATAATTCGCCAACGGTTCAAAAATAAATCTGAATACCGTACGGAAAATTGCCAATGAAAAAGAAACATAATAAGGGTTTTTGATTTTTCAATTTGACAACGATAGACCCATATGCGAATCACACTGAAACGTCTACGCAATCACTTTAATATTATCCCGTTTGCAGGAACTCAAAATCCTTATGCAAGACAAAATATTAAAAACAAAATTTCTAAACAGCCAAATTCGAAAACTTGAGTCGATAAGAATTTTGTTCACACAATTTTGCATAACTCACAATCAGATGTATACTTCTTCCATCATGCGTGGATAATATATCCGTTTCTAGAAAGATCAATTGAAAAGTATGACTTTCGCTTATTTGGTATGGGAAAGCGTATGAATCAGTTTCTCATTCTGGTCTAGATTCATGATCAAATTCCACGGCTTGAAAGCCTTCTATAATAATTTCTATTTAAATTTTGAGTAGTCTATTGTAAAGAAATATCATCTTCCCAGTCTCCGTTGTGTGAAAGTGTTTGTACCTTCGCTCGGTCAGCTTTTGAATTAAATGTTTTGTTTCCACCTCGTTGTGATGCGGGCTCCATTGAATAGATAGGACGGAAATTCGCGGCATTTCCCTCGGAATCGTATCCAGCACCTGAAAGGTTCATTTAAATCACGTTAGATCGGTTGCGATTATTAAAGACAATTTTACTACACAAGAAATCTTCCCTGTAATAATAACACTAATTACGTTCAAACCCGCCATACCCTTTCGAGTATGTCCTGCGACCTGCATTTCCAGTGGGTCCGGAAAAAATGTTTTACGGTTTGGACTGGACCGAAATTCAAACCCGGCACCTTTCGGTTTTCGGGCGACTGCTCTGACCACTAAGCTACCCAGACCGCTGCCGAAATACCTTCCGGACCGCTACTCGACTAGCTCGAGAAATGCTACGTTACAGTCCTCATATACGCGCTACGCTACTGCGGTCGGTCTGCAAAGGTGCGATATTTCGCTGGTCAATATGTCAAAAAAAAAAAAACATAACCACGTTTACCGATTTGCATCAGTGGTTTTTGAAAAGTCGATATTACATGTAGAGACATACCCTTTCGAGTATGTCCGGAAAGGTACCTATTTATGCGTCTGCAGCCGTTTCAACATGTTTGATAGAAACACCTGCATTTACGAAGGGGGCAAAGAAAACTGCGGAAGACCTTGCCGAGGTGTAGCTTGAACGAGTTCAAGCCTTGCAGCTTGCCGATTTGACACCTGAACGACGTGACCCATGCTACAATTTTCGCGAGTTGCCGTTCAGGTCCTGACCAGCGCATGGTACTTGAACTTAAATCCTTCTATTCTGTAATCTTGCCTGTTCACGCGACGCTGCTACGATATGTATCTCTCTATCTAATAAAAAAGTTTCAAACAAATGAACGTAGAAAAAGATTATAATAACAATAGTAAAAAAAGATTATAATAACAATAGTATACGCATGAAGTTGGCGGTGGGGTGAGATACCGAAAACAAAACAAAAAGCATCTAGCAAACCCTTTGACAGCTGTCATCGGCTGTTTATGACAGTCTTTGACAAATATCTTTATAGGTATCTGTTTCTGACGCGCAAAAAATGAACATGCAAACGGAAATTATAACGATGATTCCCGACAGGAATTGTCTTTTTCGCGCGTTGGCGTATTGTGTATACGGCACTCAAGATCGACACGCAGAGGTGAGACTGAGTATCGTTTCAAATATAATGGATAATTGGTCTACATTTGCGGGTTTTATTACAGGTAATGAGTCAAACGGTGCTGTGATTAGGTGACCTGGTGATTACAAATCACATATGAATAAAAATGCAATATATGCAGCTGCGGAAATTTTTAAGATATCTTAAATCGAGTATCGCGAAGAACAAATTCATCCACACCGGATCGGATCACAAAATGGAACACAATTCTCGCTACTCTTCACCGGTGACGGAGAGAGTGGACACTTTGATGTCTTGCAGAACCAAAATAAAATTCAGATAGTGAGTAATAAGTATGAAAAGTAACAATCAAATAATAGTAAATCTAAATATATCACCAAACAGTCAAAAGGACAGCCAGGATTTACGATGACAATGGAGAAAGGAGGAGTTTCAAGCAGCAGACAAGGCGATGAAGATGGTGGATGGTCGGAAGTATCACAAAAGAAAGAGGAAAATAAAATTGTAAGTGCGAAGAACCAAATAAGCCATAGAATAATATCCACCAAATATTCGTATAACCAGGAAAGAGGACGACCAGGATCGATGTTGACCACAAGAGAAAGAGGTGTTTTGCGGAATGAACAGCAACGCAAATATCGAGAAAAAAATAATATAAAGAAGGTGATTTTGGAGAATAACCGGCAGAGCGGCAGTAAAAATAATTCAACGAAGGGTGTCGAAGAATTAGAAGAATCGATTGCGATGATTGATTCGGAAAATAAATCGAGAGGACGACCAACCAATGTGATGTACATAGAAGAGCGAAAAATTAGACGACGGGAACAGCAGCGAAAATATAGGGAAGCGAACAAAAAATATCATACAGGCTTTTCAAACAACGAACAGAAAGGAGGAGTTTCAACCAGCAGACAAGGCGATGAAGATGGTGGATGGTCGGAAGTATCACAAAGGAAAAAGGAAAATAAAATTTTAAGTGCGAAGAACCAAATAAGGCAGAGAATAATAATAAACAAATATTCCTATAACCAGGCAAGAGGACGACCATGATAGATGTTGACCACAAGAAAAAGAGGTGTTTTACGGAGTGAACAGCAACATAAATACAGAGAAAAAAAAAATATAAAGAAGGTGATTTTGGAGAATAACGGGCAGAGCGGTAGCAAAAATAATTCAGCAAGTCAAGGAGATAGACAGATATCAATAGAGAAGGAACACCAATTTTCAACCAACGAATGGAAGCTTAGATTGATGAAAAAAGAAAAGTAAGCACAGAAGGAATTGAAGTGGACAGCAAGTGCAGGACCTGTCATTAAATCAACATGAAGGAATTCGCCTGTCTACTAGACAATGCGTAAGGAAATAGTGAGGCGCGTAGCGCCGAGATGGGGTTGGCGCGCGAAGCGCGCAGGGGCGAAGCCCCTAGTAACGTAAAAAAAATTTTAAACTTACGTGTATTGTTAAAATCTGGTACATATTTTTGAATGACCGCTCAACAACCACAGAAACACGTAGCATTTATCTCATCCCACTTTTATTATCGTCGTATTCTTGGTCTTACAGGCGTGTTTTTAACGGGACATAATTGATTCCAATCTCGAATCCCTAGTGACTTAATGAACTCGTATTTTAAATAAATTCCCAAATTTGTACGTGTGAGGTACAATAGAGGCTAGCGCTCGAGCCGGCCTCCAAGAGGGTATTTGAAGGTATCAAAGAAAAGAGGAAGGAACCGGAGCAATCAAGCAAGACGGTATGTTGGGAGTTGTCGCGCCTGAACGCGGGAAGCTAAACGCTTTCAAACTCTGTTGATTGTCTATAGTCTATGTTTAACTACACCTTTCGTATTTATCGAATCCATTATTTTAGCACACGTATATTATCACAATATTCAAAAAAATATATAATTCGATGTATATTTTTATGACGCACCCCAATGGCTCGCACCAAAGTGGTCGCACTGAAGTATCCTCTCGTGAAATGCATTGATTCAATACACCTTTTTCTTTGATATTTCTCTTCGGTTTAAAATTTACTTCGATACAGCTATCGAGAAATAGTTCAGTTTTAAGTCTGCTGCAGCCGCATAACGATGGTTACTGATTCATCCACTCCCTCTTACCCAGCATAAGCCAAAAAGGGTTCTGGGGACAGATATGACGGGTGTTGGCGGTCATTATCGTCTTTGTCATCGTGTTTGTCATTGGCGTCATCAGCGTATTGGGTTCTATTGCATATCATGATATCTATCATAATGTTTCTATTATGGCTGTATCGCCAAGATACAGTTTGCGTGGTCAAAAAATTTCATAGTGACATGTACATTGTCACTTGTAAATTCAGAACTGCGAATCAGCTCACTTTGGAATTTATGGACGATCTTTAGGATTGAAAAAGGCATACTGTGCATAAATTTTAGACAAATCGACTCAGGTACTTGTGTGTGACGAATATCTCACGCGTATGACCAGTAAGAATTGCACTTCATCGGTGAAACCCATTTTTTCAGACTGGGTGTGGTAAATTTCATAGAAAATAGATAAGCGATTAGGTATACAAAAACTTCGTCTCATATATCTATCAGATTTGAGTTTGTGTGAATCGCAAAAATCAATGTACCACTACTGCTGAAATCCCATTTCTCGGATACGTGTCACAAGGTAACACTTGGTTTCAACATTTAAAAGATTATTGTTCATCTTTTCAATACGTATTTGTATTATGTAGAGAAGTACAAAAATCAAAAGGGGTCATTTTATATTACAAATTGATATGAAATGTGCCATTATGTGAAAAAAGAAATGTTCAATTACGAAGAAAAGGAATGTACCTACATACCCTTATTGATTGAATTATTTATTTACATAAGAGGTCTTTTAGTAATGGAAACCCATAATTCTTTTCATAACGTACAGTCAATCAAGGCTTGAGATAAAAATCAAATGTATGAATGTAATTTTTACCTGTTTTTTTATACGTATCGTAAGCTAAGAGTGTGGTGATAGCAAATCTTAACACTTTGTAACAAACGCATATAATTGTAATCGTTTATTTCATACAAGAAGTATGTTTGAATACAGAAGTCGTATAAGATTTTTTTTTTAATTTCTCTACATGTAGATGAATTCAAGTTGACTATAATGTCTACCCACAAGGAACATCCGCAAAGTATCCGCTTAGGTTTTTGACGTTGCTCTTTCCAAATCTTAAGGCCTAATTTGAGAGTTCTAAATGTCGAATCCAACATGGCCGACGTCAATAACGAAAAATCGATCGATGTACAGATTGCAGGGAAACTTGATTTTTAGGGGTTTCTGACGCTGCTCTTTTCAAATCTGAAGATCAAATTTGAAAGTTCATAATAGCGGATCCAACACGGCCGACGTCGTAACGAAAAATCGATCAATTTTCACCGGAAGTCGGTGAAAGCTGTTTTCGAGGTCGCTGATCATGGATCTGAACCCTAAAATTCGAAATTCAAAGCGACGAATTCAAAACAGCTTTAAAAAATCATTACAATATTCGCCATCTCTACGAAAATTGGTAGTCATATCTGTTTCTGGAGTACTTCAGAACCCATCCATTTCTGGTTCAATGGCGGGATGAAACGATAGCAGGAGTATCATGATTCCGAATTTCTTTATTCGTACCACCTGTAACATTGTATCGAAATGGTAATCGTATATAATTTTATTTGAACGGTACAACCATAGTGAATTCCTACATATACAATGATGGTTATATTTTGTTGTTTTCATCGTAACAACCCTTGTTGATATGAATAGCTCCGCTACGGAATAAAGTCACGGCAATAATGAAATTCTCTAAAAAAGTGTTTCAAACAAAGTGGTTTTCTACACCAAGCGCACTTGATTATTGCGACCTCGCCACATATATGACACTGTAATGTCGAGTCTGTTTCGAAACAGAATTCTGATGGACTTTGAAAACGGGGCGGTCTAGTATCTACGTATCCACTTTTGTGCCATGAATATTTGAATAAGTTTAAAAATCGCGGAGACGAAAATTGGTTATGCGTCAGAGATTGTATCTTGAGAATATTATCTCGTAGGTGAAGATTGATATCATAGCCTAGAACGGTCACCATGTCGCAAAGACGTCTTTCGAAATTTTTCCACACACGAAACCCATATACGTCGAACGGTTGAATGTGCCCTGTAGTCCCTTTTGGAATGGTCATCAGCTTCAAGTATCCATCATTCGGTACTGCTTCCTGAACACTGCACTCGGATTGTCCACTCCATGAATCAAGTAATAGGATGCTTGCATTACCTGTATTGGGAAGATACACTTCCCGAAGCTAAGTTTGCTTATGATCTTTCGTAAGCTTTCCAGACTTGGAAGCCATAATGTAAATATTAGGTGATCTGAACATAGTTTCTCTCACTCTGGGTCCTAATACCCCACTCGATTCCTCCAATACTACAAGAAGAGGAGATAGCAGCGTTCCATCAGCAGATATAGCAGGCTGTGTGTAGTATAACTGTGAGTCGTCGAAGATACCGATTGTACCACAGTTTCAATCTTTTTGTGGCCGACAGGAGCTAACGTTCGCCCGGAATGTATCTCCAAATGGAAGCCACTTTGATTCGCGTTGAATACATTTTGTGGTCCATATTGTTCGATAAGTCGCTTTACGAAAGTTTCGCACTGCTCATTCAAGTTCTGCTCTTGGGCGATGCTCGCCCTTGTTATATGCTTTGTGATCTTACGGGAAACAATTCGGTGCGCTCGTTTGAATGTCCATAACCACGAATGTCTGGGTAAAAATCATGGCATGTTTTCTTTGATCCTTGCTTATAATATCCAACGTCGGAGATCCACATCATGAACTGTTAATCTCGATTCCATTGCTGCCACGAACATATCAAACAAACTTATATTTTGCAATCCGAATCAACTTATCCTTACGCGTTCCACCAGCTCCGACTTGTGCTGCCCATCTTCGTAATTGCCGTTCAGACTTGAGTCGCTTGAACCTGTTTTGAACTACTGCAAAAGTTCGATGTTTTCTTTTTTCGCTTTGCCAGTAATCGACAGTTCCTTGTTTATACTCGAAATATATTAATTCTTTTCGGGTATGCACTGCGGTTTTTTAGCGGGTGTACAGCTTTCTGGCACTGGTATGCTTGCTATACCTACCGTAAGCCAAACAATATCAGTCGCTGCTGCTTCACTTGCTCCAATAGGGTCCTCTAGTTCTAATCTCGTTTCATGCAGAACGAGGAAAGATAAATCATCGAGAAAATTGGTGATGATTGTGTGTAGTATTTCTTTGAGGTGCAATTCCGTTGGGTTGAGTCTTATAATCTCGTTGCCTGGACCAATGTTACGTCCGTTGTACCACCTCTCACTATTTTCCTACTCGCTAACTCTCCCACAGTTCTTATATTAATATCCTGGTCTCTGCCCTGTCTTCTTATCTCTACCCAGTGTCCCGCTACTCACTATCGCCGTTACTCATCTAATTCCATTCCCTTTCTTCCACATCCTCACACCTTTTCTGCACCCGTACGTTTCGTCTCTGGAGACACTCCTATTCTAACTCTCAACAACGTCACATCTAGACCTTTTATATATTTTTCACACACTTCACTCCTTTATTCCTACCGCTATCACAACTGCTATGCAATAAACACATAATCGATATATCAAATATACCCAAGTTTATTCAACACTCATCCTAACTTCCGGTTGTCCCAGTACATAAAAGCGAAGCCGAACCTATTTATTCCTACCGCTCGGGAGTAAGAGTTTACACCCCCTTCACGGACGTAACGCCACCAAATTCTACCAGCAGCAGGGTTAATACGCTGATTACATTAATTATTGCCATTGGTCAACCAAACAGAACAGTCAATTGACGAAAGACGATGATACCTATTTCCAACGTCCAGGTAATTTTATACAGTCTGAGCAAGTTATCGCCTACACATACTGACATGCAAAACATATAACACGTACATATTATCGCAACATAAGTGTATATAGAAAGGATATCCTTAATCTCGCATGTCATGTATGCAATCAATAAATGACAGTTTGATTGAATGCTTATACGAAGAGTTTAGAGCTAGAGGATCCTAACGCTCATTGTTAATAAGGTTGATTTTCAAGATCTCACGGTATTGAAGAATGAGCCTTATCAACGTCATGAGTTAGTTAACGCTAGCTCTGAACCCTTCAGGTGCATTCTTAATTAAATACCGCGAAATATTTTACCATCACGCTATTAATTTACAACGTGCGGTTACGACATCTGTGCTTATTGTTAATAGGATTACCCAACTTTGATTACCTGACAATGAATAACTAATTCGAAGGCTATATAGTGATGACTTCATCGCACAAATTATTTTATCAGTAGTCAGTTTAAGTTACATCAATTATTCATGTGTGTGAAGTTGGCGCAGCACTTTTCGAAAACAATAATTATAAAAATTGTGCTGAGTTGAGCTAAGGGTGTCCTAACTTGTGCCGTCAATCCGCTTTTCCTAACTTCAAAGGATTCCCGAAAAATCACAAAAATCGAAAATCTGATAAGCCCAGCACTTTTGAGATAAAAAAAAAAAAAAAATTGTAACGGGTTATGCTACATTTGTGCTAACTTGCACCGTACTTTATTTTTTCGAAAAGTCCATGATTCACAAGAGGAAAAAAAAAATAAAAAATTACTCAGGTTGAGAGAAATGGTGCTAGGTTCTACCGCATTTGTGCCAACTTGTGCCGTGCTCTATTTGCCAAACATTTAAGAAAAGTTGAGAAAATCCAGAAAAATCATCGAGAAAATTGAAAAATTTACACACGGCTCGGATCTTTCGAGATTTTTGAATTTTTTCGATCGTGCTAGATTGTGCCATGTTTGTGCCGACTTGTGCCGTGCTCTATTTTCCCAAACATCCGAAAAAAGTTGAAGAAATCCAGAAAAATCATCGAGAAAATTGAAAAATTGACACACGGCTCGGATCTTTCGAAATTTTTGAATTTTTTCGATTGTGCTAGATTGTGCCATGTTTGTGCCAACTTGTGCCGTGCTCCATTTTCCAAAGAATTCGAAAAAAATTCGAAGATGTTCGTTGTTGTACAGAATGGATTTTGCAATGATATACTGGAAATTGCCAGAACCTATGAATGGCGGGGATCCGCTTGATGCCCCTGACAGAAAATTTTGATTTAATTTCTAAAACGAAAATTTGGTCAACCAGGTTTCCCTAGACTTTTCATTACCATTCATTTTCTTTACCGCCCAACCAGTTAGTCGATCTTGATTGAACATAATTCTTCGCTGTCAGAACACAAGCTATAATCCTTTATAATTTCATCCGTCCAGCTGTTCTCCAAAACACCAAGCCTAATTGTATTTATGACAAACCGACAGACAGAGACATAAACAGACAGACAGACCAACGTATGTACCTCCGTTCAGAATCATGTATGTCAGCTAAAGGGTCCAAAAATCGAAAATTTATGAACTGGAGAAGGTAGTTTTCGATGTGAAACAAATACTTTTCTATCGCGTGCGTGATGAAAAGTAGGTACAAGAAAAAAGAAATTCTGATTTGTCCTCTCGTGGAAATTTTGAATCAACTCGGTTTGGCAAACTCGGGTAAATTGCTGTATGTATGCGATCCGATTCTCACAAAATTCGAGGACGAAGGCATTTTGCGAATGGCTGGCTGGAGTGGCAGAATAGCTCCATTACATGGCTTGCTTCACCATGGAAACCATAGGTGCTATATTTATCATAGCAATTCGTTGTCTTTTAATTCGTTCGCTTCTAGCGGAAAAAAATCATCTTTCAATTTTTTTGACACAATTTACACTTTTTTCTTCTTCCAAAGGAAAGATTTTTTTCCTGGGAGTCCAAAACAGTAACATTAGGTAGGTTTCTCAATTATAGGATAGCAAAAAAATTCAGTTCATTTTTTTGTGTATTAACTTCGAATTTATAGCATAATTCAAAACGGCTGTGAGGTGTTCAAAAGTAACACAAAAAAGCACTGTTTTTTCCGTCTTGTTTTTTTTTCTATTTTTTTTGTATTTTTTTTTTGTCATTTCGACAAAGTTTTTACTGACCCTTTGTATTTCAATTTGTCTCATGTTATCTCTGGAGATGCTGTCTAATGATATACCGATACATGATATTATAGGTATGAGACAATCTGCCACATTATAAAATCCCGAGGCTTTTTTATACAACCATTAGTGTATACGAATATTTAATACTTGTTGCTTATTTAGGATTCCACAACTTGTTTGTTAAAAATATTTTAAATATCATATTATCGCTTTGACACGAATAACCTATTGTAAGTAGTAAAATAGTACCTACCAGTAATAACAATAATCATTTATTCGGAATTTCGGTTGCTTCATTTTACGTATTTATTTTTGAGAAAAACTCCAAGTATAATACCGGTAATTATTCGTAGCGGAGATTACTTGTCAACAGAATGAGATATAAAAACTAAAAATCGAAATATGAGTTGAAAAATATTGGTCACGTATCGCCTGCCGTATATTACAACCATAGACATACAAAAGGAAATATGAAAAGTTTTAGATTTAATTTCCATGTGCATGAAAATTTATCGACACTTCCTACTCATTTCTTCCATCGGTCAGAGATCACATTTCATGTGCACTCCTCAACTCTTTACAATGTTCAACTGACCGATCAGTTATCGTTCTTATTTTCGAACATGACCATCAACTACGCTGAAGTACTGTCTGTAAAATCTTTAAAGGCCGCCAAAGAAATGTATGAGCACGAGTTGCATTAGGCTGAAGTGTAAACAATTAGGAATGGGTCAACTGGAAATGACTCAGATTTTGACGCAATTTTACGTTTTGTATTGTCAAATTCAAGCCATTTTGTTCCCTGAAATGAATATTCTACGTAATGCCCGGATCTTCTACCCTGTCCTCCATAACGTACAACCACTCCGGCTAGCGAAAATGACTTCCCCTTCAGTTGTATACATTTTTCAAAGTCAGCAAGGTTGCATTTCTTTTTTAGACCAAGCTCGGTGGGATCACATTCCACTACAATTTGCGATCCGTACGTCAAAATTATTTCTTTCTCCTAGTTAAAGCACACTGATTTGTGATTCGGCATACCGTTTACTATCGCATCGCCCAGCCTGCACAAACCATGATTCACTATTATATTCACATTTAAAGGCACAATAATAGATTTCGTTATCGTTTTGTTAGAACAAATATGGCATATTTTTATTTCCGTGTAGCTGGGATCATCTACTAGCATGTACTGCGCTACGTTACCAATGCTTGAATAACAATCAATAGTTAACATGTTTTCTTTAAGCGTAGCTTCAAATTGTTGCACTTTACTCAGCAGCAGAGCTGTTTCTTTGTAAATTTTGTCACTGGAACCATCTTTCAGAAAATTTCGTAAACGCATGAACTTGGATTCGGATTTTGATATTTCTGTGTGAAACGTTTCGTTTACGCATGCTCCAGCCAGTATAGATGTTATGCTGTCAAAGCCGCAAGTATTTGTGACAATAAGTCTATTTTCTTTCTGCTTTATCGATGGGCAGATATTGCCATTTTCCAGATTAGCCGGGCCAAGACGACTTTTCTTTGAAAAGTTGGTTAGTTCGAATTCTGGACATGCATCTAGGTACGTTTTTCGCTTCACCCCACGTGATTGATTTTTATCCTTCCGGTTGTGTTCGATATTCAATTCATGTTTTTCATCAACGAGGAGAGAAGAGTCATGGCTTATTTTTTGTCCGATTGTGGCCGCGTTTATGTCAAGAGTAGTGCTGGTGTATGATGTGCAGTTGTCATTCGTATCTGCTGTAGTCTCCGCCGGCACCTTATCCACCAGCTCTTTGTAGTCATCAAGGGGAATTGGAGTTGAACTCGTCGCAGATTCTCTTATACTCTGGATGGAGCTAGATGCACCTTTCTTCGGGCAGTCATCTTGAATTGCCCAATCCTGAGATGCAACAGCTAGCTTTGCTCGACCGTCGAACGACAACAAATGAGTAGCGACATACTTGTCCGCCCTCATCGGTCGAGATTCGTTACGCAACATAATGTGCTTCACATCGTTCATTTCGGATTCCACAGGTGCTGAGCTCAGATTTATTTTACCGTATCCAAAAACTCCTATCATTACGCCTGTATACAATGGGAAGTAGTATAGTAGAGTCTTTAATTTTTTGCATATTTCTGGGACATAATATGGGTTTGGCTGATCTCCTGTGCTTGACGATGCTACCGTATTGCGACAATCATCTATTAAACCATGAGCCCAGGTCACAACGTTACAGTCGTCTAATGTTGTTTCACACTCGTCAATACAATCGTCGTTGTCGGGAAGTTCTTTGGGGATTTCTGAATCAACGAGACCTTTGATCTTCCCGGTAATCATACAGCGGGCACGTTCAGCTGGCAACTCCTCTCCTAGGCTATCTTTTTCTACGTCTACGCTAAGGAACAGAATGGCAATACTTTTCGCCAATTCCACGAATCGAGCAAAGATTGTTTGTTTGATGAGCAATGCTAGGGCAAAAAGATAAAACTTTTTAACTTTCGGGTTTTTCAGTGTTGAACAAAATTCCCACCGTGACAAGAAATGCATGTAATGGCATATATCCAACCGTATGAAACATTTACGGACCTTCATTCCAGATTTATTTGAAAGTAGAGCATAGCACGTCGACAAGTAAGCCTTGAGACTTGAGCTTTGACCAAATGCCTTTGCAATGGCATTGAGCAAAGCTTTATTGAAGTCGCATACTACTGTTGATGGAAGAGGGAATCTGGATTTCTGTTTTTCACCAATTCTTAAAAATTCAAAAAGCCAATACTGAATGGCATTTACATTTTGGGCGGCGCTCAACATTCGAAAGGCTGGCATTTTATACGTCCCAGTATCGACCAGTGCCTGGTAAAGATAAATGTGTGGACTTTGTTCTCCACTTGGTAATAGTAATTTCTTCACCAATGAACCCGTGGCATCGATGTATACAACATCATGGTTATCTATATACACCGCCATTTGTGTGGGGGTCCAATAGTGGACAAAGAATGGATCGTGACCTATAACATGTATAGACCCCACATAGTCAGTGTACTTCATGTTAGTCAAACTTGCGATTGCACACGTGCCTTTTACTTTTAAAAATTTATCCCGTCTTTCCTGCCTTCCTTTTCGCAACGTCGCTGGCCGATAGAGGTTCGGAGGTTCGCCGTCATACATATCCATGTTATCCCTAGCATAATTTCTGCGCCAAATCGTAGCCGACCCAGTTGCCAATGATTCTGTCACTTCGATTCTTTTTTCACCGTTCAGAAGGCGTTTTTTAACATGTTCGATCGATGGATCGAACGCTGATACACAGCATTCTATCTGAACATCAGCATTTTTTGGAGGCTTATTAGCAATAATGCCTATCAAAGTACACTTACAATGTGGGCAGTAAGCGTACACCGTAACGTAGATTCCCGTTTCGGAAACCGTGCACCGCTTAAACATGAAGGGACAAGGTAGTTTAGTTACTTTAAACACCAGTTCAAATACCGCGTTTGTTCATCTACCATGACGCTAAGTGGAATACTTACGTTGGACCTTAGCGATCGATTTGTATATAATTCTTTCAGAGTCTAGATCGTGCCACACTTTGAGCGGTATTTTAATGACAAAGTTAATGTCTGTCTTTTTTTTCTTCCGATTGAAAGATTCATCATCCTCGATAGATGATGATGTTATATTTATTTACCGTTGTAAATTATGATACTGAAGAAGTGCGTCACGAATGCCGTATCTGTTTAGAAGTATCACAGTGTATATGTACTTCAGTAACATTGCTTCTCCTAATAATTTACTGATTTCCGTATACACATAAGCTTTAGGGGGAACGGGTCTTCCGTCATCATTGAGGATGTGTCTGATTCAGGACTCAGGAGCTGTTTCAACAATTCCTTTACAGGAGCCATTCTCGCTAAGTCTAATACGAATTGAAAACTATATTCATCGACAACCCATAGACTGAAATAACAAATATTCTACGAATTTGTTGAAATCACGAGGTTTATCAGATGAAGTGTGACAACCGTTCTTTTTTTTTAACGACCCTATTTTTTTTCTTACAACCTTGCCAACCAACAACATACAACACCGGTATCTACAAACTTCGAGTCGCGTCGACACCTAATCACTTTCTCATATAGCTTTAACCGCGGGAAAAGACGCCGCCTAGTGGCGTCAATCGAAATCTCGCCTACGAAGTAGCCAAGCGCTGCGCTAGATGACGAGCGCCTCGGGGCACATACATAGCGGGTAGGAAAGTATGATCAACGCGTAAGCCGCGTTTTCCAGACAAGATGTGTGATATTAAGACACGATAACTTTGAATCAGTATGACGAATGGAATAAAATAATTTTTAACAATCCTGAAAACTCTGTTGCCTTAAAAATCTAGCCTCCGAAAAGCATAACGTTTACAGAGAGCTCAAATTATGAAACAAGGTTGGAAATAAATCTTGATGAAGTTAATTTTTTATTCGTTTTCATTCAGGAAAATGTAGATATAAGTTATTCAGAGGTGATTCTTCCACGAATGTTCCCTATATCGAAAATCCAAATTTAACTGTTTGTCTTCTTCTCTCATTTAGTCGTTGAGCGCGTTCGATATTTTGCATACGTGCGAAGGTAAATTTTCTGATATTGTGACGTTCTTTATTCTGACCCCAATGGAGTTTATTCCGTATACATTTTATTCAAAAGGGATACAAACTTCTACAGGCCTGAATCTCAGAATCGTTCGAAACTTGTTGTTGATCTGAATTTTGAACGAGATACAAATCTTATGCCTCACGTGTAATTTCAAGTGACACTATTTTTCTAATAAATCCTTTTTCTGTTCACTCTCAACATGCTTCCTCCTTTTACTTTATTTTGAATTCCGTTGAAAATATTTGGTAGTTTCGTCCGTATTAATTAAAATTTCCTGGGTAGCGTTCACTAATTAATGTGAAATTGTTGAAAGACGTTGCCACAGGTCTTTTTCGTAGTTTTATCCGGAAAGAATTTCATTCGACTCATGGTTAGTTTCTTCTGGATGATAGATGAATTGAGGATTTATTTTAATTTTAAATTATCTAGCACCCAATAAATTTCGAATTGTTTCTGAGTTCCGATGCGATAAATACTTTTGAATAATTTGTTTGAAATTGGAATCAATTCTCTAATGGTTTCTAAATTTTTAATGTGCTTACTGTAAATTTGAGTCGATTACAGCAATCAAAAACTCCTTTCAATATCTTTATAACGTTTGTAAATGAATTTACTTATTCGACAACTACGTGTACATGACATGAGAGTTTTAACAGAACTGAGTTTGGAAAAAACGTTAAGCAAAATTCTTTCCTTTCGTGAAATACGAATGGGATAGATCATATCGATTGGTCTTTGATTGAATCAAACTGAATCTCATTAAAAAAGGGCGGCACAAGTTGGTACAAACACGGCACAATCTAGCACAATCAGAAAAATTCAAAAATCTCGAAAGACCCGAGCCGTGTGTCAATTTTTCAATTTTCTCGATGATTTTTCTGGATTTCCTCAACTTTTCTAGAATGTTTCGGAAAATAGAGCACTGCATAAGTTGGCACAAATATGGCAGTATCTAGCACAATCAAAAAAATTCAAAAATCTTGAAAGATCCGAGCCGTGTGACAATTTTTCAATTTTCTCGATGATTTTTCTGCATTCTTTCAACTTTTCTCGAATGTTTGGGAAAATAGAGTATGGCATAAGTTGTCACAAATGCGGCACAACCCCGCACCATTTCTCGCAACCTGATTAATTGTTTTTTTTTTCTTAGTGAATCATGGACTTTTCGAAGAAATTAAGTACGGCACAAGTTAGCACAAATGTAGCACAACCCGGCACAATTTTTTTTTTTTATCTCAAAAGTGCTGGGCTTATCAGATTTTCGATTTTTGTGATTTTTCGGGAATCCTTTGAAATTAGGAAAAGCGGATTGACGGCACAAGTTAGCACAATTTTTATAATCATTATTTTCGAAAAGTGCTGGGCCAACTTCACACACATCAATTATTCATTCTTATTTCGCTGTTTCGAAGAATTTTCAAATGTATGCGTTGTAATATTCAGGTTCGATTGAAATAAATATGGATACCAATTTTCGTAGAGATGGCAGATATTGTGATGATTTTCTACCGCCGTTTTAAATTCGTCGCTTCGAATTTCTAATTTTCGTGGTCAGACAGCTTCCACCGACTTTCGGTGAAAATCGATCGATTTTTCGTCATTGACGTTGGCCATGTTGGATCCGCTATTTTGAACTTTCTAATTTGGCCTTCAGATTTGGAAAGAGTAACATCGAAAACCCTTAGAAATCAAGTTTTCCTGCAATCTGTACAGTAGACCCTATTATGCAATATGTTAGGAATTGTCAAAAATAGCATTTCTGGGGGGTAATTCACCCCCTAAAAATTAATTTCAGCCGATATAAAAAAATACGTATCTCTTGTTTTAGCGTACTTAACATTCGTACCGAGGTTCATCAAAATCGGAGGTGGACATTTCGCGGATGTTCCTTGCCAGAAGCAACCGACTCTGGTTGCTAGACGCCGTCATCTTCTAGAAGAATTCTCAGTCTTCGTGTAAAGCTTTCGTTAGTCGATTTGGGATGAAAACCGTAACGCGTCTGCCCGATCCATCACTATTTTGTCTCAAAATTTCGTCTTGACTCGACGAATTTAACCCTTAGCGGCCACACGGGGTAACTAGTTACCCCAGGTTCAGAAAAAGTGAAATTAGAGGTCTAAAACCTTTGAAATTGATACAAGTAACGACATCTACCGGTAGTAGACAAGTGTGAAATGTGACTTCGTTACATAGGAAGCCGAAAAAACGCGTGGCGCCGCTTTGAGCGTTCGTTTTCTCAGCGTGGGGTAACTAGTCACCCCAGTGTGGCCACAACCATTTTTGCTGAATTTTCACGTATATGACCAGTTTTTAGAACGCCATCTATAAATTGACCGATAAAAATCGTTAGAAATGTTGAAGAACTGTTCAACAAATATGAAACAATCGGTTAGAAGTCTTGAAACACCCACATGTCTTGTACAACTAGGTTTTTCAGCGTGGGGTGATGTGTTACCCCATGTGGCCGCTAAGGGTTCAATGACTTGGTAACCGGAGTTAGCTTCAAGATCTGCTAGCTTTTGCGGCGGGTGAATATCTCCAATCATGCAAGTTCATTCACTTTAGACAAATCAATGGTTCTGATGGTTGAGTTAAATACGTATATCGTCAAAGTTATTTGAAAGACCATGAAATTTAAACTTGATTTGCCGCACATGCGGTAATATTTTTTTATCGACAGTTCTGGTCGCTTCTTGTGAAATACTTGTTCAGTTGTCGGAAGAACAACTTCGGACTGATGCTGAAGTTTTCAGCTTTCTACCTTTTATAGCATCAGCTTTCCATCACATTCATTTGGAATTGGAACTTGATGGGAAAGAATGTCACAGGGTTGATATCATATCAGAACCGACAGACAGTACTTGGACTATTATCGTGGGGAAAGAATGTCACATTGTTCATGACACACCATAATCTTGACCGACCAACAGTTCGTGGAACTATAAATTGTGGAATGTAGGATGTTTGATATCATACCGGAAGCCACTTAATGTCGATCAGGACATCCCTAATATTGGCAGCGCGATTGCACGTGAAACCTCCCAGAGAGAAGGGTTTGCGTCTCCGCTATACCTCGACTGTCGGTAGGGAATGATAGTAAGACTGAACGAATTGTTGGTGAGGCAGCATGATTTTGATCTATTGTTAACAAAAAATGTCAGCAGATTGTTGGTAAGGCAGCACGATTTTGACCTGTGGTTGATAAAACGTTGGAGCAGCAAGGGTCGATCGCGGTGACAGAGGTAGTAAGGTTATCACAGAAAAGGGTTTGAATATGGTTAGAATATCGGTAAGTGTCGCTAGTAGGAATCTGTGTCAAGAATTCCCCTTGTTTTGCTACTGGTAAAAAACTATCATATGAGCGTTAAGACTACGATAATATTCCTCAATAGCCCACAATAGTCACAATCATCTTGCGAGCGTTAAGGGTATGACAATATCCAATTGATAGCCTACACTATTTACAATCAAGTCATGAGAATATTTTTTATGTCTTATCATTCTCAATCGTGTGAAGCACAGTAAGAAAATATGATAGAATTGATATTGATGTTTTTGATTATTTAATTTTGCACAATATGACATTTTTTGTTAATATAGATTATTTTTATCAAGGAATACATACGCAATGCAGAGACCAAGTGCTCCAAAAAAAAAAAGTAACAGATATAACAGGGAATGATGTTTACTAATTTGTTTGTATTGTACATTCGTACCAGTGCAGCTTATAATATTTTGAGAAATAGCAATACGACTAATCAAATATTCACGGGCAACTCATGAATGCTGCGGTTTCCATCAATAACTTTATGAAGTGTTCTACAAAAAAAAAAAAAACTGGGCATTTCGGAAAACAGCGTGAAATGGTATTTCAATGTTTGATAAAATACGCGTAAGAATCAGCATCGAAATCAGCGCAAGAAATATTAATTCGACTGTGAAGTTCATTATGGTGAAAAACTTTGGACGATGTGACGAATAATCAAGCAAGTAGTGCTTCAGTATTTCAATTTTCACCGCTGATGTTAAATTTTCATCAGCCCGTTGCAATGTTTGCTTTGAAAGGTGCTGCACCTTTTCGAATCTTGACGTCTTTAGTGCTCAAGGCTATACTGAAAGTAGAAAAGGCTGGCGGGTGTGTGCGCACAATAGTTTCTAATGGAGGTAGTACCATTCGGAGAATATGGGGACAATTTAATATTTCAGGTAAGAAGAATAAATTAAGTTATTCCTTTTAAGATGACTTACGCTTTGTCTGATACACCGCACTTAATTAAATTTCATTAATAGTTGCGCTACCATCAGGCATTTTTATTGCACTTTTCATTCAAAATGATCATCTTTCTTGATGAATGGGGACGAACTTGAATGGCAAAATTATGAAAAATTATATGAGGTAAATATGTATAATCCTGGAGGTCTGATAGTTTGTCCAAAACTTACAGTAAACCGTGTGCAGCCAATCGACTGTGCAGAAATGCGTGTTTCCTTTGCAATTCAAGTATATCCATGATTATTTTTTCGTTTCCCGCTAGCCCAATTAAGTTACTTGTTGTATATGTATATGACTACATAAATTGCTAAACTGTCCGAAGTTTGAAAACTGCAATATTTGCAAGAAACAGACAACAATAACTTCATACCGCGTTCGACAATCAAGGAATTCACGACTACTTTTTCATCCCATAAAGGTTTCTACCTTCCCTTGAAGTCAAAGAACAATTGGATCATCGTTTGACGTCTAGAATTCAATTATGAATGGGTATTTTGTGATAATGTGACATTAGAATTCCCGGGTTAAATTCACAAAGCAGGCATTTTGAGCTACTGTATTCAGTATTATATCACTTAAGTATGTGGAAATTTGCTAAACAACAAAATAAAAAAGTTTTCCGAGACAAAGAAAAAAATTGCCAAGTTAAGTATGAGTTGAATTTCACCGGAAATGATCATAATGCA
Organism: Neodiprion lecontei; assembly: GCF_021901455.1. Taxonomy (NCBI): domain Eukaryota; kingdom Metazoa; phylum Arthropoda; class Insecta; order Hymenoptera; family Diprionidae; genus Neodiprion; species Neodiprion lecontei. The sequence continues at coordinate 14,193,180 of NC_060260.1, forward strand.
TTATTTTAACGACAGTAAAAATATTTTTCGTCGTACTAAAATCTTTGAATTGAATCATTTCAAGTATGCGTGATTAGAATTTATATCAAATTCGTGCAATTAAAGAATCACTAACACAGATAATGAGCACGAATTTCAATGCTACACGTACACACATAATCGCCCACATTACTCACTAGCGCAAGTAGTGGAGAATAGCCAAACGTCTGTAAAATTTCACTTGTGGAGCCATCGTTGCATTACGTCCCTGTCTTACACCGTTGCAAGGAGTCAGCATGACAACATAATCCCAATTTTTAATCCGATGCGGAAAGATTCGATACCTAATGATCTGTTAGAAGTAAGTAGGCTCTCCTGCATCGCAAACGAGAATATTGTCGCGGTACGATGTCGCCAATGAATAAAGTTCCATTATCTTTCGCATTTACTGAGTTTTACCATTTTCTCTCAGTATACGACATCTTTGCTTACCTGTACGTCTTGAGCATCTAGGCTATCTAAACTTAAGTAGTCCAGATTTGTACAATTATATGCCAGTAAGACACTGTACAGTGGAAAACACTTTAGTCTCGTTGGTGGCAGACTTTCATCTGGACTCACTAGGCTGTTTGGACCTTCGCCCAGTTTGGTAACTTGCACCTCTGGCTCCTGGTGATAGGTTATCTGCGACAAAAAAGCAAACAGAAAGTGAAAAACTGTAACTCATAACTGGGAAAGTAGTAGACGGATGCGTATCCATTACCCGCCACTTCTCCACAAAATATCAGTAATTAAAACAAAATTACAGGGTTGCGAATTTTGATTCGTTCTGTAACGGATCGAGGTATTTCTTAAGTCGATAATGGAAGATCTATGTACATTTGTCACGTTTACGGATGAACACTGTCCATACGTCTCTCTTAACAATTAAATCTGAGTGAGAAGGCCGCTAAGTTCGCTCTATCATATTGCATATTCAAGTTTACGTACAACTATCAGCATTATGGATGACATAAATTCACTAGTCCTTACAGGGTTAGTTATCTGTATTTAATCAGCCTCATTTTGTTACTATTTTTGACAGCCATTATATCGTACTTTGTAAATATTACAATTAACGGTTTACGCCGTTCAATTCTAGGGCATGCCGTTCCGCGCTGTAACATCTGTCCGCTGTGATACCAGAGGATGATGCCATTTATAACAAGGTGAATATGAATTACTGATCATCAGATTTGACAGAAGACGTTTCGGAAGCCATTCAAATTGCCCAATTCACTAGTCCCGTTATATTCTCGGTTCTTTGAAAACTGAAAGAGCCTGTTTTAATATTGTGAGTCGCCATATCTACCCATTGTATGTAATATATGTATATATTGTAACGTGGCATTTTTGATGCTCGTTACAAACGGCTCCCTGAATCCTAGGCGCAACTAAGATTAAGGGTTTTGCGATATCGATTGCCGAAGGATTTGAAAAAGAGTGCCAGAACTGGAGTCACGCTTCCGAGATTCCGAGAGGGGACACTGTAGCGAGTAGCGAATACGATATTTAGGGCTTTTTGTTTTTTGAGTTTCAATGGCATCAAGCAGGAAGTTAAGAACGAATTCGAGGAAATTGCAGAGTGACGGAATAGCGACGATCTAGAAGGAAGAATGTCGAGGCTGCGGAGGGGGAGCCAACGAAGATCCCTGCATCGCGGGAATCCAAAGCGGACGCGATTCCCGCTGGTGGACGGCGCGTAGCAATCTCGCCTGCTTACCATGCTAACAGCTGACCTACAAATTTGCGAAAGACCGAGTAGGGATGAGAGAGCACTACACCGCTCACCCCCGAGAAATCATTGAACTACGTGGAGGGCAAAATTGCGATCTAGCATTGAGTTCTGCATCGCGATGCCCCAACAGGCGCGCGTCGAGTTGTGCAATCTACGAAATCCATGGCAGATCAATTTTTGCGTACGAAATCGGTGTTGTGGCAGGTCGGCGATTTTGAAATCACTCTAGTTCTGCCGATTGACCGAGATAGTGGCTCGAGTACGTTGTCGTCGGCGAGTTTTTTTTTTTGTGGTCTAGAGAAATATGATGCTGCCGAAAAATCACGAAGGGGTTGACGAATTTGTGGCGTGAATGTGGGACGGTAAGCGTTACTAATATTCTTGCGATCGGATTTCTAAAGTAATAGAGAAAACGATTGCTGAATGACGAATAACCATTTTGAATTTGCGTTGTCGGAAAGTATTCAAAATTTGTTTTTGCGGATTCTTTTGCTTGATGACCGTAGTCTAATAGCTAGGGAGTTGGGTGCCAAAATTTCTAAATGATTTGATCGTCAGGCAGACATTATTAATATCAAATTTTTTACCATAAGAAACATTAAGTACCGCGTCTGTCACCATGACAGGCCTGCGTTGTCAATTGACAGCGCTTAAAAAATTTGAAAAAAGGGTGTGCTAAATAATTTGTTCGTGTCTGCCTCTTGGACTGATGGTCAGAATTATCCTGAAAACGATCAAAATCCAGAGGCAGACATCCGGACCTCTGACTTTTGTACTAGTAAATTTTTTAAGTTTTTTTTATGATTTAAAAACGTGTATAGGAAATGTTCGCCCGGCAGACCTGAATTGTTCGATTAAAAACAATGTGAAGGGCCACAGAAAAATGGTCTGCCACCATGGTAGCGCTGAGTTGTCAATTGACAGCGCTTAAAAAATGTAAAAAAAAGGTGTGTTAAATCATTTGTTCGTGTCTGCCTCTTGGACTGATGCTTAGAATCATCATCAAAACGTTGAAAATCCAGAGGCAGACATCCAGACCCCTGATTTTCCAAAGGCAGACCATTTGAATATAAATTATTTTTTTTTAACTCTACGCTCGCGCTAAGCCACAAATAAAAAATTCTGCGCCTACGAAACCTTAATAAAAATAATTAATGTTACATACAAGCAATCGATAGGAACAATTTTAAAAACATATTGAAAAAATTCGGGTTCTAAATCTGTTACCTGCCGTCCCGCAGGTATAAAATAAACTGTATAGTTTGTCTTTCTTTCTTAGAGAGAAGAAAGTGAGAACGTTATAAGTCCGTAGAGAGTTGGGGCATACCTATACATAGATATATGTGTAGGTATACACCTATACAATAATATACACCTTAGTCCTAAGTTAGGTTTAAGTTCGCTCCAAGAGACAGATGTAGTGGTTTTTTGTTAGAAAATTCTTTTTTTTTCCACGCGCAATGATTAGAGATAGACAGGACAAAACTAATATTGCAGTTCTCACTAATTAGACGGTAATTAATAAGAAGTAAAACAACCATACAAATTTTTACAGAGATATAAGAAATGCGAGATGCTGCTAACAACAGCCATACATTTCCGCAAAAATAGCCTTATATCTATTATTATTTAAACGTTTTATGTTACTTTTCGTTTATTTATACCTATACGTACAAGACGGACAAAAGCAAATAAATAAACATTGAACAAAAAAAAATTGATTTATTAGATATTCAACTAGACGTAGTTTCAGAAATGTATGAAAAATTGGGTAAAAAAAATTATTTTCCTTGTTTAAAGCCACTTTTCCACAGCGATGGATTGGGAGAGGCAGCATTACGCCGTGGCCAGCAAGATCTCCAGATCTCACCCCACTGGATTCTTCCTCTGGGGATACGTTAAAAGCAAGGTTTACAAAACTCAACCACTAAACTTGGAGGATTTGAAAAATAGAATTACCGCAGCATGTCGCTCGATCACTCCGGCGACATTACAAGCCGTGCAACAGTTCACGCAAAGCCGACTGCACCTATGTGTTGAAAGGGAGGGGAGCAGTTCGAAAACTTTCTGAAATGATACAATTCAATTGCTAATAAACTCTTATTATGATCCCTCACTTGTTGTCATATCGTGACTTTATTTCGTATTACCACTGAATACCTGTACGCAGCTGCGAACTTTACTTTGATATCAACACGCGGGCTACGCCCTAATCCGTCAACAAAGCTCCTCCCATTCTCGCTGTTTCAATTGACTCGCTCCAGATTGGCTAAGGAGTACGGCCTGATCCGTCGACTAAGCTCCTCCCATTCTGGACGTTTTAAGTGATTCACCCTGTATACTAGGGGGGCTCCGGGCGCCAACCCCTATTTTCGAGTTTTGTTGGAAGGGGAAGGAAAGATAAGAAAGGTGGAAAAAAAGAAAGGAGGAAAGGTAAGAGGTCAGATTTTTGTAGGTATAGGGATGTGTATGGTTGAATCCCTGATTCCTATATGGATGTATATACAGATGGTGAAGGGTCAAGTCTTCATACGTGTTGCGGTATACTATATGTAGGGTAAGGGGTTGAATCATTAAAGGTATAACAGTATATACGTAGGGTGAAGGGTTGAATCTTCATAGCTATAAGGGCATAGATTCGCAGGGTGAAGGGTTCAATCTTCACAGGTATAAAGGTATATACGTCGGATGAAAGGTTAAATCTTCATAGCTATATAGGCATAAACGTAGGAGAAAGGGTTGAATCTGCATAGGTATGCGGATGTATACTGTGACGCTAATTTCTGTTACCCTCAGATGAGGATTCACCGTTGAAACTTTAGCGCGATTCTCAAATTACTCAAAACTACTAAACTATAACAAAATCATATACGTTGGGCGTCAGACGCTTAAGCGTTAAATTTCAAACAACGACACGAAACAATACGAAAAATAACTAGAGAACCCGTTGTACGGCTGGCTAGGCTCAGGTACTCACACGAACTGGTAGAGTTGCGGTATTCAAAGCAGCTCACGATAATTAAAGAATTAAGAATATGAAGAATAAACTCAAATCAGGGGAAATTAACGGGTCAATCAGTCCTATATTATCGATTACGTTACCAGATTCAAGTCAGGCAAGTTAGATGGCAACGATAGCGATAGTTAATGAATCAGGCAATAATAGTTCACAGAAATTTCGATAGAATAGAATTAAACGATAGCTTTGAAACGAGAGGCGATAGTTAACAGCGAAAACTAATCTTAGGTCCGGAGAAGCGATATAATGCAAGAATTTACTTAAAACCACACGTGTCTTTGAGCGACGTGGTCTTACCCAAGTTGCAAAGAAAAACGCTACGCGAATTATTATTCTGTTAGTTAAGAAACGAGAGTGAGAACTATTACAAATCGATAGAAAACAAAGTGACGATAGCTCGGGATAATAACGGAAAAATAAGACAAATTTACCATAGATTTTAACTAGTATGAAAGATTTACGTTCGTTAATAATTTACAAAATTCGGTAGCTCAGACGAGCGAATCGAGCTGACTGTAAAGTACGAGAGACAATTTACGAGAGGATGATTCATCAACGATAGAATTAATAATTTACAATATTTATAAATTCCAGAAATTACACCAAGAAATCTTAAAATATAACTTTCGAGAGAATGCAAAATTATGAGAGAGTAAGAAGTTGATAGAAGGGTTTACAAGATAAAGAAATAGACCAAATACATCTTATTACAATGAAATCAGGGATAATACGCAGAACTTAAATTAACAAAGAAATACGGTACTGTGGAAAGATACAAAGAAAAGAATAACGTGCGAAAATAATGCAGGATTGCCAATAGCAGTAGAAATAGTACGGTAGTATTTAGTGGCTAAGTCTACGCTCGGGTATACTCTAAGGAACTCGATTTACGATACAATAGGCACAATATAAATAAAATATCATATGTACTACAAAGCATGAAAAGAAATAATAATATAATAAGCACTACTAGCACAGAAAATTAATAAGAATGCAAAGCATAGATACTCTACGATACGGTAGTAATTACAAAAGCAAACTAATAGATATTTACAAGTAAGCAAGGAAATTCACAAATACGAAAGAATCACTGATTCGGTAGTTACGAGGTCACTCAGGCACAGAATTTATTAATTATTGAAACCATGCAGCCACACAACGGCTTAATGCAACTCTAAGCCGTGGACCATGATTCACACAAAACCGGCATCACACGATGCAACCAAGACAGATAAATACGGTAAGAAAAAAAATAGAAATTATGAGCAACTTCGTAACGATACAGTACAAAGGCAGAAGCCTTACCTTAGCTGGTAACGTCAGACACACAACACTGAGTTTAATTTAAATGAGATTTAGAAATAACAAAAGAAAGGCGAGAAGGAAGGAAGGTAATCAAAAGGAGAGAAAGACGAAAAGCGATAATGTAAACGGTAGTGGAGTTGTAAGAAAACGGTAGGGGTAGAATAAACGATAGCGATAGCGGTAAACACTTTCACATGGGCAGTTTAGAAAAAAAGTCTAAAACTAGTACGTGAAACATTAAAGAAAAACGGCTATTCTAACAAACTGATTAGACACTTACAGAAAGAAAGAATTGATAAACATTAAAACAGTTTTAACGTTGGTAATTGTGAAAACAATAAAGGTAAATGTGTAGGATCAATTCCATACATTGAAGGCCTATCACAGAACATAAAAACCATACTGCGAAAAGAAAACATTAATGTGAGGGTATAATATTTTATTATTTTATGGCAACATAACAACTATAACAAGTAATGGCATTTATGTATAAAAATTTTAATCGAAAGTTCAAATTGTAAAATGTGTTTAATTTCAGTTAGCTAATTTTGTAATTTTCTGTATGATATTTTTTTAAGAAACCTGATGATGGCAGGCGGGGTCTTGCCGAAACGTCGTTAAGGGGGTATTCTAGTGTAGAAATTTGAAAAAATCGATTTTTTTTTTTTTATATTTTCAAAGCTTAACCTTTCAAGAATGTGTCCTTCAAAGGACAAGTCAAAATTTCAATTATTTTCAGAGATATAGCTATTTTAGTGACACGTCTTCAATACTGGCTCGGCTGGAACGAATTTTACTCGAAACTTTAAACGCGTTTTTCTCAAAACTACATTTTTCAAAACGGTTGACATGATTTCTCAAGTTCTATTGAACCGATTTACTTGAAATTTGGTGAGAATCTTCTCAATACATGTCTCTATCGCACGAACTATTATTATAACGAAATAATAATTTTTACTATTTTTAAAAAATTCAGAAACGTCCAAAAAAGTCAAAAAAAAAACGTATTATTTTTTCGGACAGCCGTAATTTGGCAAAAAAAAATTTTTTGTCGACTTTTTTTTAGTTAGTACGATAGCTGCATTTATGTAGATTAATAATCTTTTTTTTTTTTTTTCTGATTTTGAAAATGCTTGCAATCGTGACAACATTGGCGCGCCATTTTTTTTGTACCCCCCACTTCAACAACTCATAGCACTTTCAATTTTGTATTTTTTGACTTGTTTTTTTTTTTTTTGTAATCGTGAAATAATAATAAACGCCTGATAAAAAAATGGATGGTAAAAATATTTTTTGTTTTTTGTTTATAGCACTTCAAAAAACATCTCAAATTCATGCCTCTACACTAGAATACCCCCTTAATAAAAGCATCATTCCATGAATTGCATCTTGTCATCATTGACTCTTAATACCAATGGAAATTTAATCATAATGATAGCGGTAAAGGAAGTAAGAAATGTAACTGGAGGAAATCAAAACGAGAGTATGATAATCGAAACTCTCTCCTGGCGGATCGAGCGTAGAATAGGCAGAGGTCGGAGTTTGGCTCGCCGATCTCACCACTATCGTCAGGCGATCCTTCTTCCCTTAGATTGGTTGTTTGACTCCCACCATAATTGGGTCATCCTCCTGTGGCGAATATCGCTTACGAATTGGTCATACATTTTCGAAGATTACCGTTAGATTTTGCGTAATGTGCTGCCCTTGATTTCATCGTTGATACCAACACGTACAATTTTTCAGCTGCTACAAGTTACTGTTTGGGTTGCCTATCATCCGGGATTCCATTGACAGAGGCATGTATGTACGTAGGATGCCTCCCGGTCAAAGTTACCGAGTGGAAGGCGACGACTTACTGTAACTCAATGTTTGCTTCCACCAGTTTTGTAGTATAGGCAATGGCCAGCTGCCCACGATATATCAAGAAAACCATGCAGTCACACGGCGGTTTACTGCAACTATAAGTCGTAGACCATGACTCACATCATCATAGTCCTTACTGATAGGATGGCTGCGTCGATACTCAGAACGAGGGCTTTATCAAACTGGACGTAGTACTTTAAGGGTCAGTCCAGCACCTGGCCGGTAAGTCCAAAGATGACAGGCTGCAGTCTGCCCCGTATGCCATCGTTACGGCATCCGGGAAAGCGAGTGGCTGGCTTCTCCTTGAGAAGTTGAACCCTCGGCTGTCGGGAGGACTTTACATTCCTGTACGCCGGCAGTCGAGGTGATACGAGAGGTTCGCATGGATGCTAGCCCAGATGTTTCAGAAGCACACCAAGATAGGCAGTGTACCTAGTCTTATCAGACGGTCGGTAGACAAAGTCATCGAGAGCTGGAAACGGTAGTTATCGGTAGCTGTAGATCCCTCGATGGTCGGGATCGTCATCATCTGTGTACCTTGTTAGCTTACGCCAGAGCGCGAAATACAGAATTTATAAAGAAAGAATTAGTTACTAGTAGTTCTAGCCTATTTTGTATCGAGTTCGGTTGGAGTACCTCGCCAGGGAAGCGTTTTCTGGAGATTTCCTTCAGTTTTGTGCTCTTGTGACGGGCGGCTCTGAACCGCCACGTTACAATACGTAAGGTAAAGGGTTGAATCTTTACGTGTATAATGGTATATATACGTAGGGTAAAGGGTTAAATCGTCATAGCCACAAGGGCATAAATGTTGCAAAGGTTGAAGGTCGATCAATGGTCGATAGTCGAAGGTCGATTAAATGTTGAATGTCGATCGAAAGCCGAAAATCGAACGTCGGAGATCGAAAATCGAAGGTCGAAGGTCAAAGATGGAAAATCGAAGATCGAAGATCGAAAATCGAAGGTTGAAAGTTGAAGTTCGAAGATCAAAGGGTGAAGGGTTGAATAGGGGACGGGTGGGTGGCGGATGGAATAGCTGGGACGGGCAAGGGCGGGAGGGAGAGTGAAGGAAATCACTGAAGGTATGAGGGCATATATGTGGGTTCGAGGTTGAGTCTGTCAAGATCTGAGGGCATATACGTGGGTTCAAGGTTAAATTTGTCAAGGTATAGAAGGATGGAATGAAGAGTGGCCTTTCTGGTGGAGGGCCTGATGGCAGAGAAAAGGGCCGGGTCGGAAAAGGGAGGGGGCGAGGTAGTGAGGGGAAGGGCGAGTGGTGAAAGAAATGCCTGAATTCCTGACACGGCAGCGGTGGCGAGATATCTTTATAATATATAGAGATATATACTGTAACGGACAGCTGGTCGCGGTCACTACCGACAACAGCTATGGCCGTAACATACGTCAGATCACAACAATAACCGACGGTGACCGACGGCTCGCTGACGCACACTAACTCAACGATCCACCAGCGAAGCCTACGAATAAGGAAGAGGCCACGACAATGTAGAGTGACGGGCGATCATGACGAGTGTAAATACGAGAGCCGCGGAGAACACGCCGGATTTCAAAATTTTTCTGCCCTAGGCCCGTAACTTCGTGGCGCCCCTTTTAAGCAGTTTTTTTTCCATAAAGTATAAGTCGCGATCGATTTTTTTTCATGATTTAAATCAAATTTAGATATCGTCTAATAATAACACAGCTTTTTCTAAAAGCATGAAAGACTGTTAAATGAATAGAGATATAAAGAAAAATAGGTTTTATGGCACTTACATAACATTATTTCATCGTCAGTACATGGTACATATACTACAAGAAATCAACAACATAAAATCATGATCATGTGCATACTATATAATAAATATTTAGGAGTAAGTTTTCTAATCAAAAAAGACACTGTCTTCTTGCTTTCGTTGCTGCAAATTGGTTGATCATTTTTTCGCAGTTCATTTTTTGTAATTTTTGGCGTTGATCGTTAGTAATGCGACAGCATTTAATCTTTCTTGGCCCATACTAGCTCGTAGATAGCTTTTTACTCTTTTCAAGGTTGAAAATGAGCGTGCGCCTGAACAGTTAGTTGCAGGCATGCTGAGGAATATTCGAAATGCTATATCTATATTCGGATACATCTCGCATAACTCATTCTTTCGTAAAAGTTTACACATCTGCAGTGCCGTAATCGAGTTTTGATTGTCGTCACGAAGTATGGTCTTCAAGTGGCTGCTGAGTTGAATGCATTCCTTGCGTAAACTTTGTTCCAAGTCTTCAGGATATTTGAACACGAGGTTCTTTTAGCATCAGTTGCTATTTCATTCGAATCCCATGACAAGAGCTGATCTAGAAAGTTGAGTTTTTGTTGCAGATGACGGTAAGCATCAACATGTGCAATATCAGGCGTCGAGTCAACGCTTATTCCAAAGTATTTGGAAAGTTCTGCTTCGGTTAGGATTTTGATTAACAATTTGTCATGAATTAATATTATAAATTCTTCATCAACTGTTTTCGATAAATAGGATGTGCGTCCACTACCAACGTGAGCATTTAATTGCAGGTGCTTGGCAAGAAATGGATCAAATTGAGCAATTAACTCCATTGATGCTAAAAAATTCGTATTATACGGATTTCCGATTTGTTCGATGTCCCCTCGGAATGGCAAGCCTCTTCCAGTTAGAGATTTTACAACTGCAACCACTCTTCTCAAAACGTTTCTCCAGTATGATATCTCTTCATTCATTTGTTGGATCAGTGTGTTTTCCAGACGGGTTCCTACATTGCCTCTTGCTTTCAGACTGCTAACGTTCGTTCTATGATATAACCAATTTTCATGGCTCTCAATTCTTGTAGCGTTTTTCCATTCACGAAAACCTTCTTCAGTAAAACAATTCATTTCTCGTCCAAAAAGATAGCATGACGTGCAAAATACTGCCCCTTTACTCTTTGAAACTTTGAGCCAAAATCGAGTTTGACTTTCCCCATTCAATTCCCCAATTTCAGTTTTTATTTTGAAGCAATCAAGGATGTATAGGCGGTACTATCTCAATCAAAAGTGACTTTCGAGGACATTATTGCATATTTTATGATTAGATAAAAATCGGAAAGAATTCAACCACAATAAAGGCGATATGAAAATTAATTTTGAATAATAATAATGCCCAAGAGTTATCAATAGATTGTTTAAAATAAACGCTGTTTAACAAATTTGTAAGGGATTTTTTTTTGTCATGTGAAATGAATTTTTTGATTTTTCTGACTATACATGAATTTTTAAATAATGTTCTCATTATTTTGAAATTTCGGTTTTCGAAAATTTGTGAAGGTTGTATTTACGAAATTATTCGTTCAATGCCTCGGAAATTTCTCAATTGTAATATAAAACGTTAAATTTTTTTTTCACGCAAAATTAATTTCCGTCATTTTTCAAAATTAAAAAATTTTCGAAAACCGAAATTTCAAAATAATGAGAAAATTCTTTAAAAATCTATATGTATTCGGTGACCAACGCCAGATTAATAAGAAGTGAAATATTAGTAAATCAAGGAAAAACGTAGTGAAGAATATTATTTACCACTTGTGGTTCATCAGAACGTGAAGATATAGTTGGCGAATCTTTGAAGAATCCTTGAATCTTCGGTATCTTACTTAATAGATTCTTTTCTCTCTCTTCTTTGAGCAGTTTTTTCTTTTTGTTTTGATACCCACTTAATTTTTGTCGATCACTCATAATTTTAAGAAAAATCAGTATATTTGCTGATACTCTTTAGCACTAACAAAAGAACGCCGTTGGCGCCGTCCAAAGACTAAACGCACTGCTTACGCTGAAGATAAGCTCTGCGAGCTGGTTTAAGCTTGCGTAAGCTACAAGTTTCAACTTGAGCAAGCTAATAAAACACATTCGAGTTGAAATTCGTTGTAGAAGACTATGTTGCAACGTTGCAACAAAGTAATCAATATTCGCCGAATTGGAGTCATATTTGCGCTTTTTTCTTTTCTACTATATTTCACATAAAGAAATTTCTGCAAAGTACTTTGTAATCATAGGAGCAGCACGGTCTTCAGTGAAATCCACAGTAATTATGGTTGCTCTTATCAACTGACTTGTCAAACTTTACATTTCAAGTTTTTGGTGTGGCGAATTTTACTATCAATTGCTGTAGATTTTACCAAAAAATATAGTATTAAGTATACTGACAACTTTTTTCTCGGTGTTTCTTGTTTCTTTATTTTTTCCTTGGACATAAAAGAAAAAAAAAATTATAATGCAGCGCCCCATCTTCTCTGGCGCCCCTAGGCCTGGGCCGAAATCAGGCGTTGCGCGGAGAGCTTTGGCAGTAGTTGACCGACATAGCGCCGAACTGACTCATTAGGGACAAAACTTTGTAAAAGAGCAGTTGTCCAGCAAAGCGCTGAACTGACTCACCCAAATCTTGTACGAAGTGTTAGTTTCACTTAGTTTCAGACTTAGAAATTTTTTATAAAGAGTAGAATCCACGAAAGCACAGAATGTCTAGAGAGATAGGAATTTCAGCGTAGAGCATAATATAAAATTTGAACCATACAAAACGATCAGGAGCTGAACCTATGAATTTTCGGAGGATATTTTATTCTGTTATTTTTCACTTTTAATTTTAAGAATTTAGTTGGTCCGAACGCAGATTGCGACACTGTATTATTTCTTTTGTTGTTTTGTACAATTTACTTTGGTTAAAAATTTATTTTGGTTGACTTGCTAAATTTATACAACGCGTCTGTTTCTCTGGCCTACACGGTTTGTTTATTCAGAATTACACATTGCATACAAAAAACAGGCAGCCAAGGTCATCCCTGGTCTGCAGGATAGCCGCTGTATAAGGGTCATCAACCCAATACTGAGAGTAGAGAAGCGACTCTGTTTACACCGAGTTCGCAGACAGAAGGGAGCACAGGGAAACCCGTGTCTTCAAATAGATAATATACTCCGCAATCTATTGTCTCCGATAGGTTGCATAAGCAAGACTGCTATTGTCATACATAATTGCAGGACAATTTAAACTTATTGAATTCTCCGCCATGGTATTTCAATTGCAGACGATTTTCCTCGGCCATGTTACACATTTCGGCCAGCTGATCAGAATATTCTTGTAGAACCCTCGCGATTCGCGTTGTTAGGAAAACACTGTTTTTCCCCCCGATCGTCTTGACGACGTCATACACCTCCCTAATTTAGAGTTCCGACATCTTCTTGGTCGGCAGGTTCTCTAGGCGGCTGATATTGTTCACTTTTGTCAGATTCATCGTGTTTCATGAGAGTTTCTTCTTTCACAAGTAAGAACAAATCACGAATCGAAGAGTCGATGAAGATAGAGGGACTATCGGAATAAGCTCACGTTTCATGTACCACCCATCTCCACTACAATTTTCCACCAGACAAGTCTCGACATGCATTTTGTGGGAAAAATTTTGATGAACCTACCCCCTATCCCTGTCTGATTTATTGACAATGTCATCTGCTATTTTGTGAGAAAATTTTTTTAGGAAGTCGTTAATCCACAGGTCTATGGAAAAATATATTACGATCTATTTAAAGCATCCAACCGTTACATTGAAACGTTCCATTTCACCCATTTCTACCTCCACCAAATAAAACTTTCTCTTTTTTTCACAGTGACAGCCGATTTGCTATCATCTGAGTCAATATGATTGGCATCTAACATACTGTGTTTGGACTGCTGTGTTGTGTTGACCTTCTCTCTCTTTCTCTGAGAGTAATACGGATTAGCTATCTCTCTGTGTACTGGTGAAGAATACACCTTCACATCACTCATTCCCGCTGGGCCGTTTTGAGTTTGGGTCAAAATCGGTACTCCAGTTGTAAAGAGTTCACCACATCGTCTGGCTCCTGCACTTCTGCCGTAATTGACATCGAATGCCTAATGCATTCTCCGTGCGTAAAGCTACAATGGCTGGCACTAACAGTGGAGGATTTGCCAGTGGGGCAAACTCGAATCTGCAACCTTCGTTAGTCGACATTATGAAGGTTATCCAAGCGAACACAGCGGCACTACACGAATAAAAGGAGAGTCAGAATCGGCAAACGGCAGATATAATAAGATCTTTAGAGGCGTGCCATGAAACTGCACAGGCTAACTCTGTCAAAATCGCTGGGTTGGAAGCTAGGATGGTGGAATTTGATGCGGAAGGTGAATCCACTCGGGGTTGTCTGGCAAAACTCAAATCGCAGGTGGACGCGCTGGAGGTTGAGAACAACAAGCTCCAACAAAAACTGATCATCAACTCAGTCGAAATTAGAGGGATTCCGGTAAAGGCTAATGAGGACCTGCACAGCATCCTCTATTCAGTCGGCAAAGCACTCGGATCAACTCTCGATGGTGTGGATGTCAGGTCAATATATCGGCAACCATCCAGTGATTCAGTTAGCCAATCTCCCATCACAGTCGTTCTCACACGTCGCGGTGCAGCTGTAAATTTAGTAACCTCCATCCGAAAGCGAAGGGGTGTCACATTAGACCTGTCCTTAAGAAGGGAAAAATCAAATTTTAATGGTCTTACCCCCCAAATTGGTTCGAAATAATTCAAAAAGAATCTCAGAATTTTTAAAACATTTTCCGTCCATATTTACCCACGGCTAGGAAGCCTTACTTTTCCCATAAGAAAAGCATTAGTTTTTCGGCATTTTTAATCGTTTTTTTTACCGCTGCCGTAATTATCAGCTAAAAAATCGCAAATTCTCAGAAAATGTTGACAGTTATGTTACTTTTTTGTCCAATTTTTTGGAATTCGATACAAGCATTTTTGGGCTCGGACTTTTTTGCTTTTTTCCGCGTTTTTCGCAACATACAGACAATAAAAATGTGATTGATCTAGCCCAAAAATGTTTGTATCGAATTTCAAAAAATTGGACAAAAAGGTAACATAACTGTCAACATTTTCTGAGAATTGGCGATTTTTTAGCTGATCATTACGACAGCGGTAAAAAAACGATTAAAAATCCCGAAAAACCAATGCTTTTCTTAAGGGAAAAAGTAAGGCTTCCTAGGCGTGGGTAAATATGGAGGGAAATTTTTTTAAAAATTCGGACATTTTTTTTAAATTTATTTCGAACCAATTTGGGGAGTAAGACCATTAAAATTCGATTTTGCCCTTCTTAAGGACAGGTCTAGTGTCACATCCTCGACGCCCTCTGCCTCTACCTATTAGTTTTATTTTTGATTACCTTTCAATTCATCATTGAATACATTTATATTGTCTATTTTTTTTTTTTTTTTGAGTCTCTTTATTACTTTTTACTACTTCGGGAAATGAACACCCTGAGCTAACAATAACCTCATTGTTTAGATAATTCTTTGGAACAATCCTTACTCAAACAGACTCGTATATACAAACTCCCTAAGAGGAACCAAATGACCTAACACCTACAACGGATTAGATCCGTATGGGTCTATCTCAAGTGTCTGTTTGGGCAGTATAGGCCCGAACATAAAATAAGGATATCTTTATTATATACAAAACCAAGCACGGAAATTCCTACCCACACGTGTGTAAAAGGCGGGATAGTTCATAATAAATTCTCATGCTACACCGTACCCCAAGGGCGAGGGTAGTTTAGACAAATGAAAAGACTTAAAATTTTATCAGGACCTCTTTATTGGTCCAGCATCCCTTAAGGATACTGGGAACCAATCGGGAAGTAGTTTAGACAACAGCACGCGAATCTTTAAAAAGCGTTGCTTTTTCTTTCTTTTAGAGAGTTATCATAGAGTCGTCAGTCAGTCGTCAGATAGTCGTCATTCATAGTAGTCATTCAGTCTTTAATAAGAAATCATTCTCTCAGTTTTAAATAATCCAATCATATCAAGACGAAGAGTCTGTTAAATATCCGCAAAAGGTCTTTTACGAAATCGATACATCAAGCGCTAAGTGAATTCCGTGTTCTGTTACTTAAATATAAAATTTTTTTTCTCCCATTATTTATAACTAAAACCATTTGAACTATCTTCATGAACCTAAATTAAATAAACGAATAATTGTGTTTTAAAATTTATATCATGAGTAAACCAATCAATTACCTTTAACGCATTCATTCAATTAATCCATCTAGTATAATTGTTTACCTTTTCTTTTGAAACCCCACAAGTAAAGTAACACAGCTTACAAGCTCATAAAAGCTAAACAATCAGTCAATTAATACCGTATCCAGTCCTCGCCGAGCACGCAAAGCCGCCCCACAGAGCTCGAATCAACAGTTAGCAACAAAAGGTAAGTGATCATTTTTATATCAAAATTCCAATAATTCATATCCGGGCAAATTAGTCTGAACTAAGCGTTATATTTGTGTAGTGGTTTGGTCATCAGCCAACCCAGTTCATAACAGGGGTAAACTGACAACGCGGGATCTGCTATGGAAAGACAACGAAGTACATGATATATACGTCAGCGAAAGTCCAACTCTTCTGTCGCGTAAACTCTTCGCTGCGGCAAGGGCAGCCAAGTGGGCGAAAGTTGTCAAGTATACCTGGACAAAGAATGGCAACGTCTAGGTGACAGAAAGAGATAGGGCTCCACTAATACATATCTCGAAAATCGCAGATATCCCTACTATATCTTCATAGCAACTAGTCTTGCTCACTTCTGTTTCTTCTAACTTATTCGCTTACCTGCTCGTATTAGAAAATTTGCTTTACCGATTAATTATGCTTTTCTCCTTGTACTTACGTGACTTACGTTGCGCGCTAATACTTTGAGGCTTTCTGACTTCTGTCTTTAATCTATGTATATGTATTATCACTATGTGTACCTATGCCAGTCTATCTAGCTGTGCTAGGGTGAGCTATGTCTCATCGATTTGTTTTCATTTTCTTGCTATGTGTTATATTATCAATCGCTATGTGTAAGTCTATTCATGCCTTCACGTGAACGCCTAGTCGTTGGTATTTCATATTGATGAGTTTCGGAGCTATTTCTCTTCAAAACACTATCGTTTCATTGCTGTATTGGAAACCTGGCTGAAATCTCACATAGCTGATCAGGCTGTTCACTTGCCAGGTTACAATATTCTTCGCTGCGATCGCACTGATATTGGTGGAGGAGGTGTAGCGTCGTATGTACTAAAACGTGGCATTTTCGATGCGCGTCCCAAACGGCTCCCCGAACCCTAGATGGAGCTCGAAATTCGGGATCCCGCGGATCAGACCACGAATCATTTCGAAAAAGAGCGCCAGGACAAAAGTCACGCATCCGATACTCCGAGGGGGGACAATTTTCGGTTTGGCAAAGACGATTTTTCAGGATTTTTGTTTTTTTTTTTGGTTTCGAGTACATGCGGCATCATACACGGGATCGCCGGCAAATTCGAACGACGTTACAGAATTGCAGTCGCGACGGATCGCGACGACAGGAGGGCCTCGCGCGAGGCTACGGAGAGAGCGACAACGTAGAACTCTGCCGCGAGGGAACCCAAGGCGGACGAGATTCCCGTTGGTGCCCGGCGAGCCGTAGCCTCCCCCTCACCACACTAACGTTAGGCAACCTCGCGAAGTCGTCACCACGCCACTGTCGAACTACGGGATACCGGAGATTGAACAACCAATCAACACCCCGCGACAGCGGGAGTCAACGATAGGGATAAGTTAGCGTATAAGAATGTCGTAACGAAAACGCCAATTAGAGCGGGAGAATTTTGGACAACGGATAGCGCCTATGTTCGAGGCATGTTCGTATTGCGGCTCCGACTTGCGGAGCTCGACACTTGAGTCCTGGCGACATTTCGCGAAAGTCACGTTCGAGATCTAGAAAAATTAATTAAGTTGAGTGCGTAATGGCTGAGACTGGTGTAGGCAAGTTCTTGGTGTGGCTACGAAGTGGTAAGCGTTTTTAATTCCTTGCGGACGCATTTCGAGTGCAATTTAAATCGGTGCACTGGGCAACGATTGGCCAGTTCCTCATTGAGTTAGAGTAGCACTCGAAATTTGTTTGCTGATCTCCTTGTTGATGGCCGTAGCCTGAGTTTCGCGATAATGCGTAGAGTCAATTTTGTTCCAGTAAAGTCTCGCGTAGAGTCACGGTTTTGAGCTGAGTCGATTTCGGTTTTGAATTGAGTGTGGCCGAATTCCGCTACATAGGGTCTCGTCGAGTCTGCGTATAAAAAAAAGTGTCACCTTTCGCGTAGGTCGCGTATTATCGTGCGTAGACGCTCGGAATAGCGGGGCGGTTTGCGAACTTTTCGGGAATGACGACTGCAACTGGAGCTCGGATGCGGAATAATACGTTATAATTGGGCACGAATAAGAAGCTTCCGAAATTCATTAATTGGTCGCGGTTAGCGCGTCGAGGCAAATTCTGGTTTTAGTTTATGAATTATTGTTTATTGATAAAGTGGCGATTAGCGCACGTAGAATTATTGTTAATTAGTAAGGTGGCGGCTAGCGCCTGTAGCACAAGGAATTTTTTGGGTTTATCCACGATCGCGGTTAGCGCGTCGATTATGCTTTCGGTTTAGTTTTTGTCTAGCGGTTTATTGTTAAGTTGGCGATTAGCGCTGGAGCTAGTAGAGGACGAACGCGGTAAACGCGTCGAATAAAATTTTTTTTTTTCTTGTTTTGGAGACATTGTTTATTATTGAGGCAGCGACTAGCGCAAGAAGGAATAAGAGGTTATCCAGATTTAGCCATTTAATTTTCTTTCTTCTTTTCTGTTATATTATTTTTTTTTTGTTAGTTAAACTAAGTATTGAGTACGACTTGCGAATAGCGCGTTTTCAATTATTATTTTTTTTTGTTTTGTGAATTTTGAGTCGCAATGAGCGATGTTTAAATAATTATTTTTCTTTTTGTATATTTTTTTTTGTATCATCGTTGGCCGAGAATGTATCAGTGGATTCTATCATTGCTCTGTAAAATAACGTGTTGGTGTTGCGTATCTCGCTCTCTCCCGTTACCTAAAAATTACCCCTCCCTTCTCCGCGGTAATGAGCTACCGAGCTTATCGTCGCTGCATAGCGCATTAACGATTTCGAGACGTGTTAATCACGCCAGGCGCCCAACCATACTTCGCGAGATTGTTTTTAGGTCCAGGGTACAGCGTGGACGCCAAATTATTGTGCACGCGGTAAGTTCTCGGTCATTTTCTCCGAGTGATCGAGGAGCGGGAAAAATCCACGTCACAGTCCATAGATCATTGAAGACGAAAGTTCTTGTAACCTCCACTTCTGCCTAATCGGCGAGGCCTGAGTTTTTAATTGCTGAAATTTCCGGCGCTGGTAGATCTGAGATGGCCTTCTCCGTAGTATATTGTCCGTCTAAAATTGGCTACATGTCAGATTTTGAGGAAGCTTTCTTGCAGTACAGTCAAGCCTATAAAAGTAATATTGTCATGGGTGACTTCAATGCAGACTTGTGTTCGAATAGCTTTGATGCTAATAATCTGAAGTCATTCCTTTCTAGTGTGAGTATGAATATTGTTCCTGACCGCCCGACGCATCACACTGCTACAATGAGTACATGGCTTGACGTCTTCGCGGTTAATGACCTCTCCAAAGTCTCGGGTTCTCCACAATCACCTGTCGCCTTTGTATCAAGTCATGACCTGATTAGTATCAGTTTTCTGTTTATTTCTCATAGAATTGAACCACGTGAAATCACATATAGAAACTTCAAGCTCTTTAACTCCCAAGCTTTTAAACTTGATATTGAAGCCTGCGACTGGTTGCAGGTATTTACTGCTACCTCGATGGATTCCAAGGTTGATTTACTCAACACTTTTGTACTAGAGACGATAAATAAACATGCTCCTATTCGCAGAGCCCAGCTAAGACTCCAGTTCCGTAACTGAATGACAATATTAAGACGCTCATGAGAGAGTGGAATGCTGTCTACAAAGCTTTCCGGAAAACTAAATCACGTGTCGTCAGAGATAGATAAAAGGCCCTGCGCGGTCGTGTAATTAGTTTTAAGCCGACTAGTTTTAGTAATATCATCCTGATCAGCGTGTGTTATTTAATAAGTATAGATTTAATTTAAATATTTCATATATTATTATATGTTTTTTTTTATTTTATTTCACATTTTTTTTTGTTGTTATATTTTCTTTTCTCTCTCTACAGGGGATACAGGGCATGATCTTATATATGCTGCTGTCAGGTATGGTGTGCCCAAGCAAGAGGCACGTGTTATTCGATAGCGGCCGTGGGATCGTGTCGATTTTGATGCTGCTTCTACTGCCCTATCTGCGTTGGACTTCTCACAGTTTGCGTTGCTGCCCTCAATGGATGAACGGTTGTCAATATTCAATAACCTTACAAATAAGGTACTGGATTGTGCTGTTCCTGTCAGGGAATTTACTTTGCGGCGATCACCCGCGCCTTGGATATCGCTAGATATCAGAAGTCTGATGAAAAAGCGCAATGCCTTTTAACGGTCCTTTAAGAGATCTCGCAGTGTGGAAATTTTCGCCGAATATGTCGCGTACCGTAGAGATGTGAAGCGTGCTTTAGCAGCCGCCAAGACTACTTACATATAAGAGCGGTTCAACACTTGTGGTGGTGCGCGATCGTTTTGGCGTGAGATGGAGAACCTTGGTCTTGCCAAGTGTAAAAAACCACCGGCTGCTTTACCTAGTGGGATTACTGTCGATGATCTTAATGAACACTTTCTGTCTAGTACTGTGACTGTGCGGTATGATTGCCCAGTGGTACAGAACCTTGCCGAGAGGCAGATAGAATCCTTCATCTTCTCACCGATCACGAACAGATGTGTCAACAGTGCGCTGTCACGTATTACAACCCGTGCATGTGACCCTGATAACCTTCCGATATAGGCGTTTAAGACATTAAAAGATCTACTGATGCCGCTGATTGTATATTTTTTGAACTCTCTATTAACAACGGCATCGGTTCCTTTGTTGTGGAAATCCTCAATTGTCATGCCTATAGCGAAGGTTCGCGATCCCACTGGCCCGTCAGATTTTAGGCCAATATCGCTTCTCTGCTCGCTCTCTAAAGTGCTTGAAAGGATAGTATATGATCAACTCGCGGTGCATCTTGCGCGCGGTAATTATCTCGATCCACGTCAGACTGGATTTCGTGGGGGTATGGGAACGCAATCAGCCGTCTTGCGTTTGGTGGATGACTGTAGGATTGCGATTGATGATCGCATGGTTACTTTGGTGGTGTTTTTGAACTTCTCTAAAGCGTTTGACATGGTAAACCATGCGCTGCTTCTGTCGAAGCTGCAAACTTTCGGACTATCTGACAATGTACTTGAGTGGTTCAACTCATACCTATCTGACCGTATGCAAGTGGTTCGTGATTCTAATGGTACGACCTCGCGGGTACGTCCTCTCCTGACAGGTGTACCGCAAGGCAGTGTTCTCGGACCGTTACTATTTTCACTTTTCATAAATGATCTCCCCCATTGCCTCTCGCGATGTCACCATCTACTTTACGCAGATGATCTTGTGATATATCTCAGTTGCTTGCCGTCTCAATTGAACGAAATATTAGCCTTAGTTAATGCTGATATTGGGAGTATCTGGTTATGGAGTGTAGAGAACCGTCTTAGACCGAATGTAGATAAAACTAAAGCCATGGTTATTGGCAGCTCTAAATATGTAAACGTGGTCTGTGCAACGCAGCTCCCTCCTCTCAGTCTGGGGGGTCATCCTATTGATTTTGTAACCAGTTTTAAGTATCTTGGGGTTATAATAGATAGAACACTGTCATGGACGGAACACATTACTGAAGTGTGTAAACGTAGCGCGTTTACTCTATATCGGTTGAGGATGACAACCTATGACGTGGTTGATGCGCTTAAGAGGCGCCTGGTCACGTCTCTTGTCCTACCGATAAGTGACTACTGTGCAGGAGTGTTCACTAACCTTTCTGAAGGCCTAGATAGGAAAATTTCTGTTGCGCTCAACAATGGTGTGCATTATGTTTTCCGTCAAACGCCGAGAACCGAACATCTCAAGTGCTTGGGAATGTCAATTTATGTAAGTTAATGTATTTTGAACCCAGAGATAGATAGTTCCGGATTTCAGTAGGTATGACCTGGTTAGTTAAATTGACACATCATTCCTTCGGAGTGTCGAAACTCTTTTGGTGGTTATGTTCTAAGCACCGCAATTTTTTGATGTTTTTTTGTGTTATGAATTGGAACTTGTTCTCAGAACTGTTAATGTCCAAATTGAACCTGAGCAGATTATGAGATTTATGGTTTAATTCATGAAATTGAACGATTTGTTGATCTAATTGTCGTGTAAGAGAAACCACTTGCCGATATGTATGTGCTATTTCTAGGTTAACAACAGTTCGCTGCAATTGACCTACTGAATTCTCAAACGGCTTTTCTTTGATTAAATGAGGAAAGTAATTAAATTTAACGTTCAGAATCGAAGGAATAATACATTTCTGTTTGCATTTAAGGAGGAATACCTTCCTGTTTTTCACTCTCGAAAGCTTATCTCCAGTTTTCCTAATCTTGTTAATGATGATGCTGAAATAGTTAAAAGGTTATGAAGTGTTCAATTATTGTCCAGGTATTCTGGAAAAGACGGCCGTACGTGTGCTGTTTATGTTATATCGTGACTCTTAAACTCCTGCAAAAATGTAAAATTACGTAAACTCGCCTAGACTGGGTCGATGTAGTTACTATCAAATAGTCACTTTATGTGCAATAGCAGACGAACTCTAACCTCTATATCAACGCGCTGTTCAACAGCAGTTACAACCTCCAACCCAAGTGGGTAAACATCAAACTTTTTTTTAAAGTATTTCTAAAAAAGAGCCTAAAGACGGCTAGCTAGGTCGATGCTGAAACGTCGCCGTGATCAAATGTTAATCAGGCATTGATTTCTTCCGTGACCTTCCCCAACCAATTCTTCATCGGAATAATTATTTCAATCATGCATAGTGATAGTTGGCATAACTCAAATCTAATAAACTCATAGGAATTGGGGAGCTGAACGAGAAAACCTGAGTAGCTGATCAGCAGATTTCCGAGATTCATATACATCGAAATACGTAAGTTGTAATGATTCAAATATAACCGCTCATTGTACACGGCACGATCGGATTGGGTTAGACCCAGGGAGTGGGGCACCTGGCCGCAAATTTAAGGAGAAAATTAGGTGGCTTGGTCTACGTCTCTCCAGGAGGAAGGAGGTGTGGAGGTGTTGCTCTCTGAAAAGAAATCGTAATCGATCCAAAATCGACCAATTAAAAATAATAAAGTAAATCTAAACTACGAGGACATACCTTTCAAATTAAAAATTAAATTCTCCAAAAGCTAAGTCCAAATTTAAAAAGAGATGATATAGAACGAAGAAATAATAAAAGTGCTATAAAAAAATATAGTGCCTTGACGAAAAACGGTTATTGACAATTATTTATAATCTCAATAATATCCACCAGTTTTAACCATATACACTGTTTTAAACAATATACACCTGGAATGAATGAATGAATTTTAAACCTAATGACGGCTCATGTGTGGATATATTTATAAATAAATTAAAATTTTCACTCTACTATTCATAGTTTATAAAAGATTTTTAATATTGATTTCGCATAATTTTTAATTTTCAAATAATCTTATAAAGTCAAGGAAGAACTAAATCACGCAGCAAATCGGAATCAACTCTCAACTTCCTCTTAGAATGTAATAATTGGATAAAATAAAGTTCAGGAATATTTTTATTGATGGGCCATTGATGTTTCCAAATGAGATTTCACATATGTATTTTCCATCTCAAAATATAGACTGTGTGTAAATTGTAAGTTATTTGAAGTTAATCAATTTCATATTCTTGTGGCTTCCTGGTACTTCGTGTTTAGCCGTCGATCTCATGTAAAAAACCAACAATTTGTACTAGTTGGGCATTGTATATGTTGAGGCTTTTAATTCGTTGGTAAGGCATGATAAAGTGTCACAAAATAGCTCTTTTCATTTCCTCGATATCATCCAAGTGGTTCACAATTCCTGTTTGGTAATAATTTTTCAATGTGTTGATCTTCGTCACAGTCAGTGCTCCAGTACCCTTGCCACCTTTCTTTTCTTGAAACAGCTTAGGAAGTGCAGTTTCCAGCCTCTTAGCGACATGATTGATGCATTTTTCCTTTTCAAATGGAGTGTCTTCATAAGGTCCCATCTCCTTTACGCTTAAGCGTAACCTAGTTCTCGCATCTCCATCGGACTTGCTTATAAAATATAATGCTTATACAAGTAAAGAATACAGTCACGTAATGTCTGAATAGTAGCGGTACTACACTAGTGCCCAAGTCTGCGATCAAAACAATTCTGCTTCTTTTAACAAGCTCGCCCGCTTCTTGCCTCATGCATTTACGTTACATACAACACAAGTGCCAGTCCTCTCTTAAAAATATGATGTGACGATCGAATCTCGTCTGATTGGTCGGTGTGTCGTATGTAAGTTTGACAGCGGGCACGCCATTATGCTTTCAAGGAATATAGCGGTATTTAGTCATCGTCGTCGTGCCTTACTGCATGTGGTGTCAGTTTGACAGTTGGCACGGTGTTATGCTTATCCATCTGTATAACCCAAAATTGAAAATAATAATGAGAGTTTATCATCATATCATAAAAAGTTGAAGGAAGCTCACAAGTTGTGTGATAGAATGAACGTGAGTGCTGCAGCACCGATAGACTGTCAGACGCGCGCTTTAGCGTGTGTGCAGCACCTAGTACATTATAAATCTCATTTAATTTTTGTCAATGGGTCTCGACCAAACTTTTTCCGCAGCCATCACCTCATGAGGCCTCATGCACCAGTGAAGTTCTTGTTGCACTCTTTGCTAGATTTATGTCTCTCTAGCCAGAGAGCATAACGAGGTGAATCTTCGCCAAACTCGATACAAGCCGTCATACACATTTAGCAATACTTCGATAGAATTTCAAAACGAAGTACAAGTCCTGTTACGACGTCCAACGCGATTCCAATTTCGTACATAGACGGGTGACCTCGCTCTGGCATGTACCATCAAAGACGACGCTGATGTCTGTCACGGGCTGATCTTGTAGCTCTTGATGTATTGCGATATGTGTAGAGCGATATTTTCTCTCGCCTCGCCTAAGTCTTGTGCCTCAAGCTTATGAGCTTCCTGTGACAGAAATTACAGATATTATTAGTAGGTTCAGGCGATCATAACGGAGATATCTGCGGCGATGCACAACATTTCCAGAGCTCCGTATCCCGATCCAACCAAACTGATTTCCTCACCTATATCTTGGATCACAGCAGAAGGTGAGCTTGAACTTTTATTATTTTTGACTCGTGGACTTGAATAAGATTCAACAAGCACAAATCCACAATCACTGCAATTTAGTAATAAGTTCCATTACGCACTTGCACGAACGCCTTTTACTTTTTACAATTGATACACTTCACGGTTTTCATTATACTTTGAAAACACGAAGAAGTAATCAACATAAAATCACCTGCTACAACAAGTGCTCGACAGGTGCATTTTAAGCGTGATTAGGCAAGGCAAGGCAAGGCAACCACTAGGCCCTGCTCGTGGCTCTGCTACTGCTGCCTGTTTTTCGATCAGGATCCTCCGAGCATCTCTCGCATGCTACTGCCAGGCCTTACTTCTTCCTTTTAGCTGTCACCAACGTCAAATAATTGTATATATTTTGTTCCAAACTGCACAAATTTGCTTGTGAAGGCACACGTCGATTTCATTCTCAATGATGGAATTTTGTAGTATTCTTAAACAAGATAATCACCATTTCACACCATCATTCAAAAAATATGCGTTAAAAAATTTGTTACTGCTACAGAGGGGAACTCGAAAAGGTGCATCACTCCTTCGATTTACAGGAGACTTTGCATTATAAAAGAGCTATAAAAATAAGTAAACAAGTATTTTAACTTATACGTAAACGCTCGACTATTTCCGAGAAAAGGACGGTCGAACGTTTCGACGTGCTTCAGCACACTGCTCGCTCTGAGCGTTTTTGAGTAACCCGGTAGCGCAGTCGCTATAGGTACCTATGGAACCTTAATTTCATAGCTTGTGTTCATGTCCTATGTGATGGTTGTTTTTTCCTATTTTATACGCCCTCAGTCAAAGTACGTTTTTTATATGTCCTGCTGCAAGAATATACGCTTTATTGAGTATACAGAGAGTAATAATTTTTTTTTGGGTTAACGCTTTGTGTACATATAGATAAGGGTTCAAAGATAACTTTTCTGTGAAAAACCAAAGCTCGATTTTTTTGGAAATTGTACTCTCAAATGTCAGTATCCCCTGCCCTTAAATAACGCGAGTCGAACAGATTTAGTAAGGAATTCTAAATTAATGTAAAGCCGCATCGCAGGGATAATTTGATACATCTAAGAAATATAAAAACAAAGTAGAAAACTGGGCGATGAATTTAAAATCACTGATTCAATCTACCCAGTGCTATAGAAGACGAAATGGATGGCATGACTCAAATTCCACGTACCAGCAAGAAAGATGGCGTACTTACAGTACGGTCTCACCTCTTTGGTATCCTTATCTGTGCTGAGACAAGCATGTAGAACTCTTGTCTTCGTATTTCTAGTGCTTCTGTGTGCCTCGAAGAAGCTCCGCGGATCCGTCAGAACCAGAACTCCTCTCCAGTTCATATTTGACTCCAACCACGTCGTAGTTGAAATAGCTCCCACCTAAATATGAAGGTTATGAATGGATCAGTTAGTTGGCCGACGAATGTAGAAACGTCCTATCATTAGGATCGTATTTTAACAGGAAAATACATGTACCGATCTACGAACATTTTGGAACCTTTGCAGATTTTAGGGTAAGAATTTCGATTCGCTAAGATTTTGATATGATATAGTGTATGCTCAGGTATGGAAATCTTTTTATTCGTAGATGTTCAATCTGCACTGCGTATAACGAACCCGTTGATCACATTTTTTAGAGGCATCCATTAATTATATGAGCTCAAAGTAGGGGGGAAGGGTCCAGAAAAATCTCACCAAATCTCATTTAAAGGAAGAGGCGGGGGGTATGAAAATCTCACGTCAACATTTTAATTCAGAAAATATACACTATAATAACAGATAACATTTTGTATTACAAAATCAATCCCAGACACAGAAGATATTAAATATTAGGTATATAGTGGTATGAAGCAAAGAACATGAGCATATCAAATAAATTTAATTATTTAAAAATAACAGTATTAATCTCATGTAAGGGGGAGGGAACGTCCCGTCACATCATACCAAAATTCGCCAAGAGAGAAGTGGGGTTGGTCCAAAATAAAAATAAAAAAATCTCACGTAGGTAATGGACACCACCTTTTAGAATTAAGCGTTTGCTTAAAATTATTAGCACTTCCTGCGTCGTAAAAATGTATCCTAATGTGTTTTTCGTGTAAAAAAGTTTAATCTTTACAAATCTGAAATCTCTCTTAAGGTAGATCCTTCCATCTCTGTTTGATCCCTATTTGTCTTAATATTTCTTATTAGGGATTTTAAGGGTCTTTTTTGCATTTTAATAACGACAGTTGAAGTACAATCACACATGTGTTTTTACTACTCGCATGGTAGTCAGAACCATCGACAGGGAATGTGCGTCGTGTTCCTTATCTAAGCAATGCACAGAATATGGCCGCCGTTGTGCGAGCAGGATAGAGCATCGTTAGTGCCAATCGCTGTCTCTTTCTAAGACAGCTATTGATCAAATATCTCATGGACATAGCTCAAACAAGGACACGAACAGACGCGTTCTGCTACTTGTCTCTTTCTACTCGATAGACATTATTTTTGGCCTGCTCTTGCAGTCCATTTTCTAAGTCGGTGGTCAGAACTGAGATTCGCGAGCACTCGTACAAGTTCGTGAATACTCAAATACCTCAAATCCTCTTTTTTAGATTTCAAAGTGAAAGTCCAAAATGAGATGTTTTTTTCTTTTTCCAAAAAATAGAACAGTTTAAAAGTATAGTCTGAAGTTTTCTGAATTGGATGGAAATGGAATCATAACTGAATTGGTTCAAATACTTACGAGATCTAAGACTTGTGTGAATTTTTTTTATGAATAACTAAATTGTTTCAATTTTTCCGTGCGAAAATGAAAGCATGCCAGAGCATACCCTAACATTTTTAAGGTGAAATAAAAACGCTTTCAAAACTTAATCAGTATAAATATTCCACCATTATGGGGCTGAATTTCTCGAGTGTACCAGCCCCAAAAAACAAAGTTATCCGATAGCGCTGACAAGTGGGCTTATTGTAATCCTATTGGATAGTAGTTCACACACTAAAAATTAATTGATTTCATCAAATATTGACTGAGGTAGAGGGAATACAATTTATGGACTTTTGTGGCTATGCCTTATTCTCAAACGCTCGTAACTTTTTTCCTGATGCAAAATACAAAATTTCACCTGAAATGTTTTCGATAGGGTTCTTCTCCAATTTTTAGTACATCATAACTATTTGGACAGAAAAAGGTTTTTTGACGTCTACATTTGGAAACTAAAAATTAACTTCATTTTGCTTCAAAGTTCGATACTTTTTTGTATAATTTCAAAAGAGAGGTGAGCTTTTTTCTTAAAGGGTCGCCCATTTTCAGAGAGGAAAATTCATTAGAGTTCGAACAATTGACCGACCAGGAATCAGATGCTCCGACGGAGTAGAAGCGGCGCGGCCCTCAATCAATGCGCGCACGCTGGTAAGCTTCCTGAAACATCCTTGTTCAGTGACTGAGAATAATATGTGTTCGGGCCATTGTGATCTCCTAGCTAACCGCGCTCGCTCAACTTGCGTCAGCGGGGGATGCCAAATCTCGTCTGGACAAGGAGCCGAGCGCGCAATGTGCATTTTGAATTAGTTTATCACGGTCGTCCATCGAACGACGATCGTCGGTGGTGCTCAGCCGAAAGGGCCCTGGATCCCTTCACATACGGCTCTGCTGAGTAAAACCATACGCATTCGATGGTCAATGGCCGAGGTGAGCGGCCGTAAGGTTCTAGAATCTCTGACCCTTGACGATACGCCCTTTACCAAGAAGGACAGCTACAGCTGACGATCCCTCGGTAAAGGGCATTACAAACATTCAATCGAAAATAATACCCAATTCAAACGAAATTTAATACGAGCAACACACGTAAAACGCGCGAGATCGCAGTGGCACGAGCTAGCGAGCTCTATACATTCTTACATATGCAAATACACAATTGTCAAATCGTCGTGGGTTTTTATGCCGCAAGGCTTTTCCCACAAGAGCCAATAAACATAGAAAATCCGATGGCTCATATGCGGGACGTTTTTATTATTTTTAATTCAAAAAAATTCTTACCCTTCATCCCTCATATCCCAAAAAAATATATATACAAAACTACGAGGCAACTTCGCAACGAAGGAGCTTCGACAATACAATCCTCATAATTTCTCATCTCGAATAATATTACACGCTGTTATCAGAACGGTCATATGTTTTATTCACAGTAAAGTAAAGTCAGTAAAGTCTCGTAGTGGCATCTCAAAACCTAGTTAATGACACAGGGCTATTTTCGAATATCACAAGATAATAATAAATTATCTGTGAGCCCATTTCCAGGTAACAAAAATATTTTTATTCCACGGATGGTGCAGGACAATACTTCAAGACCAAAAGTACCTTTTCTAATCTCAGGGTTCACACATAAAAAGACAAGCGGCACGTTCTAGCTTGTAATGTTCTCCGAAACATCTTGTACTGACTCTCCAAGCTTTATTTCAGAGATAAACTGAAATTTTCTTTAGTAGCAAAGACAGTCAAGCTACAACAACTGACAAGAAACATCCGCGAAGTGTCCGCTTCTGATTTTGATGAAACTTGGTAGAAATGTTAAGTATGCTAAAATAAAAGATGCTGTTTAGTAACCTTACAGTTGTATGTTTCCTTCTATTATGATTGAACTAATAAATTTCTGTATGTGTGGATTTACGCTGTCGAATTCGCTTCCGCCTTCAATGAGTGAATGATAACCTAAGATTATAATTCGGCAAGGGAGCAGATAACACGGCTCTACAAAAAAATGTTGTTCTTCGTCCTAAAGTTTATTTTATGATTTTTTGGTTAATTATGAACAAAAGCAAAAAGAAAATAACTTTTTCTGGTATGAAGTTTGCTTTTGTAATAGTAATAGTAAGAATGCTTATTCACACAGAATTTTGTGTTGGAAAACAAAATGTAAAATTTGAGTCGATTGTTGAAGCGGAAAAAGTGTTAATGCCGCCTTTGCACATTAAGTTGGGGTTGATGAAACAATTTGTGAAAAAGCTGGATCAAACGTCGGAAGCTTTTGAATATTTGAGAAAATTTTTTCCGAAGTTATCAGAAGCGAAGGTTGAAGCTGGGGTTTCTGTTGGTCCGCAAATCAGACAGATTTTCGCCGATGAAAAATTTCCAACGTTGCTGAATCATACTCAAAAAGCGAGCTGGAACAGTTTCAAAGTAGTCGTTTCTAGATTTTTGGGAAATAACAAAGCTCAAAACTACAAAAAGCTACTTGAGGATATGCTAAAAAATTTTAAGGCCATGGGTTGCAGGATGTCATTAAAAGTACATATGCTGCATGCTCATTTAGATAAATTTAAAAACAACATGGGAGCGTATTCAGAAGAGCAAGGAGAACGTTTTCATCAGGACATTTTCAGCTTCGAACAACGTTATCGAGGCCAATACAATGAAAACATGATGGGAGACTATATTTGGGGTTTATCAAGAGAAATTACTCACGAACATAAAAGAAAAAGTAAAAGCGTGCACTTTTGAATTATTTTCTACTTTTTTGTAACTTATTTTGATAGTAAAACTTAATAAAAATAATAAAAATGTTTATTCAAATGGTTGCATCTTTAATTGATAATTAAAACCACAGATTTTGAAAAATATCGTTCAATGGGTCTCCTAAATACAAAAGCAAACTTTTTCATGCGATATATTTTTTTTACGTCTAATTACGAACTAAAGAATCGAAATTTAATACTTTGAAGTCTAGGTAAAATTTTGTGTTGACCCGTGAAATCTGTCAAGTCGCTATTCCCAGAATTGTGACGCCACCGAAGGACGGCTGGACGCTCGATGATACGACCAACCACTTCTTATAAAAGCGCCACCGCGGAGCGACGCTTACTGCTAGTTTGACTACCGCCGAGTTGACATCAGCTTTGAGTTTCGCAAGACCGCATATCTTAGTTAAATCACAGGTTGACAATGAGTACCCTCCTTTACTTTACCGCACCGAGTTCGTGCGTTGTTTGTTCAGGCACCTAGTTCGTGCAACCTTCTTGAGAGCATTTAATTCATGCACTGTACTTGATTGCACCTAGTTCGTGCAATCTTGTCCGCAGCGCCTAGTTCGCGCTATATTCTCTAGACAACTCGTTCGTTTACAATCATGAAACGCATTATGTGTACTATTTCCTTAAAGTCTGGATATTGTCTACTCACCTTTGAAAATTAACCAACTTGTGCCTACATTTCTGGACTAGCTCCTCAATCAACAACGAACTAATACTGTTTCTTTACTTTTCAGATTCTTCCAATACAGAACTACTCACGCTACGTTATAACACCACGCCTACTCTTCCAATTTGCATCAATTTTCTTATCTTACTTCAGTTATTATAATTCTCTTTACAATATATCTTTTCTTCCCGCAGACTCAGTTTGGTCCTTTAACCGATTCATTTGAGCCAAACGTTTATATCAAACAGATGCATATTTTTTCATATCGGCTGAAATTAATTTCAAGGAGGTGAACTATCCCCCTGAAATGCTATTTTTTACAATTTCTAATATATTGCATAATAGGGCCTAATGTACAGATTGTAGGGAAACTTGATTTCTAGATGTTTCTGACGGTGCTTTTTTTTTAGGCCCTATATTGCATAATAGGGCATAATGTACAGATTGTAGGGAAACTTAATTTCTAGATGTTTCTGATGGTGCTTTTTCCAAATCTGAAGTCCAAATTTGAAAGTTCAAAATGGCAGATTCAGCATAGCCGACGTCAATAACGAAAAATCCATCGATTTTTACCGAAAGTCGGTGGAAGATATTTTCGAGGTCACTGATCATGGATCTGACCATGAAAATTCGAAATTCGAAGCGACGAATTCAAAACGGCGTTAGAAAATCATCACAATACCCGCCATCTCTACGAAAATTGGTATCCATATTTACTTCAATAAAACTTGAATATTACAACGCATACATTTGAAAATTCTTTGAAACAACAACAATTTATTACAACAGGTTGTTGTTAGAAATGTGCAAGATAGTTGTACATCCCAATGCTGTCCATCTAAGACAAGATATCGAACATCTCAGCGCTATTTACACGCCTGTGATACATCAACCATAACTTCTAATTATCGACTGTACTTGCTCTTGACCTCATCTTCTTATGATATTTTCGTATCTATTTAACCCGTTGTCTCATAGTCTATGCGTCTTACTACTTGCTGATTTCGTTCTCTTTCCGTTTGCACGCTGGAGGATCTACAAGTTCAAAAATCAATCTCCGTTGAAAATTTCGGTTGTGTGTTTAAATTAATTTATTGACTGAGATGAATGCGTGGGGTTTCGTATCCCTCTTTTTTTTCAAATTAACATTAGTTTTTTAGTCTAATTTAATTTTAATTATTGTTTTCATCATGTTGTTCATCAAATTTGAAAAATTCCAGGTTATTACTAGGTAATTTCTTTTCAGTTATATCGGCACAGGTTGTCTTTGTTTGTCTCATAATTGTCTATACAAGATTAATTTCAAGCAATTCACTCGTGTTACCTATTATTCTTTTGTCGTGACAGATGGTTCTGTAAATATATAATCGTTCTGAGGAGGGCCCCCACCCGAGCCGAAATGTAAAGAATCTTTTAGTTGTCATTACTGACCTTCATTTCCAAGAAAAATATTTACTTCAAAATTATCGAGGACAAGAAACTATTATTCACATTCAAATAAAGTAGGAACTTTACATGTGTTGCGATATGAAGTTCGTAAGATTACAGACGAGGTTTAAAAATTCCCGGCCCTCCAAGCGCGCTTGCGATGCTTAGGCGGGAAAGTAGTATCAGTTGATCATGATGGCGATGGGGGCTGAAGGCGCATGTCGCGAGCCCGCCCCTCCCTTTCGAAATTATCGATTCCAAGTGGGACGGATCATGGAATAAATCGACCTCTTTCGCTCCGGGGACACCAGCCGAACGACATCTGTGACTTCGCAAGATCTCGTCTCTCTCCGCCTAGTCCAAGGGAACGTGACCAGATTCAACGAACATCGTCGGGATCGGTGGTTTGGCCAGCGACCATTGTCGACGAAATATATATCTAACCAACAGACATCATCACCCCAGAGATACCGAAAGAGCCAACGGGGAATCATCTAACCAACAACACTAGATGAGTAAAAGGAGCCATTTTGTAAGACCACGAAATCCAATGCAATGTTGTGAAAGGGTGCGGGGTGAATGAGAGGGTCTATAAAGGGAGTAAAATATTTAGACGAAATGTAATTCTTCTTTCGGAAGACCAGATGGTTCTGTATTTTGTTATTTAGTTATTCTTCAGTGTTTCAGAGCGAAATAATGTGAGAAATAAAATAATAACTCGAGGGTTTTGACTAATGATATCCGCATCTCGTTGGGGTCATTCATTGAAATATACACGTATATATATATATACATATGTATAGTGAGAATATTAAATAGTAATCATTAAACGAAGATTTCTTACATTTGGCGCCCAACTAATAGGCTCGATATAAAATTAAAGTGTAAACAAAATCGGTCGTTGTCGGTAGTGTATGGCAAAGGAAGATAGGACATATATGACACAGTCCGGTCGAAAATCGAAACAAACATTTTTGAATTATAGATTAGACGAGAGATCGAAGAATATCCTACAAAAAAAAAAAACATGCCGATAATACCAGAGGAGAGAGAGAACGACACAACCCGGCGTAGGGAGATGGAAGATGAACGAGCGGATTTGGATCGACAACGGCGCGAGCTTGAGAAGCTACGCAATGAGCTTAGCGCCCGAGAGACCGCACAACAACAAAGGTCTGCTAATCAAGGTCAACGTTCAACGAGTGCTGAGGAAATAACGGCAATTATAAGTAATGTACAAAACTTTCAGGTTGATCTTAAAATTCCGAAATTTCACGATCAGGTCGATAGAAATCCGGTAGAGTTCTTGGAGGAGGTGGACAGATTTTTTAAAATAAAAAATATATCAAATGAAAGAAAAATAGTGGTGATAGAGCAGTCGCTGGAGGGAAGAGCGAGTTTATGGTTCGAGACTAAAGCAGATGAGATTGATTACGAGCAATTTAAAAGAATCTTTTTGGAAGAGTTTTATTCTGTCCCTATACGAGTTCAATTGAAAAATAAATGGAACGATCGACGATATTACGCACTAAATGAATCCTTATAGACCTATTATTATCGTCAAGTCAAAGAAGCGCGATTTTTTATACCTCAAATCATGGAATATGAAGTATACTATAACATAACATAGCAATATCCACTCTGGGTCAGAGAGAATTTAGTCATGGTTGATTGTAGCGATGGGGCCGCGATAGGTCAAATTCTCGGGAGCCTCGACGCTATTCAGAAAGAGAGAGAAAAATCTCGCGAAAATAAATCGTATTACAATAACGGAGATAATCGTCATCAAAATCAATCGGTGAAACAAATCAATATACGCGGTTCGGGTTATCAAAAAAAATATTACGAAGGGGGGAGAGCTCAACGGGAAAGATACGACAATCACACAGGATATGGTAACTCACGTGCGAATTACCAGCGAAATAATAATAACAATCCAAACTCGTTTAAAGTACTTGACACGAGGGTTCCGCCTCCATGGATCTCGAAGTACACAAACGCTCCAATCGCGAATACGTATCCAGAATCGAGTAATAATTTAAACTAAAATGCGAGACACTGTACAGTGGTCCGCCTGTGCGTCGGCAAGACTTTGATTTCGTAGATGATTTGTCGCGAGAAATACAAGGAAATGAGGACTGCGAAAATGAGATAGAGGCGCAATCCCTTGTAAGGTGTCTTCATTTAATAGTGGAAACTTTTGAAGTTTTTAATAATTCAATTTTTTAGTTATTTTCACGATTTTTTCATGGGAGCTCTATGGGACTTGAAGACTCAAATCAAACGGCATTCCCCTTCGTTGACCTTGTATTTTTAAGAAAAAAATAGTTTTTTACTCCAAAGCAAGATCCAGTTTAATTAGGACCCTTTTCATGAACTACTATTCTAGCAAAATTTCGTATAAATTTGAAACGCTGCCAAGTCAAGAATTTTCCAAGTAGACGGCCAATCGACCGCTAAAATTTTTCGTCTAGGTATACTTTATCACTACCTACACGAATTATTATTAATTACCACGTTCCTTTTTATATACGGCCTCGCAAAATTAACTGATTTCTGAAAAATCGCTGTGTTCAGATAGCTGTAACTTTTTTCTATCAACTCGAAATCGCTTGAAATCTTCAGGGAATATACTTCATTCTATCCCCAAACAACGCTGAAAATTTCCAGCTAGGAGTCGAAGTTGTTAACGAGCTGTGAATTTTCAAAATGTTCAAAATTTCCACATATATTTTTCAGTCAATTTTATAGCTTATTCGTCTGGACTACTTCGCGACTCGTCTTTATCACGGTCACCTTTGCTGGTGCTTCTTCGCGTTGGGCAATTCCGCGCAAATAGTATATTATGTGCCTAGGGCGTAAATGACGGTTTTACACCTGAGTGCTGATCGCCGCGCGCGAGGGCCGGCAAAGCTGGCCCGAGGGCTGCGCCGATCACACGAGGGGGTAAATCGTACGCCTGTGGCGCATACGATATTTTTTACAACAGTGTGCGGAAAATTCGGTCAAATATTAGTAATGTAGTCCCCGTGTCCAAAGATCTTGGAAAAGCCGACCTTTGACAGACCACTTTGCTGCGCGGTGGGGTCTAGGGGCGAAGCCCCCGCCGGAGGGTCGAGGGGGGCGAAGTCCCTCTCAACGTAAAATATTTCATTGTTGAAGATATAAATTTGATGAACTGGTGAATTCGAAAAATTAACGACGGAGTCAGGAATCGAACCTGGTATCTAGAGATGCTTGACCGGAGCCTTACTCCACTAGACCACCTAGCCGCCCTGACTCTATTGTCGTTAATTCTTCTCATCACCAGTTTAGTTCAAATTTTTCTATCTAAACTTTCTATTCACACATACAAATTTGAACTAACTGGTGATGAGAGGAATTAACGACATCAGAGTCAGGGCGGCTAGGTGGTCTAGTGGAGTAAGGCTCCGGTCAAGCATCTCTAGATACCATGTTCGATTCCTGGCTCCGTCGTTAATTTTTCGAATTCACCAATTCATCAAATTTATATCTTCAACAATGAATTGTCTCGTAACTAATGATAATGCATATCCGCATTTCAATTATTAGACGGTCTTTGACCGTCTTACGTGCTTCCCATCAGAAGCGTAAGATTCCAACATGTAAACATTCCTTACATACATTCTTACATCGGGTGCTTAAGAGACGAAAACTTTCTATTCACGTAAAATATTTCAGTTCAAATTTTTTAGTTCAAAAAACGTAATTCATTTTTTATTCTGAACATTTATCACATCGATACATTATGGAATCTTATCAGAATATCGTTTTCAGAACTTTTGTTTATAAATCGGATGGTTTAAAAAATCATTAAATTTATGTTTAATAATCTTTTGTCGATTAACAATCAAATTATAAAAATTATAAAAATTAACAAATCCATGTCAAATAATCTTTTGACAATTAACAATCAAAGTATAAAAATTATGAAAATTAACAAATTTATTTGACTTATAGTCGAACATAATTACATAACCGTTGAAACATAATTCGATGCTTGTATTAACCTTTTATTTGGACCGTTTTTTTGGTAACTGTTATAACGGTAGTTTGTTTTTTTGATTTTTTCTTGGAACTTTCATCAGAGTCTTCATCAATCGCATCTGTTAGTTGTTTTCCAATTTTTCTTTTGTTATTCACGGAATTTTCGATGTACCCTTCGGCTACTTGCGTGGATTTCCATCCACCATGTCTTTTCAACGTCGTGATGTCAGCTCCCGAATCTACGAGCAGAGTGGCCGAAGAACGCCTAAAACTGTATCCTGTATACAATTCAGGATTTTCTAACTCTAACCATGTGGCAATTTTTTTCGGCATGCCACCGATTAAATTCTTCCTCATTGGTTGATTACAGCACTTGCCGTTGCGGTAACCGATGAAAAGTTTTGTTATTGGTGTATGTTTCGGTCTTTAGCATGTAGTCGGTCACGATCTTGTGGTAATTTACCTTCGAGCACGAAGGTTCTTGGTGAATGTGTTTTCGTATTGGGTATTGTCGCAACGAGATAGACGTCGTGTAGTTTAATATTATCCATAGTCAAACCATAAAGCTCTTGATCTGTGCATGCCCCATGTATGCCAAGAATAAGAGTAGCCTACGGATAACGTAAATATTCATTCACCGTAATTGAATGTTTTCTTTTCTTTTCTTTTTTACACGAAAATTTGAAAACTTACCTTTGTAGCCAAAAATTATTTGTCAGAAGCTTCTTCTAGAAATGTTTTTATTTCAGCTGGTGAAAAAACTTTGGCTTTTTTGCAATTTTTTCAAGTAAGCTTGCAACTTATTGTAGCTGCTGATGTCTATGGTATGTTCAATGTTCAAAATTGTTTTCAACATTGAATATTTCGACCATAGAGTCGAAGATACAAAGTTTTGTGAAAGTCCGTGAAAGTATGCCAAAAACACTTTTTCATCGAAAGAGTTTGTTTTGTTATTTTTCATCCACTTTCGAAAATCATCGTAACACACACGGTAAATAATCTTCGATTTATCTGGAAGCAATTGGCTCACCGCATCTTCAGCTGCTGCCAAAATACCGTCCGGAATAGAGTCACTATCACTCATTTTATACTAACGATTATATGGAAAGATTGGGCACGTGTTGTATCGTGGATAATCAAAGCGGGACTGATTATATGGTTACGCATGGAAGCGGGTGACACACGCACTCATGGGCATATTAATGGTAGAGTCGGTAAGGTAGGATTTGAAGTGTCCAATCGATTATGAACTTAATTTTCAAATGCAGGCGTAAGAAATTACAGTTATTATTTTACGCCCGAATTTTAGGGCCCTCTAATTTTCTTTCCTCTGTATCATTAGGATGTTTGAACGTAAAAAAACGAATTTTATATTTTACGCCCGCAAGGTGTAAAATTGATTTTTACGCACAGTGTTGAAAAAAGTAGTATTTTACACCCCGAATATCGAGGTGTAAAATTGAATTTCACGCACACTGTTGCAAAAATGTTCTTTCTCCTGCCAACAGTAACACTCGATGTCTTTCTTCTTCTTCTCACGACCATTTTTCTTGACGCCTTTGTTTCTGAAGTCTCCCTTCCTCTGTGAGCTACCGGCCTTTTCGCCGCTGATCCTCATCACCGCCAATGCCATCGCGCTGTCACTCTCCGCGTTCAAACGTATCTCCTCGTTAATAATAGATGTTCTCGCAGATTGTTCAGCGTTTGTCTCGTAGGGTCCACGTTGTCCCACGCAATCTGTAGCGTACTGAATTTCGACGTCAATGCCGCCAAAATCTTCGCCATTATGATAACGTCCGATACGTTCTCGCCAAGATCCGTCAGTTGCCTCGCCATATTCTGCACTTTCGTTATATGCTGCGAAACGGTATCGCCTACGCTCATTGAGTACTGGTGAAATTTCTGCGTCAACAGGAGCCGATTTGTCGTCGAATTTTGCTCATGGATGGCCGACAATTTCGTCCATATCTCCCTCGCCGTTTCGCAAACCAGAGGACCCTCGAGTTGATCAACCTCAAGCGAAGATGATATAATAACCATCGCCTTTGCATTGTCCTTGATCGATTGCTTTCTCGCGTTTTCTTCCGCCTGCGTGTAACTCGGCTTTACACGTACTCCTAATACCACATCATCGATGCCATACGCCACTAGAAGTGCCTTGAATTGGAATTTCCACGCGAAAAAATTCCTTCCATCAAACTTCGTTACAATTCTCACAGAAATATCGTCAGGCATTTTACAACTGTTCTTTGTAACTTCAAACTCGATCTCGACTTCGCGAACGTTTTGACAACATGGCCGACTATCACGGCTTGCGTCTCGCAGAAAACCGTCGCTCGACTCCCAACCTGTTACGATATAAAGTTGTAACCTTGATAACACGCGAGAGGAGACGTTCTATAAAGAAATGTTGCACACGTTATATAGATGCGTGAAACGCGAACAGAAAATAGAATTTATTTTATATAAATACGGAGTGACTAGACGATACACAGCGATGTATCGCGATAGACGTACACTCGAAGACTGACACCGAGGACAGCTGATCCGCTAATTCTCGTGACACACATACACACGGTCACGGAAGGGTACGCAAATCGCAACCTTCTTCCATGAGCGCTAGAGTTCATACCTCACACTAATGTCAAGCACAACAAATACACGCAACAACATGCAAATTGTTTTTTCCTAAATATTGTTGTTAAAATTTGCACATCGAAATTTTTCCGAATTCTCGCAACGGTGCACCGTTGAGTACAAAAATAAACACTTCTATTCTCATTACTTGTGGCGGTTATTCGTCTCTTTTACGAACAAAGAAATAAATGTGTTAATAGTAACAACTTTCAAAATATTAAAATTATTGTGTACTAAAAGACACAATTAATTAATGATGAAAACGATTTCTCGACCTCGGTAAATTGTTGCGTAAATATTATTTTTGAATATGAAGGGCATAACAAAAACAGTTTTTTTGTGTTAACGTTGCAGCCCGGATGGGGGCCCTCCTCAGAACAATTTATTTAAGAACATCCGTCACGAAGAGAAAAAAATTATGAAATACAATTAATTATCACAAAATTAATATGTAGAAGACTTATGTGATAAGCAAAGCTGATTGTGCTAATATTATTAAGAGAAATTACCTGATGATGACATGGCACTTTCAATTTTTGAAGAACAAGAAACAACAAGTAGTAGTAATAAATAAACGGTCGAATAATCGAAAAAACTAAAAATGTTCATTTTACAAAAACACAACTACTGCGATGCGAAACTCCCAAGCATTCATCTTGGTTGGTAAATTTGAATAAAATCACGCAAACGACAAATTCCGAGACTAGCTCACTTTTGAACATGTGAATCGTCTCGAATGTAATGAAAGGAGAACGACTTCAATCATTATCAGAGCAAGCACAGATTCAACGAGTTAAATAGATGTAAGAAAATGTTAGGAAGGTAAAATCAAGAGCAAGCTCAGTCGGTAATTAATAGTTATATTTGATATATCACAGAGGTGTAAACAGTTCTCAGATGTTCGATATCTTGTCATCGATTGACAGAATTGAGATGTGCAACAATATTGCACATTTCTAACAATAACCTTTTGTAAAACATTGGTTCGACATCTAAAATGCTGGCTGGAGAATAATTAAATGTGTGACCAAAATCGATAGCGTGTCTAGTCAGCGCTGTATAATTATCATCATGCTCATGTATATTACGTTTATGTTCAGTTATTCTCGTATGTAGTTGCCTACTTGTTTGACCTATGTAGGACATGTTGCATTGGTTGCAAGGAATTTTGTAGACTACACAAGAGCGCATATCCAAGGGTACTAGACCCTTTCCAGAGTCAAACATAGAGGATAAATCATTTGCATTTTTACCCAAAAACTGGATATTATATTTAGAGAAAATTCTGTTGAGAGACTTGAACAGGCCAGCAACATACGGGATAGAAACAAAGTTTTTTATATTAACTTATGCAACAGATACACCATTATTGTTGTTGGAACTGATCACAGACGAAATGGAATTGTATTTACTATGTATAAGTTTGCTAAGAAGCGGAGTTGGATAGTCGTTATTACGTAGTTCATGGTGAATCAAGGACAAATTTTTGTGATGAAATTCAATACTAGATAGTCTAATCGCTCTATCAACCAGACAATAAATCGTTCCAATCTTGTATGATCTGGGATGGTCAGAACGAAAATTTAGGTACCTTCGTGACCAAGTGACCTTATGGAACCAGTCAGTCTTGATAAGCTGGTTATCATTAATGATTAGAACATCCAAAAAACTAATCTGACGATGGCACTCTACTTCAGAAATTAATTGTAATCGCGGGTGGAAATGGTTAAAGACAGATAGCGTAAAGGGACCGCAGTGATTATGTCATCCACAT
This sequence comes from Neodiprion lecontei, assembly GCF_021901455.1. Classification (NCBI taxonomy): domain Eukaryota; kingdom Metazoa; phylum Arthropoda; class Insecta; order Hymenoptera; family Diprionidae; genus Neodiprion; species Neodiprion lecontei. The sequence continues at coordinate 14,234,425 of NC_060260.1, forward strand.
ATGAGAGATTCTCCGTCAACTCGGCCACTTTTTTTTCGACCATCTCAGATCTGCCCCATAATTGGTTATATCAAAGTACTACTAAAAGGTACTCTATGTGAATTTTTTCAGATTTTTTAATTCATTACTTGAGAAATTGCCGTTTTTTTTCATTGAATATATCTCGGAAACTTGAAATAACCGAAAAAAAATGATTCGACATAAAAGTTGTAGTTTTTTGTTAGCTTTCGAGAGGAATTTTTGAAAAAAGTTTTACTTTCCGGTTGTTACGGGGTAGATTGCGTAGGCTCCGATGAGCGGTAATCGGAGCTTACTTCACGCCCAGCCAAGGTGTTATTTGGCTATTGTAGGGTCCGTTCACGTCGACTATGCACTCGCGTGCTACTACTCCCAATGCAGGAAGTGAATGGGATAGAAAGGGATCGGTATTAAGGGAAGGTAAACGATTTAAAGTATATGATTGTTTATTAGTGGTCAATGCAACGGAGTCGGTCAAGGGAAAAAGGTATGGTCTTGGTTTAGAGGGATAGGTGTCTTGCTTGAGCGCTGGGATGGATCTGCCTGGTTTTGCGGGATGTAGCAGGCAAGCTAGCCGCGAGTTACAGGAGTACCTGCTAACTCGCGAACGATAAGAGTAGACTATAGAGCGTAAAGTAACTAAGAGCGTGGGAAAGGAATATGAAGTCTGGAGGACGTAACACGCCCCCCCTTGGGGAAGAACATTCGGTGAGGGTACGAAATAGGATGTTCGGAAGGAAGCGGAATGCCATGAAACGTAGTGACTCACTTACAGACTATTACAAAGAAAGGTCTTAAAATCTAGCGCCTAGATGTTAGTGCGCGTTTAAGTGGGTTGGTGTACATTTGAATAAAAAAAAATTTCCAAATGACATCTTACAAATGTGGTGGTACATATGATAGATATTGTATATATGATAGATATTGTGTATGTTATAAACGAAACTTATGCAACGTGCTGATGATTATATTATGGCTGCAGATTATTATGGGCAGAATAAGGCAATGAAAGAATATAATTGCTAATAGCGGAGGGCTTAGCGCCAGACTTCGAGTGATTCGGAGCTATCGTTAGGGCTTTGCTCGGGGAGCAATTTACGCGGCTTAGGTATGCCTAGTTCCGTCATTTCAATTACCGATTGGGTCCGGAGCAGCGACGAAGAGCGAGTAGGCAGGTCATCGGGAAATGGTATTATTTCTAGGTGCGGGTAGTGGATGGCATGGCGCGTGGGAATTTGGGGTTTTGTACGACGCGGGTGAGAGATATGTTTAAGGCTGGAAATAATTTGTTCTGGTGATAGAATTTTAGGCTGGACAATACCTTTTTGGGCGAAGGGGATAGCGTCTACTAAACTGGACAGGTCAAGTTCGTATTCGTTCAAGCGTCGGTCCAGGTCAATTAGTCGGTTAAGTGTGCCAATTTCAATTTATTGAAATGGACGATTTTAGTTTTTCGCGGGGTAATCCAAATTTCAGCGTTAATATTGTCAATTATACGTTTAATCGTATACACTCCTTTATAGTGGTCGTCGAATTTGGATCGGGTTTCATTCAGTAGATAGACCTTTTGACCTGCTTCGAAATTTTGGCTGTTGACATTACGGTCGTAATACGTCTTGGAACGATGCTTTGCTTGTTGTAGGTTGGACGCGGCGTGTTTTCGTATGCTGGATAGATTAGCGATTAAGTCTAGAAGGAAGGAATCGTAGGAACGAGTATACGCGCTGGCAGGGTTCGCATCTGTTGGGAGTCTGGCTTGGGGGCCAAAAATTAGTTGATGGGGGGTGAAGTTAGTACCTTCGTGCTTCGCGGTGTTATAACAAAAAATTGCAAAGCGGATGTAATCGTCCCAGTCTTTACCAGCATCCGTGTAGTGTTTGATGTGCTCAGTGAGAACAAGGTGACTGCGTTTTAGCGATCCGTTAGACTGTGGGCGGTAAGCTGTGGTTCGTATTTGCTTAATTTTGAAAAGTTTACAAAGTTGTTTGATGACTGTGCTCATAAAATTCTGTCCTTGGTCTGTAAGTATTGCTCGAGGAGCACCGTAACGTGTAATGTATTCTTTGGCGAATGCTGCGCCTATAGTTTTGGCGGTGGCATCAGGTAAAGGGATGGCGTGCATGAATTTTGTCAAATTGCATTGTATCGTCAAAAGATATTTGTTGTTCGATTTAGTAAGGGGTGAAGGACCAACAATATCTAATGCCACTTTGTCGAATGCATCGGCAGGCGTGTCCGTTATCATCATTGGCAATTTGGTTTTTACTCTGACCAATTTTTTTCTTTGGCAACTCTCGCAAGTTCTTATGGAATCTTGGATTTGTTCTTTCACACGGGGCCAAAAATACTTTTGTCTAATGCGGTTGTATATTTTAGTGACACCTTGATGACCGCCGATCAACGATTCGTGGCATTCTCTAATTATTTCTTTTTGTAAACATTCGTCTGGGATGACAGTCGTGTTTCGACAAAGGATGATTTGAATTTCTAAGTCTGCGAAAATATAGGATAGAAGTTTTCGGATAACGCGAGGATCGAGAGCGTCTAAATTGTCATCGGTTATCGGAAGGGCAAGAGACTTTAGGTTTGAATCGGCTAAAGCCGTTTTCAGTTTGGACAATAGCTTGAAGATATCGTATAGATTGCTTTTATCTGAGCCTTTTGTTTTCAATACTAGGGTGAAAATACGTCGACTATTGTGCTTAGATTCAATGATATCAAATTTTCGCGGACGAGGCCTCATTACTATTTTTGGGTCAACCATATTCTCGCCGGCAAGTTGGGCTGGTATACCCTTGATCCAAGCGCAGTCTGTCGATATGAAGTGCGCATAGTTGGTTTTCAGCATCAAAAGTCCATCATTGGTATCTTTGACATTGTCCGATACTGGTATGTCGTCCAAGTTGTCAATAAAATATGCGAAACCGTAAGGGTCATTAATTTGATCATCGTTAGTGTTGAGAGCACTGTCATGGTTATGGTCAGTAATTTCCATATGGGAGTCGAATTGTTGAGTGCACGTATAGTATTCAGCGTCCGTGAGCAAGTCGGAACTGTCGTCGTTATCAGAGGTGGGCGGGAGGGGCGAGGGGGGAGGGGAACAGGAGTGTAAGGAAGGGTTCGTCGGCCTGAAAGTGGCGGGGGGGGTATCTCCTAGCGAGACGCGGAGGCCCGACAGGTGGGGGCATGATGACGTCAGTGGGTGGGGGTGGAGGTGGAATCGGACGAGGTGCTGCAGGTTTAGTCGGACGTTCCGATTCCTTTCGCAGATGGCGGCGGGGGGGGGGGGGGGGGGGGTAATCCAGATGTGGAAGGGACAGGGTCAGGGAGGTTAGTATAAACGGGTGGGGGTGTAATGCAGGGGCGCGCGGTGGCAGGAAGCGGAGAGTCGAGGCGGCAAACGGTGATTCTTATTTTCGAATTTTTAAAAACATAATGGATCATTCTGCGTACCGCGCTCCATTCTAATTTGTCGCGTCCGCAACCTATCAATGGTATCGAGACGGATGTTACGCCATCTTCTTGCAAGGTTTTCCTAAAGTTAACCAAGGTGTCAAAAAAAACATGGGGCAAAGGTTTGTCACTGTATTTGGGCTTTGTAACTAGGTTATAGATTTTCCGGTTTCCATGTACCACAGAAATAACGTCAGTCACAGTCGGGTCGAATTCTCTAAGTTGTTCGCGATTTATGAATTTACGTTCTGTCAGTTCTGAAGCGATTCCTTTTGACATTTGGCAGTCAGCCGATATGCAATGAGCCAAGTCATCCTTTTGCTGTAATAGGTCAGCTTTTATTTCTTTGATACGTCTATTACGCATGAGAGAAAAAGTTTCGCTTTCTATGAGGAAATCGCTATAAGAAGGGCCCGGTAAATCGGTGGCTGGACAAAAGTCATCGGTTCCTGGTTCAGTTTCTGGGGTCTGTAAGTCATCCGAGCTAAGGGAAGAATCTGAAAAATAGCTCAGGTATGGTCTTTTATGAGGCCCAGGATTTGTTGAAGAATTTGTTTCGCGATGGCGTTTGGGTTGGCGATGTACTGGGATCAGTACCGGGGTAACGAGGGGGGGTTTGAGCAACGGAGTTTCTTCATCGCTGAACTCATCGTCGGAGAGATCAGAGGAATCAGAGGAATCAGAGGAGTATATCATCTTAAAGGGTTGTGAGATTTTAGGGTGTTTCAGCGGAGCTGAGTTGGTGGACTCGTCTGTGGTCTGTCGAGGGCGTCTGGGGTACTGATGAGTCTTTTTAGTGCGTTTTTTTGGTTTATCGCTAGAGGCTTCAGTCGTTGGACGGGGGCGTTTTGCATCTATAGGAAGAATTTAAGCGATGTCGGGCGGTGCGTTCCTGGACAGAGCATCAGCGTTGGTATTAGATTTTCCGGACTTGTATTTCGTATCGAAGTCGTACTCTGCCAGCTCTAAGCTCCATCGTAATAAACGGGAATTAGGTTTCTTGACGCTTTTTACCCATTTGAGTGGCTCGTGGTCTGTTATTAAAGTGAACTTCTGACCATAGATGTAGGGGCGGAAGTGATTCATACTCCAGTAGGCGGCTAAGAATTCTTTATCAGGTACCGAGTAGTTTAATTCAGAGGGCTTGAGGGCTCGGGATGCGTATGCTACCGGTAGGTCGGCACCGTCTTTATCTTGACTGAGAACTGCACCTATCGCGAATTTTGACGCGTCTGTAGTGAGCGTTAATGGTTTGTTGAAGTCCGGGTGTTGTAGAATTGGTTCTTTGCATAAACAATCGCGTAAGGTTTCAAAGGCAGACTGGTGTTCGGACGTCCAGATGAAAGGGGTATCCTTCTTCGTTAAATTGTTAAGGCATTTAGCAATTTTTCCAAAATTTGGAACAAATCTTCGGTAATAACCTAAAAGGCCAAGGAACTGTCTAACGTTTTTGGGACTTTTGGGGACAGGATACTCTTTTACAGCTATTAATTTACCAGGGTCAGGTTTTACTCCTGACTCAGTTATGAGGTGTCCGAGGTAAACGACTTCCTTGTGCAAGAATTCGCACTTGTCTGGCTGTAGAGTTAAACCAGCAGCGGTTAGTCGCTTCATTAGTTTCCGAAATTTAATTTCATGTTCTTGCAAGTTTCGAGCGTAAATAACTATGTCATCTAAATATACGAACATTTCGTTGCCTTGTAGACCTAGGAGGACTTGGTCCATGAGCCTTTGAAACGTGGCGGGGGCGTTCTTTAGTCCGAAGGGCATACGAGAGAATTCATAATGGCCTCTAGGTGTCGAAAATGCAGTTTTCGTGCTGTGATCCGGATGCATGGGAATTTGGTGGAACCCGGAAGCAAGGTCGAATGTGGAAAAGTATTTAGCTGAGCCAAGCTGGTCAAGGATTTCCGTGATATCGGGCATGGGGTATGCGTCGCCGACTGTTTTTTCGTTAAGTTTTCTGTAGTCGATTACCATACGCCATCGTTTATTGCCGTCACTATCCGGTTTTTTTGGAACGATCCACACCGGGGAATTATACGGAGATGAGGAATGTTTAATAAGATTTTGCTTGAGTAGTTTATCAACTTGGGATTCGATTTCGTCTTTGTGAATTTTGGGAAAACGGTATTGTTTGGTATGAATAGGCGTATTGTCCGTCGTGGGGATAGTCTGATGAGATAAATTGGTGTGGCCTAATTTATCACCTGGGAGATAAAAGAGATGGTTAAATTCTGTTACGAGGTTAAATATAGATTGTTTTTCGGTCTCATTCAAATGATCAAGATGTAAGCTGCTCTTTAGGACGTCCAATCTTTCTGACCTACTGTCAGTCAAGAGCACTGTTGCGGCACCGGGACAGGGTGTACTGTCGTCAGGGATAGGAGGATCGGATTGCACTTGCGTGAGGTCAGTGGACTGGATGGGATAGGAGGGGGGATTATTAGTCGGTCGCAATGTACGCTTGGCGGCAGAAAGACTAATGAGTTGCTGAGGAGAGGGCCTGGGTGCGAAACGAGGGTTTTGGCGCGGGCATCGCTGTGGTGGTTACTCGATGCAGTGGGCGTAGCGTTGGGCATGACTGTACTTAGTGGCTCGTCGAACTCGTCTAGGGTTACTGTTGGGGGTCTTATCTCTACGGCAGATTCGTTACAATTGAACGCGTGCGAGTAAGCGATGCCGTTCTGGTTTTCAACTAACGCTTCACCACATAGAACATTGTTGCCTAAATCGATGCGTTTAAGGTAACCTACTTTAGTGTCTGGGTTCGCAACTATTAGTGGGATGGCTTTCACGGTACGGGCCTGTATTGTAATTACGCGCGTTTTTTCGGGTGCTGACGAGGGTTCCTCGAATTTACTGAAGTGGATTGGCAATGAGGATCCAAGCATCAACGAGTTTGAGTTGAAAGAAATAGTTGCTTTCTCTTTTCGTAAGAAGGGCTGGCCTAAGATGCCGTCGTGCGGAATCGGAAACGAGTCAGGGACCAAGTGAAAGGTATGGGATTTATTATCAAAAATTATTTCCGTTTTTGCGATAGTTTGCGTCTTTTTGTCTGTTATACCAGTCAGCGTCAAACGTTCGTCGGTTGTTCGTCGTACGAGGGGCGTAACGGAACTTTCTTTGAGCAAGTTGACGTCTGCACCGGTGTCAATAATAAATGTAGATATTTTTATTAGCTCGGGGGTGTCGATCGAAATTAGTGGAGGGTCAGCTGAAGCTGTTATGAGGATATGACTTGAAGATCGGAACGCTAGTTGTTTGCATTGCTCGCGGGCGCGTTTTCCCCGCGGGCGATGTTCCCGTTTAAATGTTTATTTGAGCCTGCATTGCCTTGGTTATTACGCGGAAAGGATCTACATCGGTCTACTGTGTGGCCTCTGCGATTACAATTGTCGCAGTGTAGTTCTTGGTTTATGTTGCATTCATTGTGGAAGTGGCCCATTCTGCGACATTTGGTACAATATCTTTTACTTTGCAGACGTTGACATTCCGTGATGGAGTGACCCTGGTGGTTACAAAATTGACAACTGCTGGGCAGAGCATTAACGTGGCCAGCAGAACCGGTGTTCGGATCGAGCGCTTGGGCGTAAGGTCTGGGCTCGGTACGAAGCGCTGGTTGATGAGCGTAACCAGGTGTGGGCAATGACATCAGGGGGGGGGGGGGGGGGGATAAAGGAGGCCGCGGCGGGCACCTGAGACGGTGGAGCAGTATGGGGGGGGGGGGGGGGATGACGGCAGGCACATGGGTGTAGCGGGGGTAAAATATTGTGCAAAGAATTGCATCTGACGGTTAATTAGCTCGGCTTCTTAACCTTCGGCGATGGTGACGGCAGTTTCGAAGGTCGGTAATGGTCTGATAGTAGCGATTCTCCACTCCAATTCTGGCAGAAGCCCTCTAATAAACGATCTAGAGGTATCCTTCTTCAGATCCAGTAGAAGCGTTGCTAAGTCTGGTGGGTGCTTGGATATGATCGCTGTGCTTATTTCTTTTGATATTGCTCTTATTCTGCACGAGTAATCTATGATGCGCTCATATGGTTGTTGTGTAATTCTATCTAATTGAGCAGATAACTGGCGTATGGGGATATCCGGGCGGCATGCTCGGCTAAGGGCAGTTATGAGGTCCTCGACGTCATTACAGTTAATGCCTATTAAATATTGAGAAGCGGGGCCTGTAACCTTTGATTGCGCAAATTTGGCGAAAGTCATTTCATCCGAAACTTTTATAAGAGTCTCTACGTGACGTAATTGTTTTACAAATGAGTCAAAGGGCATGTTGTGGCCGTCGAAAGGGGGGATTGTCGGCAAGACATCTTTTACTGACCAAAAATTTGAACCGGTTTCGTTAGTTGGTGCCATGTTGGTTTAAGCAGGGTATTGCAAGTACAGGAACAAAAATATCAACTTAACACTAAGACTTAGAATAGACTTACAGGGCGAAGGTAAACGCAATAACAGAGTACAGCATGGTTCTAGGCAGCTGGACGCAGGTGAAACTTGAAGAGGCGATACACGTCATGCGTCGGCACGAGGAGGGTATAGATGAGGTACTCCGTGGCATGTTGATAAATAAGTGTTGTAATCCAGGTCTTAGGGCGATGTCACTTTCGGGTCCAGATTTTCGTCTTAACAGGGTTGCAGGAGTCCGAATGAGCGGGAAGGGTCCATTCAATATTTGTCGGTTCGAAAGGTGATGTGTTCAGATGCGGTGTGCGGCTTAACTTGGTTATCGCACTGAATTTCCACTCGCTACATAGTTATTCGACGTCGTACGTATCGATGAATTTCAATAGTACCAAAATGTGACGGAGTTATTGAAATTGGGGACTGTTTGCAGAGCCTGTGTCCGTGGCGAGTTGAATAGGTTCTGCATGCCTGTCACAGTACTTTGTGGGCCGGAGTTCGTTCGTAACACGGCTATCACTGATTGGTACGGCGTTAAAAATTTTGAGCACTGAACACTTTCGTAGAAAACATGCAGCACTGCACTGACGGGTAGGTCGACGGGCAAAACCGCTGCCACCAAAATGTTACGGGGTAGATTGCGTAGGCTCCGATGAGTGGTAATCGGAGCTTACTCCACGCCCAGCCAAGGTGTTATTTGGCTATTGTAGGGTCCGTTCACGTCGACTATGCACTCGCGTGCTACTACTCCCAATGCAGGAAGTGAATGGGATGGAAAGGGATCGGTATTAAGGGAAGGTAAACGATTTAAAGTATATGATTGTTTATTAGTGGTCAATGCAACGGAGTCGGTCAAGGGAAAAAGGTATGGTCTTGGTTTAGAGGGATAGGTGTCTTGCTTCCCTTACGTCGGTTGTCACCTTGTCGTGGTGTAGGGGCTTGGCGGTCGCAATGAATCTAGAGGACCCAATGACTAGGGCCCTAAGGTCCCTAGGCAAAGGCGAGACTGGATGAGCGACTACCACTAAGCACAACCGGCCCAGCCTCCCGAGGTTGGGTGAGGGAATGGTGAGGAATGAATGGGAAGCGAATGAATGGGAAGCGAATGAATGGGATGTGGTCGAGACCTCTGAGGAAATTCCTCCGAGACTAGCCAAGGCCGGACTAGTAATCCGCCGACCAGGGCTGTAAAAAATGTCTGTACCTTTCCTGTGGGTTTCTAGGAATCCGCAGGTTTGAAGTGGGAAAACCGCTACTTGCAGCTGGCTGGAGCCAATCGGAGGGTTGAATCTTGGATCTCGGACGCATGTATAGAGGATTACCTGGTCAGTATTTCCTCATACCCGAAGCTGGTAGGGTATTTCCGGCAAGGTCTTACCCGAATGGGGGCCTACCCTGGCTCGGATTGACAGGGGAATCCCCCGGACGGAAGACCCTAAAGAGGTGAGGGGGGAGGGGGGGATCGCATGGATAGGGCTGACCACCCGACAAGCTGAAAGCAGCTTCCGTGCGAGTACGGGGTTAGGGTTCTTTCCGGCGGGGATAGATGCTGCACCGCGGTGCAGCTGCCATGATGGCCGAACCGTCGTTAGACATAAATCATTTAAACATGGCTCAAACAAACCAAGCAAACAGAAAAAATAACAATGACGAGATGGATTTCGAAGTGTTCGAGGTGGACCCCTTCGCGAGAAGGACCAGCCTCCGAAGGTCACCACCACCGCCCAAGCGGACCATCAGTGTGGAGGCCCAGACGAGGGGGCTTGTGCCAATCCAGACGCCGCTAGTTCTCGTCGACTTAGAGGCGCCAAGAAAACAGGCGAAGGTGGACGCGTCCGGACCGAAGGGAGCGATCCCCAAGGCCATGGCCAAACAGGGGGCAAGGACGATAAGTTGCCCCAGTGCCACCAGCAGCGACGCGGAGGTAAGCGGTAGGGACTGCCTGAAGTCCCTGATTGCTCTCATCGAGGGCATGAAGGGCTTCGCCCTAGCGCACAAGAATACCAATGTGACGCTAAAAGAGGACACGGCCAAGGCGGCCATAGTCGCCCGCCAGGTCGAAAGGGCCTGGAGGAGGATGGAGGAGGAGCTGGAGGCGCCTAAGGCTCCACACGTGACTGGGGACAAGGCGACCCAGACAACACGGGAACCACCACCACGACAAGAACCGGCAGCCGGGATGATCCGGGAGGCTGCAACGACCAAAAGAAAGGAGATCTCTCCGACCGCGGGGGCGGTTGAAAAGCGACCCAGACCCGAGGAGAAGGAAGAGGGGAAAACCGGAGGCTGGAGCGAAGTGGTGAAGAGAGGTCGCCCCAGGAGGACATCCAAACCCGCTACTACGGCGCTCCGACCAAACCAGAAAGCGGCAGCCGTGGCCCAACCAAAGGGTGGACCCAGGAGGAAGCCGGTTCGTCCCGACGCGATCCTCATAAAAGTAACAAGCGGCAGCAAGTACGCCGATGTTCTGAAAAAAGTCAAGGTGGGGGTGGACCCAGCCAAGGCTGGGACCAACGTCACCGCGGTGAGGAGGACAAGGGGGGGCGACGTCCTTCTAGAGGTAAAAGGATCCGGCGGCGTCCAGGCTTTGAGTACGGTGGTCAGGGGAGTTCTGGGGGAACAGACAAAGGTCTCGACCCTGGAGCCGTCCATGACCGTGGAGGTCAGGGACCTGGACGAGGTGACGACGGAGGAGGAAGTAAGGGCGGCTTTGTCGGACGCCCTGAAAGCTCCCCTGACGGCACCGATGAGAATGAGGGCAGGCTTCCGGGGGACGCAGGCCGCGCTATGCAAAATCCCAGAGCGGACTGCGCGCAAGCTAGTTGCCTTAGGCAGAATAAGGATAGGATGGACCGTCTGCCGGATCCGTGAAAGGATCACGGTGGACAGGTGCCACCGATGCCAGGGATATGGGCACCACGCTGCCCAGTGCCTCGGCAGCGACAAATCGGATGCGTGCAGAAAATGCGGGGAGAGGGGGCACAAGGAGAAAGAGTGTCCCAAGCCAGGACCGAGGTGCACGCTATGTGTAGGGCGTAAGGGCGGACCACTTCTTCGGGAGCGGCAGATGCAGCGCCTTCAGGGAGGAGCTCCAAAAGGCCAAGCTGCGACACAATAGGCGGGCCACCACAAGGGTGCCAAACCATGGGGAAGTGGAGAGTACGGGAAGGGTGGGCGTAGAGCCGGTAATGCTCTCCCCCACCACAATGGGAGTGGCGTTCGGGCGGAGGCTCGAGTTCTCCACTACAACATGCCAGGAGTGAGGGGGAATGCCACCACGGGACCCGGGGGCGGACCTGGAGTACTGATACTCTAGGTAAACCTTAACCGGAGCCGTGCGGCCCAGGACCTGCTGACCCAGACCGCTGCTGCTCAAAGGGCCGGGATACTCATTGTCTCGGAACCCAGCGGCGCGGGAAAGCAGGGGAACTGGCTGGTGGATCGGAGGGGAGACGCGGCAATAGCGGCGACGAACAACCTCCCGGGCACCCTCGCGCTGGGGGGCAGAGGGGAGGGGTTCGTCTGGGCGAGAACGAGTGGCTTAACCATTTTCAGCTGCTATTTCTCGCCCAACGTCGCGCCCATCGACTTCGAGGCGCAGCTGGACGAGCTGGAGAGCTGCGTCAGGGCGGCAGGGGGTAAGACCTTAGTCTCCGGGGATTTCAATGCGAAGTCGCCCAGCTGGGGCTCCGCGAGGCTCGACGAGAGGGGCCAAGCCGTTGCTGAATTTTTGGCACGGCTTGATCTGACCCCCATTAACGTAGGCGGAGCCCCAACCTGGCAGAGAGACAGCACTGGCTCTGCGTCAGTAATTGACATTACATTAGCCAGCCCCAGCACAGTCCCGGAAGTCACGGATTGGCGAGTCCTGGACGACGAGAGCCTAAGCGATCACCACTACATATACATGAAGTGGAGGCCCAGCTCAGCAGCGACGCGTACTAGGCACCAAAACAACGAGGACACCGGACAACGGGGATGGGACACGAGGAAGTTGCGCAGGCAGGCTATGACGAGCTGCCTCGAGCGGCAGAAGGACCACATGAATACCGGTAGGGCCGACGTGGACAAGCTGATGGCCACCATCACCAAGGTATGCGACGCGGGGATGCTCAGAAAGAGACCCCCCAGAGGCAGGACCGCGGTGCACTGGTGGACAGACGACATTGCCCAGCGCCGACGGGAATGCGTCAAAGCGAGGAGACAGGCGCAGAGAACCAGGGCCAAGGGAGAGGACACGGAAGCCAGTTCTGCGAGGTACAAGAAGGCAAAAAAGGCCCTCAGGGACGACATCAAGGCCAGCAAGGCGAAATGTTGGGAGGAACTAGTCAGACTGGTGGACGATGATCCGTGGGGACTCCCATATAAACTCGTGACCAGAAGGCTGGGGGGGTTGCGCCAACCGGATGACCCAGGGACTGTAGAACGCGTGCTCGAGGAGCTCTTCCCAGCGCGTGTGGAGCCACAGTGGCGGAGCCAGCGGGCACCGGACGAGCGAAGGCCGGAACCCTTCACGGTAGCGGAGCTGGGATCAGCGGCCAAGAAGCTAGGTAGGGGAAAAGCGCCACAGCTGGATGGCATCCCGAATGAGGCCCTGGCAGTGGTGGTCGAGCACAGCCCGGAGCTGCTGCTGGCAACCTTTAACGAATGCCTGACCAAGCGGGAATTCCCCGAAAGCTGGAAGAGGCAGAAACTGGTACTGCTGCCCAAGGGTCCAGTAGAGGAAGGTGGGCTGCAGAAATATCGGCCGATCAGCCTGTTGGACACGACGAGAAAGCTGATGGAGCGACCGATCCATGCCAGGCTGGACGCAGCGCTACACGACGCAGGGGGACTAGCTGAGAGACAGTACGGGTTCAGGCGGGGTAGGTCTACCACACAAGCGATCGGCGAGGTAGTAAGAATAGCACGGGAGGCGAACGAGCGAAAGGGACGGTTTGCGGCCCCCTGCTTACTGGCGCTTTTGGACGTCAAAAACGCCTTTAACGCGGTGGGGCACAATACCATCCTGGAAGCGCTCGAGGACAAGAAAAGCATACCGGCGTACCTCCTAGATATGGTCGCAAGCTACCTGGGGAACAGGCTGCTCGTGTACCACACTAGTGACGGTAAGAAAACGCGCCGGCTCACGGCGGGGGTTCCACAGGGCTCGGTCTTGGGCCCGCTCCTGTGGAACGTTGCCTACGACGGCCTACTCCGCATGGACTTGCCTGCCGGGGTAACAGCCGTTGGCTTCGCTGATGACATCGCCCTGGTGGTCACGGCGCGAAACGCTGAAATGCTGGAGGCGACAACGAATGAAGCGGTGGCCTCCGTGTGGAACTGGCTCCAAGCAAGGGGACTGGACCTGGCTGAGAGGAAGACCGAGGTAGTTGTACTGACGAGGAGGCACACCTTAAGGATTAACCCCATCAAGGTGAAGGGCCACGAGGTAAAGCCGGCCAGCAGTGTCAAGTACCTCGGTATAACGATTGATGCGAAAATCAACTTCGCCGATCATATTAGGAGGGTTGCGGACAAAGCGGCAGCGGTAACAGCGGCCATATCCAGGCTAATGCCTAACCTGGGAGGCCCGTCCGCGGGCAGAAGGAAGCTCCTGGCGAGCGTGGCGTACTCGGTGGCACTGTACGCGGCACCGATATGGGAGGGGGCCCTCGGAGTTAAAAGAAACGAGGCCAGACTGGAAGCGGTCGCCAGGACCTGCGCGCTGAGGGTCATAACAGCTTACCGTACAGTGTCCACCGAGGCGGCAATGGTCCTAGCCGGAATGGTACCACTCCGACTCATGGCGGAAGAAAGGGGGAGAATTGCAGCCAGAGGGGCTGAGGGAACCGGACGAAGCGGCCCAGCGGGAGCCGCGATAAGACGGGAGGAAAGAATGACGACGATCGAAAGATGGGATGCCAGGTGGCGGGAAGGCGAGAAAGGCGGGTGGACCAGGCAAGCCATCCCAACGCTGGGACCCTGGCTGGACAGAAGGCATGGCCATCTGAATTATCATCTGACCCAGAGACTCACCGGCCACGGCTGCTTCGGGTCGTACCTGAAGAGGATCGGCAAGGAGGAGGACGCGCGGTGTCATCACTGTACGGCGGAGTGCGACGACCCGGGGCATACCTGGTTCCGGTGCCCGGCCTGGGAGGCCCAAAGGAACGACATGAGAGAGACAATCGGCCGGGTGGGCAATATATGCGAGATGGCTCGCGCCATGCTACAGAGCCAGGCTAAATGGGAGGCGGCTGCCCGGTATATTACCAACGTCCTCCGGGAAAAGGAAGCAGCGGAGAGAGCAAGGAGGCAAGCTGGAAAAACGGGAGAACCTATGCCCGGACCGGCGGTTAGACCGGTGGTCAGGCTGACTAGGGGGGGGGCAGCTGGTTGTGAGTGTGACATCTCATACGCACACTCGGTATGCTTTCTCAGCAGCGGCTACCTGCACGAAGTGGGCAGTGCGATCTCCCCGGCGAGCGGGGCCATCACGACAGAATGGGCAAGGGTTGAAAGGCTGGCTCACGAACATGCCGCCAAGCAGTTCCGATGTGGGCAGCCCCGGCCTCCGGCTACCAGGCCAGCGGAAGAGGGAGCGATGGTCCGGATGACCTACGGTGATGTGAATTACTTAGGTAATAACCGGGCCATCCTCTACCTCAAGAGACGGTATGGGGGGACCCAGAAGCTGGTCAACTCGACCAGCCCGCTGAAAATGCACCCCCCCTGGCGTGACGCGGTGGTGCTGGACGGGACAGTGTTCACCGCCAGCTGCCAGTGTGGCAGCTCGGCGGAGCACAAGCGTGTGTTCCCGCACTACCGCACCACCGTGGAGACCGGGGTTACCAAGTCCAACTGGAGGGTGACGGTGGAGGCGGCAAGAACCGGCGTGGCGGTGCAAAGAGGACACCACATCCGCACCGCGCAAAACATGCTAGTGCAGTGCGGAAACAGTGAGGTGAAAGGTGACGAATGGAGGGGGTGTACAAGACAAGGTGCGCGAAGACACCCCCCCATGAACAGGTGAATGTTAACACTACGTAGATTAGATTAATAGGAATAGGTAACTAGGCTGATTAATGAATATATTAATCAACAACAGCCAGTAAGGTATGAGCGCATATGATCTAGCGTACCAGCATCAGTTGGTACGCTGGCGTATGGTCTAGAATAAGTAAATAGGATAATAGTAATATTAGTAAGGACACGGCGCGCGGCAGCCTGGCTGAACAGGTCAGTGCCACCCCACAAGAGGAAGTGAGAGGCCAGGAAAACAGGCCGGCCACAGGGACGGGGTGAAGTAATGCGAAACCGGTTCCGCCCCGTCCCGGGTGATGAGCGGAGGAGGGGTTTTAGCCGGTAGGAATCCGGCACTATCCGACGATATCCATACGAACAACCGGATGTCTTTGAAGATTTCCCCTTCGCCGCTGAAAAAAAAAAAAAAAAAGGTGTCTTGCTTGAGCGCTGGGATGGATCTACCTGGTTTTGCGGGATGTGGCAGGCAAGCTAGCCGCGAGTTACAGGAGAACCTGCTGACTCGCGAACGATAAGAGTAGACTACAGAGCGTAAAGTAACTAAGGGCGTGGGAAAGGAATATGAAGTCTGGAGGACGTAACACGGTAACGCTGATTTTTTACCAAAAAAGGAAGAAATTATTTTTTTTACTCAAAAGGACCGTTCTTTTTTCGCTGAAAAAATTACAAAGTCTTCCAATATGTGTGACAATATCGCCAAAAAATCACCAGAATGGCACGGATCGAGGTTCTAGGGTAAAAAAAATAAAACCACACAAATTCGGTCGAGGTTCCGGTATAAAAAAATTAATTTGTGTAAAAAAATTATTTCTTCCTTTTTTGGTACAAAAACAGCGTGACTGGAATATTGTCACACATATTGGAAAACTCTGTAATTTTTCAGCCAAAAAAGAAGGGTCCTTTTGAGTAAAAAAAATAATTTCTTCCTTTTTTGGTAAAAAATCAGCGTTACCGGAAAGTAAAACTTTTTTCAAAAATTCCTCTCGAAAGCTAACAAAAAACTACAACTTTTATGTCGAATCATTTTTTTTCGGTTATTTCAAGTTTCCGAGATATATTCAATGAAAAAAAACGGCAATTTCTCAAGTAATGAATTAAAAAATCTGAAAAAATTCACATAGAGTACCTTTTAGTAGTACTTTGATATAACCAATTATGGGGCAGATCTGAGATGGTCGAAAAAAAAGTGGCCGAGTTGACGGAGAATCTCTCATATGTGGATGACATAATCACTGCGGTCCCTTTACGCTATCTGTCTTTAACCATTTCCACCCGCGATTACAATTAATTTCTGAAGTAGAGTGCCATCGTCAGATTAGTTTTTTGGATGTTCTAATCATTAATGATAACCAGCTTATCAAGACTGACTGGTTCCATAAGGTCACTTGGTCACGAAGGTACCTAAATTTTCGTTCTGACCATCCCAGATCATACAAGATTGGAACGATTTATTGTCTGGTTGATAGAGCGATTAGACTATCTAGTATTGAATTTCATCACAAAAATTTGTCCTTGATTCACCATGAACTACGTAATAACGACTATCCAACTCCGCTTCTTAGCAAACTTATACATAGTAAATACAATTCCATTTCGTCTGTGATCAGTTCCAACAACAATAATGGTGTATCTGTTGCATAAGTTAATATAAAAAACTTTGTTTCTATCCCGTATGTTGCTGGCCTGTTCAAGTCTCTCAACAGAATTTTCTCTAAATATAATATCCAGTTTTTGGGTAAAAATGCAAATGATTTATCCTCTATGTTTGACTCTGGAAAGGGTCTAGTACCCTTGGATATGCGCTCTTGTGTAGTCTACAAAATTCCTTGCAACCAATGCAACATGTCCTACATAGGTCAAACAAGTAGGCAACTACATACGAGAATAACTGAACATAAACGTAATATACATGAGCATGATGATAATTATACAGCGCTGACTAGACACGCTATCGATTTTGGTCACACATTTAATTATTCTCCAGCCAGCATTTTAGATGTCGAACCAATGTTTTACAAAAGGTTATTGTTAGAAATGTGCAATATTGTTGCACATCTCAATTCTGTCAATCGATGACAAGATATCGAACATCTGAGAACTGTTTACACCTCTGTGATATATCAAATATAACTATTAATTACCGACTGAGCTTGCTCTTGATTTTACCTTCCTAACATTTTCTTACATCTATTTAACTCGTTGAATCTGTGCTTGCTCTGATAATGATTGAAGTCGTTCTCCTTTCATTACATTCGAGACGATTCACATGTTCAAAAGTGAGCTAGTCTCGGAATTTGTCGTTTGCGTGATTTTATTCAAATTTACCAACCAAGATGAATGCTTGGGAGTTTCGCATCGCAGTAGTTGTGTTTTTGTAAAATGAACATTTTTAGTTTTTTCGATTATTCGACCGTTTATTTATTACTACTACTTGTTGTTTCTTGTTCTTCAAAAATTGAAAGTGCCATGTCATCATCAGGTAATTTCTCTTAATAATATTAGCACAATCAGCTTTGCTTATCACATAAGTCTTCTACATATTAATTTTGTGATAATTAATTGTATTTCATAATTTTTTTCTCTTCGTGACGGATGTTCTTAAATAAATTGTTCTGAGGAGGGCCCCCATCCGGGCTGCAACGTTAACACAAAAAAACTGTTTTTGTTATGACCTTTATATCCAAGAATAATATTGACGTAACAATTAATTAATCTGTAAAGCTATCTGATTCCCTTGAAATCTATATCATCCAGACTGCCCAAAAAGTCTAATGTACACTTGGGAACAATGAATCTGAGACGGCTAATTTTTTATACTGGACAGTTATGTTGGCAATACAGAGAAATCTACAGCGCCGTAGTGGGCCGACCGCGAGACAAACTCAATCTCAATAAACATAATATAACCCAAGACCATCGAATCTAACCTTGGAATATCGCGGGGATAATTACTTGTTGGATTGACACATCAACAAGTATTTCAAGGTTAGATTCGACGGTCATGGGTTACGTTATGTTTATTGAGATTGAGTTTGTTTCGCGCTGGGCCGACTACGGCGCTGTGGGTTACTCTGTGTTGCCAACATAACTATCTAGTGTAAAAAATTGGCCATCCCATTGACAGATTCATTGCCCCCAAGTGTACGTAGTAATGTAGTCTAATAATCTAAAATTCGTGAACCAAGGATCATTTGCAAACTGGGTTTCCTTTCATCGATAATAAAGGGACTAGATTACTTCATAGTTCAGGTATAGAATAAGTACAATGAACATACATCGATAGCATCACTTTTCAATGGTAAACAACCAACTTATTATTTCTGAATGCATTTGTGAAAATGATCAATACTATATTACTCACTAAATGCCTCCAATTGTGTAATAAATTCATGGGATTTGATGCACAAGAATGTGTTATTTTGTTTTACAGAAATGAAATTCAAGCTATTTTCAAGAAGTTTCCAAAGCTACCAAGCACTTGATTATATACCAACCAACCTCGAAGCAAATGATAAATGATAATGCTGTAAAGCTATATTATCGGTCTGGAGGTTCAGAAGTCTGTTTGTAAATTTTACCGAGACTCACCCTATTGATGTACTCGAGGTAAATTCCGTTCCGTTTTCCCGGGAATAAATTTGACAGATACTTTTCCTCTTCCGTCTGCGTAGAATTAAGGGGATCCTGATGCGTTGTTGGCAAGAGATGAACTTCCCTGATATATGTTACCAGTTCAGAGTTATCCATAGGAACACTGTGTACGTACTCTTTCGTCATATTGATGTTGAAAGCCTTCCTCCTGCACGTCAGTAAATTCATATATTTGGATTTTATTAGATGTATCTGATACCCATTCCCTAGTATAAACATATTGCACACATTTTTATTCATGGCCTCACTCGTCGCCCGCGATCAACCTATTTGCGGATTCACATTCCATACACTAACGGCTTAGTAGTCGGGGAGCTATAGTTATCTAAAGCGCAGGTTGTATGGAGAGTATTGAACACAAGTTTTGAAGTGATAATAGGATTCTTCCTCCTTGGCCTGTGTTTTCTTTCATTGTGCGTAAACAATGTACTTGACGTAATGACGCAGTTGACAACTAGTCGAATTGATATTCATTGAAATCGACAATTTCGTGCATATTTTATTATATTTCAATTGTTTTATTACACGAAACTGTACAGTTTTTCGAGATTCACTTTATTTGAGAATTTAGTCATTTTATGTAATATATTGTGACGTTAACGATTTTTTGCGAGCGATCCGCTCCTGTAAAGACCGCGCCAGTGTAAGTCTTTGTCCTAAAGAAGTAACAGAGTTGTGTATTTATTATGTGAAATATGTAAATGAGCTTCGCATTGGAAAGGAAAGTTAGAAGTTAGAAGTTAGTATCTTTTGAATCAAAAGTCTCTGTTTATGTCTATCTGTTCCTGTGCTGATGCGAGGTTTGAATCCATTGCAGCGTGGTTACAGACGCGAGTTTTTCGGTTCATCGTCCGAGCTTCTCCACAGACGAGCCATATCAAGCTGGAACCGCCACATTCGAAAATCGAAAAATTTCCTATGGAATAATTAAGGGCTAATTGGAGGCTGATTAAATGCTCTATTTTCGAATTAAATGCTCCGCGTTTTTTAAAAGCAACCTGTGGTGGTGCCAGCTTGACATAAACCTGGAACCGTCACACCGAAAAAAAACGGAAAACACGTGAAATTTCGCAAAAGTGTTAGGGTCATAATTAAAGGCTAATTAAAGGCTCTTGGAATTCCTCATCTTTGAATTCGTTGCTCGGCGTTTTTCAAAAAAAAACCTGTGGCAGTGCCAGCTCGAGATAAACCAGACTTAAAAAAAAAACGGGAACGAGGCCAAATTTCAAAAAAGTGTGAGGGTCATAATTAGAGGCTAATTAAAGGCTCCCGGAAAACCACCCGCTCGAATTAACTGTTCCACCCCCGAGGGGTGGAAACCACCAAAAAACTCGAAAAATCGGTGTAACTCTCGGACGCAACAACTTACAGAGTTCGTACGCACGTCAAAATTACTCTAGAATTAAAGGCTCCCGGAATATCATCCGCTCGAATTGACTGCTCCACCCCCGAGGGGTGGAAACCAACAAAAAAATCGAAAAATCGGTGTAACTCTTGGACGCAACAACTTACAGAGTTCGTACGAGTGTCAAAATTACTCCAGAATTGAAGGCTCCCGGAAAACCACCCACTCGAATTAACTGCTCCACCCCTGAGGGGTGGAAACCACCCAAAAACTAGAAAAATCGGTGTAACTTTTGGACGCAACAACTTACAGAGTTCGTACGGGCGCTAAAATTACTCTAGAATTAAAGGCTCCCGGAATATCATCCGCTCGAATTAACTGCTTCACCCCCGAGGGGTGGAAACCACCCAAAAACTAGAAAAATCCGTGTAACTCTTGGACGGAACAAGTTACAGGATTTCTAAAGGCGTCAAAATCACTCTTCAGTCAACGACTCTCGATACACTGCCCCTACAAATTAAATGCTTCACAGTCCACCCACAAGAGTGTGATTGACACACGAACTTTACGAATCAACGTAGCAGGTGGATGAAACAGGAACCAGGATTTTCAATGCGAAAAAATGCTCGTGTCGCGTGAATTCGTTACGCAATTTTTGTGTCTTGTACTTTGATTTCAGCATCGTCACCAACGAACGTCATCCCAGCGCAAATGAAGCATTGTTCTTGCAGTTAGTGATTTCACTTGTCTGGATTGCAGGTGAGTGATGGAGGTTATTTTCTATGTACCTTTCTCCACACTATAAACATTATTCGTCACCGCCACCGACGGCACCATCACAGGAACTTAGCCCTTTCTTCTCTTTTCAGACACTATCTAGAAAGATAGTCACAATGGTCTAAATTGTGCTACAGGCTTGAGAAAGTGAGTGCTTTATATAAAGAAAACTCCTACTCCAAATTTCAAATCTTCAGAAGCTGCCAATCTTTTTTATGGCCTGGGAGTCAACGATAGCCGGGTCGTTTTGGCAACATCAATTTATTTAATGAATCATCCGTGCAACATATAATAGTAATATGAACATTCTCCAACGCACCACCGTGACGAGGGCTTACGGGAGAGCTTTATTCACGATCAAAAATCAACAAAAAAAATTCATAGACGCATATGCGAAAGTGTTTTTACACATTGATTGGAACATAAGAATTTCACAAAATATCGTTTTTCGCCTGAATTTCACGACTGGACTCGTCTTTCACCCATATAAGCAGGCGTAAAAAAATCTAAAAAAAATTGGTATTATCAAGGATGAAATTAATTGCGATGCTTTTTTTTATAATAACGAACACGAAAAGAATAGTGTTTCACCTATAAGATACAACGACGGTCGTCCAGGACTGTGAAACTGCGTTGGGCATGCGGTACATGAGCGAAGAGGTTAGAACGCTGCATCTCTACCTGCCTTAAAGACGATCGTTGGTGTTCTGAATGATTGGAAGACTATAGTGAAGCTGTTTTTTCCATGTTATACGTTTACTCAGTGAATAAATTCAAACTCTGGCGGATAGTTGTAATAGATCTTTTACCGTAAGAATCGAGACTCAAATATACTGGTAAAATTCGCAAAATTTCACGACTTATGCGGGTGGAAGACAAGCGTGTCGTGGAATTCAGGCGGAAGATGACATTTTCCTAAGTTTCTTATGTTCCAATTAATGCGTACAATAAGTTTCGCGTATACGGCTATAAATATTGTTTGTCAATTTTTTTGCTGTAATTGTAACCTTCCCGTAACTTCCAGTCGTGAGGGTGCGTTGGAGGTTGATCATATTACTATCAGGATAGAGCCCTTACGCGGATCTCGGGGTGTATAAGGCATTTATTCAGGGATAAAAATATATATATTGTGACGGGACGCCTGGCTGGCGTACCGACATCTGGGGTTCGGCGCGTGCCCCCTAATATTTTGCTTGGTAAACCTAAGCCAAATCTAACTGTCCACTCGATAACCCCGCCACACACCGGGAACCCAATCAAATCACACGATTTACCGTACCCCTTCTTCAGGGAACGCGACCAATCTCTATCCCCGAAAACGGCGTAACTATACAATAAGAGTATATAAGACGAGCGCAAATGCGAATCTAGCAATCTATTACCTATTGAGTAACCGCCAGGATAGATTATCGAAGACTTCCACGAGAAGACCCATACTTCCCACATCCACGAGGAGCCGGACACCAAGGACCCACGATCAGGAGACGTGGAGTACCCGTGCAAGGAATCCTCAACACCACTTCCCATCAAAGGAGGGCATTCAGCGTACTAATAAATTCTATTTGTTTTCAATAAAATAAACTCCTTAGGTACCAGGGAGCCGTGTCTGAGTGAAGAACAGCATTGCGTCTGACCTCATAGCTCAGATACGGTGATCGTCTCACAATCCCCCGACCCGTAGGTAGGACACCTGAACCCGTAGAGAGTCACGGTCATAGCGACTGAAAGTCTTAATACAGGTGAAGGTACATTTGCGTAGAATCCCCTTGACTTTAACTACCACGCTAGTAATATCCAGTCTTGCCATACGCAAACTGAATCACTATCAAAGTCCTTCTGACTACTGTGCTATCACTCACGTAATATTCTGTTTCAGTACTATCTAAACGAATAATTATAATATCAAAATCAACTGTCAGCGACGATTCCTCATTATCGAATACCGTCCCTCTAACGACCAGGCTATCACATAAAAAATAGTGAGTCTACCCATAGGTAAACCGAACTATCATGTAAGTTCTTCCGACTACCATACTCGCACACGAATGATATTCTGTCTTAGTTCCCACTAAACGAATCATTATCCATCACCAAAACCGACTAGTCAACGATCCAGAATAATCAAATACCGTCCCTCTGACCAACATGTTATTACGCAATTAATAGTCAGTCTTGCCGCTGGCAAACTTCATTAATATCAGAGCAAATAAGGAAGAACTATCCCTTCCTAAATTATCAAAAATCTCTTAGAGATTAACAGAAGAATAAGTTCACAACCTTTCATCCTGTCTCTTATCCCGCCTCACGGGAACAAAACATTGACGTTTCACTGCCATATTTCCTTTCCAGAAATAGATATTTCGCATCACGAGTCAACCTCTCAGAACGATCTATCTGTGCGTGCTTCACACTCACAGATCAAGTTTGACCCTCAACCGTTTACACGGCCTATGATGATAGGTCTATTCCACTCGTGCCTTTGCACATGAGGGTGAGAAAACAAATTCTGAGGCTATCTCGAAAAACCAAGTTGAAGTGGTCAAACTATTCGGGCTGTTTCAGAAGTTAATCACACAATTAACAAGTCATCCTTCTCCACCTTCCTTCCGTGTCCAGAGACCGAATCCTGCAGCTCTATCCCAGAGACAGGAAACTCTCAAAATAAATATATCATTCGAGTATGCGCTAAATATCACACATAGCGTGTGAAGTTTTGGCGAAACAAAGCCCGCAAATAAATTGTACGTCTCATCGGCGAAAGCGTGCAAGCGTGCATATATATATATATTGTAACGTGGCGTTTCAGAATCGCCCGTCACAAGGGCACACAACCGCTATTATTTTTAGTTTACGCGTCCTCAGCAGGGTACTCCAACCGAACTCGATACAAAATAGGCAATAACTACTTTTTAACTAATTCTTTTTTGTAAATTCTTTATTTCGCGCTTCGGCGCAAGCTAACAAGGTACTTGGACGACAACGATCCCGATCAACAAGGGACCACTATCTACCGTTTGCAGCTCTCGACGACTTCGCCTACTGACGGTCTCATCAGACTACACTGGCTACCTTGGTGCACCTTTATATACACCTGGGGTAGCATCCACCCGAACCTTCCGTATCGCCTCGACTGCCGGTGAACAGGGAGATAAAAATCCTCCCGGCGGCCGAGGGCACCGTTCCTCGAAGAGGAACCAGCCGCCAACTCTATCGGATGCCGTAAGGATGGCGTGAAGGGCAGACCGTAGCCTGCCATCCTCCGACTTACCGGCCTGGTGCCGGACCGACCCCAAACCACTACGTCCAGGTTGATGAAGCCATCGTTCTGAGGATCGACGCTGCCTTCCTATCGGCAGGGACCAATTGTGTGGGTCGTGGTCCACGGTTTGGCCAACCGTCTGACTGCACGACCTCAGGTACAGGCAGCTAGCTACTGCCTGTACAAAAGCCGGTGGAGGTGAACAATGAGGCGTCACTCTCCACCCGGTAACTTTGGCCGAGAGGCACCCTATGTATGCCTCTGCCAAAGAAGTCCCCGATGATAGGCAGCCTGGACTGTAACCGAAGCAGCTACACATCGTACGAGTTGGTGTCAACGACGAAATCGCGAGCAGCACATTACACCACATCTAGCGGTAATTTTTGGAAAACGTATGACCACGCAGTAACCAATATTCGCCACAGGGGGATGGCTTATTTGCGGTGGGGGTCAACCGACCAATCAAAGAAGAAGAATCACCTCACGACAACCGCGAGATCGGCGAGCTGAACTACGACCTGCTATTCTACGCTTGACCTGCTGAGGGACAGCATCGTTCTTCCGCATCCTTCCGATTATTCTCTCGATTTAATACCTACCGATCCTTCTTCCTTTCATTCTACCATTATCGTATCTACTGTTTTTCCATACTCTCGATCATTGCACTACCGTTAACTTCTTCCTGTAAATTCAAGTCCTTTCCTTCCTTTCTACTTTCGTTTTATTATTCTAAGTTTAATTTAAAATAGAGTCAGTTTGTGTGCCTGAGGTCAACCGTTAAGGTAAGGCTTCTGCCTTTGAATTGTACCGTTATGAAGTTGCTCATAATTCCTATTCTTTCTTATGGTATTTATCGACTTTGCGTGAATCATGGTCCACGGCTTAAAGTTGCAGTAAGCCGCCGTGTGACTGCATGATTTCGGTCATTAATATTATATTTATTGTTTCTTGGTTGCATCGTGTGATGCCAGTTTTGTGTGAATCATGGTCCACGGCCTAGAGTTTGCAGTAAGCCGCCGTGTGACTGCATGATTTCAGTAATTTATTATTTTCGTATCTGAGCGACCTCGTAACTGCCAAATAATTACTCCTCTTGTATTTATGATTTTTCTGATTATTTGTGAATCTCTATTATCCTGCTTCTGTATTTTCTATCGTATTTTGAGCCCTATTGGCTTCGTATTTTATTCCATACTCTTTTTGTAATAGTAGCGTGCTTTATATTTTATTTCTGTTATCGCTTATTATATTTTTATTTATTTTTGTGCCTATTGTATCACATATCGAGTTCCTTGGAGTACAAGCGAGCGTAGAATCACCCCTAGATGTTACCGCACCTTTTTCTTTATTACTATTGACAATTTTATATTATTTTTGCCTGTTATTTATTTCTCCGTATTTTGTTAAATTAAGTTCTGTGAATTATTCTTTTGTATTGCGGTGTATTTTAGTATATTTCTCTATTTTGTAAACTCTCCGAAATTCTCACTCTCATAACTTTGTATTTTGGTATTCTCTCAAAAGTTATGTTTAGGAATTCATTATTTAATTCCTCAAGTACGTAATCATTATAAATTGTCGAATCTACCGTTTATGAATAATTCTACCGAAGGCTACCTAGTCGATCGTTTGCCGACTTGGTAAATTGTTACTGAATGTCAATCTCTCATACTGGTTATAATCTATGGTAAATTTGTCATATCATCTACCGAACTATCGTCACGTTGTTTGCTACCGATCGCAGTACAGTTCTCTCGTTCTAATTGACAGAATACTAAATTTCGTAGCGTCATTTGCAACTTGGGTAAGATCACGTCGCCCAGTGACGTGTAGTTTTAAGTCAACTCTTGCATTATATCGCATCTCTCGACCTACGTGCATTTTTCTCTGTTAACTACCGTCTCTCGTTCTAAAGCTACCGTTTACTGCTATTCTACCGAACTTTTTGTGAACAACGATTATTTATTTTATTAACTACCGCTATCGATACCATCTTATTTGCCTGTCTCAATCATGTAACCTTCTCGACAATATATGATCGATTGACCTGTTCATTTCCCTTTTGCCTGGAGTTTATTCTTTATTTTGTTATTTTCTTTAATTCTGGAATTACTGTTAGCTGCCTTGAATTCCGCCACTCTACCGGGATGTACGCGATCGTACCTGTGCCTAGCCAGCCATACAACGGGTTCTCTATTTATCTCTTTTGTACGGTTTTGTGTTAATTTTATTGATTTGCATTATTGTTTGAAAATCGACGCTAACGCGTCTGGCGCCCAACGTAATTATTTTGTTATAGTTTGATATTGCGGATAAGTAGAGAATCGCGCCAAAGTGTCAACGGTAAGTCCTCATCCGAGGGTAACAGAATTTAGCGTTACAATATATATATATTGACCTCCAAACAGGTTCAAATGTTCCATTTGTGTATAAAAATGCGCCTGTTAAAATTTGAACTCTCATTATTAACATTATGAGGGTGCGCACCGTACTTTTCTTTTTTCCATCAGAAAAACATGGGCTAAATGCTTCTTGCCCCTTTCTATTTTTATAACTAGCTTACGATGCGTCGTACAGAAAATTCACAGACAAATTTTCGTAGAGAATTGAACGCTCTACAAAAAAGGTCTTCCATTATTTTTTTATAAATTCACTCGTTGAAAAGTTATTAGAGGTCAAAAGTCATGTAAGAACGTCAAACACTTATGAAAGAGTAGCTTTATCAGAAAATGATAAGATGTCTTTTCTTGAACAGCGTTCAATTCTCGACAAAAATATGTCTATGAATTTTCTGTACGGCGCATCGTTAGCTAGTGATGAAAATCAGAATGAGCCAAAAACAATTTTCTCCCATGTAATCCTTATGAAAAATGAAAAAGTGCGATGCGCAACCTCTTAATGTTAAGATTGAGAGCTCAAATTTTGAAAGACGTATTTTCGTGCTAAAATGGAAGTTCTCAACTTGTTTGGAAGTAAAAAAAATTACTTTTTTTAAACTATCTCGCTGTACATTCAAAATAGTTGTAAAATTGATTATTCGATAGTATTATGAATTTGACTTATAGTTAAGACCTCAAGATACAAGAAGATATTTTTCCAGTATTTTGGGTATTATAAAGTTTGAAGTGGTTTAATGTGCCGCGAATGCAAACGGCTCATGTTTACCTGTGGTGAGGTACGAAAAAACGGAGTATGGTTTCAGGGTGAGGGCTTACATAGCTTTACAGCACATGATGTGAATGCAAATATGTCGATATATTGTCGATTGATGTTCCCAACACAGAAGAAAAGTTGAAAATGGCAGTTTTGATTATTTCAAAAACTCTTGCAATTGAAATATTTCCCGAGATGTGCGATGCCATGATGGCTAACATCACGGTCGCCTACACACAATCCACATTCTACTGAAATCGTACATGCTGTGAGTACCAATAGCTATTTTGTTGAGTAAAAATGATTTTTGCCTACCGATGAGATTTAATATTAACAATGTGTACTTATAACCAATTACCGGCGAATAAAATTGATGAGTTTTTGATACATAATGGAATTTAACACAGGTCATTTAAATGAATTTACTCGAAGCGCTTAGGCATTGACAAGCTTTTTTTGCTAATTGTCGAAATACCCTCTGTTCGCCTGCATTTTTGTGATCATGATTAATTCATATTTTATTATTAATATTTTTATTATTAATTATTACTGATTTACGATTCTGATTTATGGGTGGATTCAATTCAATGGATCAGGGGCGATAACGTCGGAAATGAACCAAGTCAACGTAGAGTGAAATATGGTTTGGATGACGGTGACTGGCTTATACGGGCAGAACACATTATCGCAGCAAAGTTGTGAGCGAAGAACAATTTTCAACAATGTTGACACCTGATCCAATAGCACTCCACATTTATATACCAGCACGAAGTTACGGGCGAAACCAGAAATCACTCTATTTAAAATAGTCTCGGGAATCATGGATTGGAACGGGGTATCA
Source organism: Neodiprion lecontei (assembly GCF_021901455.1). Lineage (NCBI taxonomy): Eukaryota > Metazoa > Arthropoda > Insecta > Hymenoptera > Diprionidae > Neodiprion > Neodiprion lecontei. The sequence continues at coordinate 14,262,358 of NC_060260.1, forward strand.
TGATTCCTGATAGCGACGAAGTAGTGAACTTTACTGCAAAACGGTCCCGTGAAACTTGAATTCTTTTGTACTACTAACAGAACAGAATAATCGGTTCGATCGTTGACAAAACATGAAATCAACTGAACACTTAAGAATTTTGTGTACCCTGAAATTCACTCAAATTTCTCTGCTGATTTTTGTAGGGCTTGTGTTGTTGAAAATTCTTCTGTTATCAGAGACAATTCAATAATGCATTGTTTTGAAGTGACCGAAATCTGGAAATTAGGACGGATTACGTCAACTTGTATGGATTTTCTGAAACACAAACTTTTAAACTGTGCAGCGGAGAGCCTATGATTAAGAGATTAATGTAACGCCTCCAAAGACCATCTAACTTAAGGGGGTATTCTAGTCTAGAGGCCCGAATTTCGAGCATTTTTTGACGGTGAATAAAATAAAAGCTATTGATATTTTTACTATCCATTTTTTTATCATTTATTTATTTATATATTAAGAGCACACAAAATGAATTTAAAAACAAAAAAATAAATTTTCATGGAATTATGCGTCCTTGAAGTGGAAGGGGAAAACAAAAGGCAGTATCCTCGTCGCCACGATTTCTGCCCTTGTGGTCATCAGAAAAAAAAAAAAAAAAGATTATTAATCTACATAAATGCAGCTATCGTACTAACCAAAAAAAAGTCGAAAAAAATTTTTTTTTTGCCAAATTACGGCTGTCCGAAAAAAATAATACGTTTTTTTTGACTTTTTTGGACGTTTCTGAATTTTTTAAAAATAGTAAAAATTATTATTTCGTTATAATAATGGTTCGTGCGATAGAGACATGTATTGAGAAGATTCTCACCAAATTTCAAGTAAATCGGTTCAATAGAACTTGAGAAATCATGTCAACCGTTTTGAAAAATGTAGTTTTGAGAAAAACGCGTTTAAAGTATTCGTTCCAGCCGAGCCAGTATTGAAGACGTGTCACTAAAATAGCTATATCTCTGAAAATAATTGAAATTTTGACTTGTCCTTTCAAGGACACATTCTTAAAAGGTTAAGCTTTGAAAATATAAAAAAAAAAAAAATCGATTTTTTCAAATTTCCACACTAGAATACCCCCTTAATCCGTCCGAGAGTAACAGCGATTTTTCTAGTTTTTGGGTGGTTGCCACCCTTCGGAGGTGGAGCACTTAATTCGAGCGGGTGGTTTTCCGGGAGCCTTTAATTCTGGAGTAATTTTAGCGCCCGTACGAACTCTGTAAGTTGTTGCGTCCAAAAGTTACACCGATTTTTCTAGTTTTTGGGTGGTTTCCACCCCTCGGGGGTGGAGCAGTTAATTCGATCGGATGATATTCCGGGAGCCTTTAATTCTAGAGTAATTTTGGCGCCCGTACGACTCTTTAAGTTGTTGCGTCCAAAAGTTACACCGATTTTTCTAGTTTTTGGGTGGTTTCCACCCCTCGGGGGTGGAGCAGTTAATTCGATCGGATGATATTCCGGGAGCCTTTAATTCTAGAGTAATTTTGGCGCCCGTACGACTCTTTAAGTTGTTGCGTCCAAAAGTTACACCGATTTTTCTAGTTTTTGGGTGGTTTCCACCCCTCGGGGGTGGAGCAGTTAATTCGATCGAATGATATTCCGGGAGCCTTTAATTCTAGAGTAATTTTAGCGCCCGTACGAACTCTGTAAGTTGTTGCGCCCAAAAGTTACACCGATTTTTCGAGTTTTTTGGTGGTTTCCACCCCTCGGGGGTAGAGCAGTTGATTCAAGCGGGTGGTTTTCCAGGAGCCTTTAATTCTAGAGTAATTTTGACGCTCGTACGAACTCTGTAAGTTGTTGCGTCAGAGAGTTACACCGATTTTTCGAGTTTTTTGGTGGTTTCCACCCCTCGAGGGTGGAGCATTAATTCGAGCGGGTGGTTTTCCAGGAGCCTTTAATTAGCCTCTAATTAGCCCTCAATTATTCCATAGGAAATTTTTCGATTTTCGAATGTGGCGGTTCCAGCCTGATATGGCTGAAGAAAGTAGCACTCAGCTGGAATGACGATAAGCGGAGCATATTTCCCAACACAACCGACAGGCTTCCCTGGAGCTAGATGAGTATATAACACTGGACTTGTACATAAACTGGACCTTAGAATATAAAATATGCTATTGTGGCCGTTGATTAATCTAAGTTTGTAGTTTGGGTAAAATTATTGTCGAGCTTTTTTCACAATTTGAGATGTCACGTTCTTCTGACACAATTTGAGATGTCATCTTTTTGTGGCACAATTTGAGATGTGACCTTCTTTTGGCACAATCTAAGATGTCACGTTCTTCGGGCACAATTTGAGATGTCACGTTCTTCCATACTGCCGTAGATTTTAACATCATTCATTTTATTATCCATCGCTAATTTTCTTCTCTATTGCTAATTTTTTATTAACCGCCTAAATCGATTGCTTACCGCAACAGTACCACAGCCTAGATTTCTACGTATAAATCATTGTCCAAAGTATAAGTCCTCTAGATCTCGAATGTGCCGTATAGTTTATTACCTAAATCTCGTGATTCTTAGTTTCGCAATTCAGGCAGTGTACATCTTTTGTGAATATCCAGCGATACCGATATCTTTTCCATAACAATATCTGAAACTAGAGTACCACTATAGTATCGATAATTAAGTTGGAACTAGTTATCACCCGAGTGCCTGCACTTTTACTGCTCCGTTCGTTAATTGTGACACCGTTATAAAATCACACATATTCTTTAAGTTTTATTTAGTTATTTCATTGCATTTGCTATAGATTCTCGTTGATTTTCCTTCTTTCCGGTATTTTTCCTTTTGTTAATTATCCTTTCTCCATTTTAAGTAATTTCTTAGATGTTATTGCATGTTAGTTATATCTTTCTGTTTATTGTAAGCTTGCTGATTGTTAATTATAGGATAAAAGTCTCATGTTTCGTACCAATATTTGCTGTCTTGTTTATCACACTAATATCTCTCCTGCTAATTTGTTTAAATTTCCTTCCTGTGATTGTGAGTCTATCTCATTTTCTGCTAGTTGATCAACATACAGTACGCTCTTTCAATAGTGCCGGTGATGGGCGTATAGGGAAATATCTATCCGAGGAAAGCAGTACCCCCACTCTCGATGCGTCTCAGCAACGAAAACAATAGCACAACGCACCTACCGTGCGGCAGTATTGAAAGTGCAATAGAACTTATCCACGGTTGGGGGTCGTGTTCGAGTAAAAAACAGGGGAAGCGGCAGTATTGGCATAATTAACGCAATACCTACTTTCCTTTGGGTTTTCTATTTGGTTATTCCCCAGTCTTCTACCAGTAGCTTGTCTATTTGAATTAGTCATCCAAAACCGTCGTGAGGTTTGTTTCGCCTTTTCTCATATATTTTCTCTATTGTAAAAATTGATGCAATTGCGTCTAGTGACCAACTTTTTTCTTTTGCCAAAACTAATCTACGCCATAGAGTAACTGAGTGATTGCCCTCACGTCACCTTATCTTACCGTGTGGAAAATTAATCGTGACAAGTTTAACATACTTCTCTAATTCTGCTTAGCATCGTTATTGAGGAATTAATTTTCAACTTTCGATCATTCTGACGAATTGAAATATGAGCGTGTACTTTTTCTCAATTACCATTGCCATTATACCTTGCTGCAACCCACTCGACTGACTCATCAACCATGTCATTTCTGTCCAACTATTGAGTAGGCTAAATTACCCCTTGGGTTCTTGATCTTATATCCCACTGCCCTCATACAAACTTTGAAGACTGGCACTGTGTAGTGGTTTTTAGCATTCAGGACGGCATCTATTTGCTCATGGTGGATGGACGGAATAGCTGAACTGCGGAAGAGCTGCCTGGCCAAACGAAGACGGATAGCGAGGGCTGGCGGGAGACCCGAAAGGGAAACCCTCCAAGCTGCATACAAGACGAAACGGAAGCGACTGACAAACACTATCAGAGTAGTAAAGCACGATGCTGGAAAAAGCTCTGCGAGAAGGTGGACCGGGACCCGTGGGGCACGGGTCACAAGATCGTAACCGGTAGACTAGGGGCCTGGATCCCGCTAGAACTCAAAAACGCTGAAATGGCACGACGGATCGTCGACAGACTATTCGCAACACATCCGACATATATGGATGCAACCAACAACAACGAGATGGCGGTGATATTCTAGTCTTTACCGCGGAGGAGCTCGCCACAGCAGCCAACGCGATGAGGACGGATAAGGCACCAGACCCCGATGGGGTACCAGCGAAGGTTATTTGGCTGATGGCTAACCTGAAGCCTGACATACTCTTGGACCTGTATAACACGTGCGTGATGACAAGGACCTTCAGCGGCCGGTGGAAGGCGGCGAAGCTGGTCCTTGTCCCTAAGGATGAGAGTGACTTCTGCACCGTCGGCCTACCGGCCGCTGAGCCTACTGGACACGACAAGGAAACTGGACGAACAATTACTGTGACCAAGACTCAAGGACGCGATACAGAACGCAGGAAGCCTCTGGGACCAGCAGTTCGGCTTCCGAAGGGGTCGATCAACGATCGAAGTAATCTAGGAGATGGTAGACTTTTTCTGAGACACAGACAGACACTGTTACGCTGCGTGACCTATCGTACTGCTGGCGACATTAGACGTCAAGAACACCTTGAACTCGGCCAGGTGGGTGGACATCCTGGAGGCGCTGAGCGGCGACTTCGGAGGTTCCATTGTACTTGCTCCTGGTTGGGGAAGACTACCTTCAAAACAGACGATTAACATATGAGACAATCGAAGAGCAAATGACACGAGAGATCACCGTAGGGGTCGCCCAAGAATCCATACATTGACCAGACTTCTGGAACGGTACCTACGCAGCCAGCTCAGACTGGAGCTCCCTCTTGGCGCACGCCTAGTCGCATACGCGGATGATCTGGCGGCGGTGATAGTCGAGCGCTCCAGAACTGGCACAGCATAAACTGAACCAGACGATGAGACAAGTCGTACGGTGGATGCCTGACTACGGGCTGCAACTGGCAACGAAAAGACAGAACTGGTGATTCTCACCGGAAAATGTATACCAACGAGACTGGAGAGCAAGTCAAGTACCTGGAGGTGACCGTAATACAAAGATGACCTTCTGGAATTATAGTATACAAAGGACAGACTGGAAAGCGGACAAAAGAATAGCATCCCTAAGTCGCCTAAGGATGGTCTAGCCCTTTTTGGTGTTCCTGGCTTGGTTTTCTGGGGATTGCTGCGGTAATCACAACTTCTCTCCTGTCGACTACACCTCTTTCCGTCCGTACTGATTGCCGCTGTCAACTCTGGGCTGGACCGCATAAGTGGCTGTGCAGCTGCTGTCAGTCACTCTACTTTACCGGCTGAGTTTATCTATCTACAGTGCCGTACTATCTTGATATGGGCTGCGCGTGACTGCAGGCATGTCTCCACGCGCTTGCTCTGCTTGGAGGAGGACCGTTCTCCTCGCCGCTATGCCTCTTGTCATACTGTCTATCATCCAGGCTGTGTAAGAAGAAGGTTTATTGCCCGCTCCCTGACCTCGCACAAGAGCGAGCAGCTGCAGCCATCGCCTCGGTCGGCACCACGACGTCTGCGGAAAATCCACCGTGCTGCCTTTGCCTCATGAAACACTTGCTGTCCAGCTTGATAAGCTTTACCTGCTTATCAATGCTCGCTTTGGTGACATTTCCACGCAGCTTCAGGACTTACCGGCTCTTTAAGCTCGCGTCGATACCGATGTCGTTAAAATTCTGCAGCTGGCAGGGGATAATCGGAAGCTCCGTGATGAGCTCGCCGCACTCCGCCGCCTACGCCAATCTGGACACCCCAAAATTTCTAGGAGCTGTCCCGCCTGTGTACCTGTTCGAGAAGATGTCGAAGCCATAATCTCTAGCGTCCCTTGCGCTTCTTCTGACTCTAATCCCGCAACCGTGTAGCAGGTTGCCGCGACCCTTGCGGGTAATTTGGTTGTAGGTAACATTGACTCCTCTCGCTTTCTGATTCCTCCTATGAGAGCTCGAAGTGATCGCCCAATACCTCTTTTGGTTACGTTCGGCACTGCAGAAGCTCGGCCGCGATTCATTGCTGCTAAGATGCGACGGGGCACTTTTCTCACTACTGCGCTTTCCCTAGTGCCTTTAGACAATGTCTGGAACATCTAGGTCAACAAAGTGCTCCCATCTAACGTTCATAAGTTTTTAACGTCATCTAAGTCATTTGCAAAAGAGGCCGGACATCGTTACGTGCGGCACAATAGAGAGTGTCGTCTTCCTGAGGAAAGCTGATGGTACGCCTCTGCAGAAGATTCGTTCTATATATTTAGAAGATATGCCCATACATATACACTGATTCATTACTCTTGGACTTCCCTGTAGTATCCATGCGGCATGTGTTCATGGATATCAACATTGAACGTCTCACGGAGGCTGGTGGACATCCTTGAAGCTGTCTGAAGTAAGTCGTTTCTCACACGACAATAAATGTGTTTTAGTATTATAAAATCTGTCGAAACATGCATAAGGTGTGTTCAAAAAGTAAGGTGACTTTTCTAATTTCGCGGGCTATGTCCGTTCGATCTTCGATTTTTTTTTATGTTATGTTGATACACTTGTCCCGAACATCTGTACACAGTTTCAAGTGTATAGCATGTTTAGTTTGTTTTTGACAGATACAAAGGTGAGACGTATTTTGGTGTGCTCGGCGATTTTTTGCTATCAAAAAAAATGGATCAAAGAATTTGCATCAAATTTTGTGTAAAAAATGGAATTAAGTGCTCCAAAACACTTGAAATGTTGACAGTGGCATACGGTGAGTCTACTCTTAGTAAAAAAAACGTTTATAAGTGGTACAAGCTCTTCCAAGATGGCCGAGAAGATGCCAATGACGAACCTCGCTCTGGACGCCCCAGCACGTCAACAACAGATGAAAACGTTGAAGCAGTGAAGAAAATTGTTTTGGAAAATCGTCGAATCACTATCAGAGAAGTTGCTGAGGATGTTGGCATATCGGTTGGCTCGTGCCATGAAATTTTTTCGGATGTTTTGGGTATGAGACGTGTGTCAGCGAAGTTTGTTCCGAAACTGCTTAATTTTGACCAGAAGAATCGTCGCATGAGCATCGGTTTTTTGACCAAAAACAACACCACAATCATGCCTCAGCCACCATATTCACCGGATTTGGCCCCATGCGACTTTTTCCTGTTCCCAAAACTGAAGAGACCTATGAAAGGACGGAGATTTGCAACGATTGAGGAGATAAAGACTGCATCGCTGGAAGAGCTCAAAGCTATACCAGAAAGTGCTTATCAGAAGTGCTTTGAGGATTGGAAAAAGCGTTGGCACAAGTGTATTATATCTGAGGGGGATTACTTTGAAGGGGACAACATAAATATTGATGAATAAATAAATAGTTTTTCATAAAAATATAAAGTCACCTTACTTTTTGAACACACCTCTACGTATTCGTGACATATGAAAAATGATATGCCTGTGCATCATTGACTATACTAATATTTCATGGACGACCATGGGATCCACACTGGCATCAAGTTTACATCCCATTGGCATTCAATGAATGTTCACAAGACATCCAGCGCCCGTTTATAAGATCCCTATATTGATATCCACTGGATGTTCAATGTAATGTATTGTTGCGAACATTCCGACCATCCATGTTTTGAATACAAATATTTGTAGATACCCAATGGACGGCAGTAACCTTCATCGAGATACTGCAATGAACGTTCATTGGTGATCATTGTTTTGTGTGGAAAGGAGCGCAGATAGCACGGCTTGCGATTATAGAGGTTTACCTTCAACGAAATTTCTCAAAAAATAAACTCGTTAAATTTTCACTTCAGAAAGGGTCAAAGAGTAGAGTAGAATTTCACCGAGTCTAATGCCGCATTTCGTAGTCTTACATCCATTCTGATTCCAGATTGACAGTCCTCAAATAGAATCATATAACGCTAACTGGAGGAATCTACAAAGCACTCGACTTTTGTCTCACTCCATTAAAAACTATCAGGGTCAATGGGTTCGACGAGCTGCTAGTTGAGTTGTGGTTGAGTGTAAGGTTTTTTCTCGGAGCATGGTTCCTCATACATGAACTAATTGCTGTATCCCTGCCCAAAAAACAACCAGTATCAAGAGATTGCCCGGGGGCAAAATATATATGAAGCCGCGTTGTACCGTGGGTGTGTCCCAACCGAGTGAGCATGCGAAATTGTAACAATGCAGCAGCTAATTGTGAGTGGCATCTGCCAGAAACCTCCAATAGTTATTTTCGTGGCAAAAGTGCATGAAATAGACCATTTTTGACGAGTGCGAATTTCATATTAGTAAATAAGTCCTTATATACACACATGCCACAAATTTTATTTTTTGAGCTACCTCTTGTTAAAAATGAGAATATTCTGTAGTTTTTATGAGCACTATTGCTTATAAAGTATTCAATATTTGAAAAGTAGTCGAATTATTAACGGAGGTAATGCGGAAATCAAATTATAGTTGAAGATTAATCTTATGCTTGTATGGTCATTGACGTTAACGTTTACGCGAATAATCTTTTGTAAACTATCTCAGAACGAAAAAATATACAAGGTTGGCTCTGTAACAAACACTATGGAGTGCGGTTGTAAGAACACGGCAATGTTTCTTTGAAAATCCAAATTATTTCTCGGCTTTGTTGTTTTCCATTTTTCTGTAACCTGAAGAAAGCATTCAATGACGCAGATGTTTTGAATTTTATCAAAATTGTTAACCAATTCTGGTTATATTATCGTTACACGGTTTTCTAAAATTTATTCTTCTGCCATAGGGAATTCAAAAATTATTTTTCTTGTTATCTATGTGAACAACTCTTAGCATTACGGTGAAAATTGTATCGTTTCGACTGAATCACTGCAAAATTTCAAGAAATACGATGGAAAAAAGCATTTTTGAGCATGAATATCCATATCGATTTTCGATATCATTGTGAAATGCGAGCGCTCATAGCTTTCTTGGTGAACAAAGTTTAGGTACATTTTGCTGAATAGGCAAATCTACTAGATGAATGATTAAATATTTCTAAAACAGTTCGATAATAGAATTCCCCACATCACCTCCCAGCGTATGTCGATTTTAGCAGCTGCAAGAACGTATAATCTAAAGAAGCCACGAATTACGCACCTCCTGTCGGCATCTTCGCTCCACACTAGGAGTAAAGCCATCGCCGTGGAAAATGCAACGAGAAAAGCGAGGCAAGGAGCCACTCGGCGACACCAAGATTTTTTTTCACTCACTGAAGAAGGACTGGGTAAAGACGACCCTGCTGCGAATGACGTTACTGAACCAGCTGTGCCTTGTGTCCCTGATAGCTGCATCCTGCGAACATATAAAAATAAAGTGATGGGGGTTATATTCGAAATCTTAGACCCTTCAATCAGCACATGAAACCGAAATTAATTGCATTCGACGTTTGTTCGCACCTGCAGGCATACAGTCATGTGCCCTGGAGCATTTTCAGACATTAGGGGTGCAGTGGGTTGTGGTAATAAAATGACTCACCCCTAAAACGTCCGTTTTCACCCGATTCCGTCGATATCTCGCAAAGTTGATATTTTTTACCCACCTCTGATGATCTTTCAAGTTTAAAAAACCAAAGCAACTTCTTTCTAGCAGTACTTAGTTGTGTCGAGATCCATTTTTGGTCGTTTGGGGTGCAGTGGGTTGTTGTAATAAAATGACGCGTCCCCCAACGTTAACGTCCGGTTACACCTTATTCCGTCGAGATCATGTTTTAATCACGAATTTGAGAAATGAAAACCTTAAAAATTCTAATAGAGCTACCAGAAAAACTTTTTTTTTCAATATTCCGATTGTTTCCATTACTTATTACTGATAAATATATAAAAACAATTTCTTCGAATCTCTTACTCTGAATGTTTAAAAAATCCTGATAAACAAACGCATTGTTTAAAACATTATCAGAAATTTGTTTCGGACAATAAGATCGTCGGAAAAACAATGATTTTTGAGAAAAAATCCTTTCTTTAAACAATTTCATTATAATTTGAAAACGCATTTTTTAATTACCGATTTTTTTCGTCGCTAGATGTTGATATTAAGAATCCTTTTTTTCTTCAAAAATCATCGTTGGCAGTGTTCTTTCACATTCTGCCAAAAAAATTTTTCACATCATCTCTTAATTGTTTATTCAATAAAAAATCTGTTATAAACAAATGAACATCCGTCCTATGCTTTTGTTTGGATAGTACGAAAAAAAAATAACAACAGCCATGCACGACTTTCTGATGAAAATATTTTTTTCCTATTTTTTACATAATTTCAAATATTCTCATGTATTCGAGCTTGTCATTTTTGTAATATTTGTAATATTTGTGACAGTTTCTAAGATATTTTAATTTAAAGGGCGGACAAAAATGTTGACAATTTCTTTCAATAAATAAATGCGAGTATCCTTGCCGTATTTGTAATAGTTTATAAGATATTTTTATTTGAAAGCCGGAAAAAAATGTTTCCATGTTTTTCTATAAATAAACGCGAATAAGTTAAAAAATAATCGAGTTGAAGCCTTGTTTAAGAACATATTTTTTTGTCATTTAATGGTGTATAGAAAAGATTTGGAGTGTCTTTGCCGTATTGGTAATAATTTACAAGTTATTCGCACCTGAATGAGGCACCTGAGGCAAGTTCGAAGACATGGGAATATTTGAAATTATGTGAAAAATGAGGAAAAAATATTCTCATTAAAAATTCGTGCGTAGTTGCTTATTTTTTCTGAGAGCGTCTGAAAGAAAATATAGTATGGATGTTCATTTGTTTATAACAGATTTTTATTAAATAAATAACTAAGGAAGGAACCAAGACATTTGTTTTGGTAGAATATGGAAAGCTCTTAAAATCATGATTTTTAAAGAAAAAATGGTTCCTTAATATTAATTTTGAGCAATAAAAAAAATTATTTAATGAAAAATCGCATTTTCATATCATCGGAAATTTCTTTGAAGAAACAATTTTCATCTTGAAAATTATTGTTCTTACCGACAATGCAATTGTCAAAAACAAATTTTTGATACTGACATAAACAATTTATAAGGATTTTTTAAACAATCAGAGTAGAAGATTGAAAACAATTGTTTTTATAATTTTTCAGGAATGAATAATTGAAACAATCGAAACATTGAAAAAAAAGTTTTTCTAGTAGCTCTATTTGAATTTTTAACGTTTTCATTTCTTAAATTTGTGATTAAAACATGATCTCGACGGAATTAGGTTAGTAGCCGGACGTTTTTGGGGAGCGCGTAATTATATATTAATAACAACAACCCACTGCACCCCTAATGTCTGAAAATGCTCCAGGACACATGACTATATGCTTGCAGGTGCAAACAAACATCGAATGCAATTAATTTCGGTCAGTATTTAGCCTGAAAGATGATTTATTCATGAAATAAGGGAATAAGGGAATAAGGGCTGTTTACCCCCTCAAGGGTTAGTATTCCTTATGTTTAGTTGATATCCTCAAAACGTAATGAAAAAGTAAAAAATTTAGACGTAAGGTAGACCTTGATGGTGTGAAATGTAGGTAAGTTACGATATGGCTGGTGCAGCTTTGACCAATGCTACGCCACAAGAAGATTACGCTGAACTAGTAAGGGTAATAAATTTAGTATTGTGGTAATAAATTAGTAATAAAAAAGTAAGAAAATCTCCCGTCCGGATTGTTTTAGTGGGCCGATTTGGCTGGTACAGCTGCCAGGACGTTTCAGAAATACTACATTTAAATGACTTATTTCAACGGCGCCATTTATTTATGAATTATCACTGCATTTTCTGCAATATTAATATTTCTCAGTACCGTAAATACAAGTTACAGCACTTTCTTTTTTACAGGAATCCACAACCAGTGCTCTTTTTATTGCAACTTTATTCTTTTAGACTTCCTTAGATCCAAATAATTTCATTGCTGTTTTGCCGGGGTGTCTTCTTAACCTCTAAGCAGGCAAAACTTGAAAATGTTAGGGAAAAAGAAAAAGTCAGGGAATTTGATTTGTAGCCAGGGAGTTTTGAATCAAAAGTTCAGTGGAAACCTTGTTCGCAAAATCCAATCATACAGTTTTTGAAAACAGTAGCCTTGCCACAACTAGTATGCATTTCAAAGATAGTAAATAATATCTGATGAGGTTCAGACCCGTTCGATGAAAATGATGCCGACAATCAGAAACAAAATTTCATTGACTGGTTCCAACGAAAAAAGGTAATTTATAAAATTTCATAAATTCTAAAAACCCATGCGCAAGTAAATCAAATTGAGCACTCATTGCAGCATAGATGAACAAGCTGTTCCATTATTACAATATGTGTAATATTACAAAAGTTTCATAAGACCAAAACTGACTAAAAAAATATCTAATTAACATTCAATTTCATTGCAGAAACGTTTAGGTTTTTGTTTTAATATACCTATATACTACGATATTCTAAATATTTGTCGAACCATTCGTTTTATTCAACTTTTTTTAGTTATTCAAAAAACAGAAAATCGATTTCTGCCAAAATTTCACCAAAATTTACATCAGTAAGCGTATTTTAAGAGGGCTAAGGCTCCTAGATCTTCTTTTGGCTTCACAATCATGCTAGTTGATGAGAATTAATCAAGTTGAGAATTCATTTGTCTCGGCTTTTTATAAACGAATTGTGCCGTAGAACTCATTTTCTACACAAACATCTGTAGGTTACAGTCTTCAAGTTATTTATAGATTTTGAAAATAATCCTCGTATGCCTAGTTTGTACTGTCCAAAATACTGTAGTGTTGTATGAGCCTGGCGATGGTACCTTTTGCTCAAACAGGTACTACTATTGAGTTTTACAAACTAATAAGGCAGCGACGTTGAAGTTAGAAGGGGAACGTGGCAATACAAAAAGCAGTAAATTCTTGAGCTGGTTTGCAGAGATTAGTTTTCAATAAGTGAACAAACTTGAGAAACATATACTTATGTTCAACACACATTAACATCAGAGACAATAATCTGTCGCTACGTTTCGCTACAACTAATAATAAACTGTAACTCTGCACTGTTTTTTGAAGTGAAAACTTCTTTAGCGCCGTTAGTGAAAACTTCTTCAGCACGGGAGTAAAAACGGGGGAAAACTCGATGAATCGAAATGGAACGACTATCGTGTAACGGAAATATCGATGAAACAGAAATGCAAAACTTAACTTAATTAGCGCGGTAGTTAGTGATTTGAAACTCGATGAAACGAAAAGAAACGACTATCGATGTAACGAAAAGTTAACTTCTTCAGCACGGTAGTAATTTGAAACTCGATGAAATGAAATGGAACGACTATCGATGAAACGAATAATTATTCCACTCCTGATACTGCATTCTCCTCATTCTCTCGCAGTTTAGTTTCTGAAGGTTTCACTTCTACCACGTGTGAACTGCACATGTTTTTTTTTTTATCAAAATACCTCGAATAAAATATTTACGTATCAAAGCAGACTTGTTTTCACTTGATGAAATTCAGATCGAGTTCTAAGCGAAAAGTACGGTTTATTGCTTCTTTTTACTGAATTCGCTTGTTACACAGATTGCCCTTCACATTTCACACTTCATGAAATCGTTGCCGTGAGCTGATGTATCCCGTTGAATTCCAATTACAATTATTCAGATAACCATGAATGAGTCTTCACCGTTAATTATTTGCTCCACGTCACTTTCATTAACACTCGTGTAGCATCAATTCGCGAGCGGCGAATTCAATAATGATTTTCGGATTATAGTAATCAATTGACCGTCGAAGGAATCCGACGATTTGATTGACACGATTAACGTGTGTCTGATTTATTTTACTTCGGATCAGTTCCGAATCGACGAACTGTTTTTCGTAACAACACCGACAGCAGTTAGGGACGTTTTCTGACAGTCGCGATTGGTATTGCGTCGGCTGCTCAATCAGGCGGTAACTGTCGGCCAATAAAATTCGAACGACTTGACGCACGCGCATAATGTGCACACTTTCCTCATAGACACACGGTATATTTCCAAGCCAATTCAGGGGCGCCTCCAGTTATTTTACTCAGCTTGACAGCATTTCACACCCTTGTCAGTTTGGTCACTTAGTTCTGTGACACCCTGTATATATGTATAATCATATACCGGGAGTCTCTGGTGAAAGTTACCGACTCCGAGTTACGCGATTACCGACAACGCCAACACTGCACAAATTTTTGTTCGCAACATTAGTCCGTTACACTCGTCTTACGTAAAAATTGAGCGTGTGTCGGCACTTGCGGTAACCGCGTGGCTTGGAGTCGGTACTTTTACAAAAATCCTGTTAGTCCAGCCGAGATAGACATTCAAATGGAAATAATTAGGGGGAGCGATTTTTTTTTTTTTAACTTTGGGGGGGTGGTTGGAAGTCTAAATCTCGATTTTCGGGAAAATCCCGCCATTCCATTCGCCGCCATCTTGACTTAAAGTTCAGTTTTATAGTTTTTCTGAAATAACTCGTTAATTTACAACTTTAGAGCAAAAATGGTAGAATCCAAAGTTGTTGGAAATTTAATTTCCCACAAGTTTGGTCATTATCATTTTTACGCTAGGATCAATATTTTCGGATTTATATATATATATATGTATATATATTGTAACGTATATTGGAAAACCCCTGAACTGAGTATACATCCGAAAATATATATATTTATTATATATTTTCGGATGCATACTCAGTTCAGGGATTTTCCAATATATTTTATAATATATTTTCGAATGTATATATATATTATATATTTTCGGATGTACACTCAGTTCAGGGGTTTTTCAATATACGTTACAATATATATACATATGTATATGTATAAATCCGAAAATATTGATCGTGGAGTAAAAAAATTGTGAGAACCAAAGTTGAAGGAAATAAAATTCCACCCATTACGATTTTTTTGAGAAAACTTGATCGTATAACTCAGCAAATATTGATCCTAGCGTAAAAATGATAATCACCAAACTTGTGGTAAATTAAATTTCCAACAACTTTGAATTCTACTATTTTTGCTCTAAAGTTGTAAATTAACGAGTTATTTTAGGAAAACTATAAAATTGAACTTTAAATCAGGATGGCGGCGAACGCAATGGCGGGATTTTCCCGAAAATCGAGATTTAGACTTCCAACCACCTCCCCCCCCCCCACCGAAGTTTAAAAAAAAAATCACTCCCCCTAATTATTTCCATTTAAGGCTATTTTTGTCTATCTCGACTGGACTATGTATACACATGTATATGAGACTGATTTATCTATGGGCAGAATATCGTAGCGTCGTAAGCCAGTGTCACTCACAGCACGATCTTATAGCGCTCTTTTCAAAGCACCATAAAAATTTTCGTTATCCGAGGCCATTACAAAATTTAATGTAATGATTTGCAAATACGGTAATTCTTTTAATGTAAGATTCTTATATTATTATGAATCATTCCAAAAAAATGTAACTAACATTTTTACAGTCAGTATGAAATTTCTTGAAATGCTACCCAGATCACCTCTTAATCTGTACGTTTTATTTTGATCTTGAAGAAACAATAGAGCAAACACTGACAACGAATTGTTCTCGTGAAATCGATTTTTATTTTAACCAAAATTATTTCTGAATTTTCTCTGACTCAAGTTAAACCTCTCTACACGGCTTGAAATGACCATCAGTTTCATTTCGAAACGTCTGCCGGGCTGAAAACAGTGTTTTATAGCAAAATTTTTATTTAGCAAGAATATCGATTCAAAGTTATGCAACCTGATGTTACATGAAGACCTATTATACATTTTGCATTCTAAAAATATTATAATTTTACGAATGTTATCGTTTAAAAAAATCGTAACTCCTAAGTGGTGACACCTTGCGGTCAAGTGAAAACGTTTTCATTTTAATTAATAAAAATTCACAGCAAATTTAAGGAGGTTGGTTAGGAAAAT
Organism: Neodiprion lecontei; assembly: GCF_021901455.1. Lineage (NCBI taxonomy): Eukaryota > Metazoa > Arthropoda > Insecta > Hymenoptera > Diprionidae > Neodiprion > Neodiprion lecontei. The sequence goes on from NC_060260.1 coordinate 14,278,335, forward strand.
TCTAATGTTTTTACACAATATTGATTGATATTAATTACATTACTATGCAAAACCTCCGTTGAATGGTCTACATAGATTTCGAGTAATTAATAGTTGAAGGTGTACTTCTTATACACGAGCGCTATAGTGGTACATGACGGGTATACGGTGAAATGACGCGGAACGTCAAAATCGCAGACAAACAACGTAGGTATCCCAATGAAAAACTATATAAATGGTACTCTCAAGAAAATGTTCGTAAAGTATGAAGATCTTTGTCCGTATCGTTTGCGAATAACAGTAAAAAATATGAAAATATGCGCGTAAAATACTTTTTCGGAATTCTATAGTAACGAAATATAATTCAGTTCATTTGGAAAGAGTGATGTGATGACAAACGATGCATGTTACATTAATAATTTGTCGAAAACCTTTACTTTGAAGTATTTTTAAAAATTTTATTAGTTGAAAACGACGTTGAGAACCATCGGTCGGGCCCATGTATAAGATAGGCCCTCTCACACTCACCCTTGAGAAGCGCTCACCAACCTCCTTAAGCAACGCCTAATGATTTCGAGAAATTTAGAATTTTTTTTTCAGGCCATTCATGTAGCACATTAAACTTTGCTGTATTTTCAATTTGGTAACAAAAAGCAGCGAAGGATTCAGTTTTTTGAGAGATAAAATTTCAAATATTTTGTTCACTGAGAAGAATTCATAAGTTTTTATGGTTAGTAGAAAATTCTAGTAAAGTGGATATCGTTACAATATCGACTTGAATATTGTTGGACTACAAAAAAATTTGACAAACTCAAGTGTTTAGTGTGATTATAATTGTTAATATTTTTCTATTTTTGTGAACACGTTTCTAATTATTACAGCATTAAATCTGTTTGTTTAGTTGACCCCTTTTTTTAAATTGAATAAAAGCTGAACATAAATTTATTGATATACACCAACATAAAAGTGTTGCAATAGTTACAAGATTATACAGTATAAGTATCCACAATAAAAAATAATAACAACATATACCAGAGTTTTTAATGTTAGTTACGAAACTCATTTTCATTTTTTACCCAGAAACATATTTTTCGGTTAGAGTAACAAATGGCAATGGTTAAAGGTTGTATAATTACCACAACTAGAAATTCTTCTCAGTATTCTAAAAGGCTGGTACAAGAGTGCTACACAATTTCTAAAAGTCTATTTCGCATACCAGAAACAGTGAAAAAATCTGTAACTCATTTGGTGAGGGTCGGGGATAAACTTTGTTCACATTCGTTTGGCCCTTCCACATATATTCTTGATTTAAAGCATTAAGATCATTATTTTGTGTTTGTTTTAATTTCATCAATATGCATTATTTGAGGATTAGAATTCCATAGAAATAATTCAAACCATATTCAACTAAAGAAGCACGTGGAGCCCACTCATTGTTAGTGGTGGGCCTATGAGCGATCGCCTAGTCCGCCTAGTGCGTAAGCTAGCCTTAAATGACTCGGAACAAAACTTAACTGTTGTAGGGGATTCCATTCTATTAAAAATTATTTCGGAATCAAATCTGTATTTTGCAATGCGGTTAAAATGGAACGATTGGAAAAAGGACATCTTTTTTATGTTACTTTAATGGGAAAACTTCACATTCCGAGAACGACCTTTCAAAATTGGACTCAAGAGATATCTTTTGGCGAGTGATTTTTTTTTTTTTTTTTTTTGCTATGTAAAATATGATTTTCAGGTGAGGCCGGAAACAGATGTTACTTACACATGAAATACTATCATGTGTACATTTAATAATGATAAATAATTTTCAGAACGTATGACTAGGGATTTATAGAATAATATGTGTTTTTATCACATGAAGATGGTAAAAAATGTTGAGGAATTCAAGCGTCTGCGTCGAGTCGTATCAGAATACCTACTTTGCCCTGTTCTCTTTGTAGTCCGCCTGCATTTTTCCTAGGTCAAGATAATCCTTCGGTATGGTGTACAACGAGGGAGTCATCTGATTTCTAGAATCTTGATCCACGCCGGAATTTCCGGCCGGTACGGAGGTCGTAGTCATTGACGACGAAAATGGAATTACCATTATTCGATTTACTGCAGTAAGTATGCGCGATGCGGCACCGAGGAGCTTGTCAATTCCTGGATAGCCTCTAGCGGTTTAACTTCACTCGCTAGTAGAAACTCAGAGAATGGCAACAATGTCGCGGGGTCGTTTTTGCAGAGATTTTCACAGTCGTTTCAACACCCCGATGCATCGGTCATTTGCAGAAGAGAGTGCAGCAGCAGGATATTGAGCCAATTCACTCTTTGGGCGTACAAAGACGCAGGTTCCAGGCACGTCACATGTGCTAGGCGACACCTATGCGTAAACTTGCTGTATTATTGAGGCATTGATCTTTGGCCCCCCGACCCAGAGTAAAATTAGGTAGGTACACAATACTGCACTTTCGCGTAAACTCTACACTTCCTCACTCAATGAATAACGCGTGCGTAACCGTGTCACGGACCGAATCAAGGCACGTCCCGGTGGTGATAAACGAGAATGAAAAAACTCCGCGTGGATTGATAATCGGACAACTACCACTCCATAAAATCAGTCAGCGTCGTGCCGGCTGTGTTTCACTGCAGCGTAATGACTCCCGCGTCGTTCCTCGGTCTTTAATTCATAACTTGACATGGAGAGCCGGCAGCCTGCACGCCTAGCTGGCTGGCTGGCTTCCTCGGCATACTTGGTTGCACGACGTGCGGATGTTCCTATAATCGTACGTTGCGGATGTGGTTAGCGTACGTCGCAGCGTGACTCACCCGCGTGTGAAATCACCCCTGTCCCATTATTACAATTCGTTATAGCGTGAATTTCCACCTTTTCGTTTCCGCGAAATATCCTGTTCTTCCCGCTTTTCAATCGCTCTGCGACTCAGACCAACTCAGACCTGGCTTCTGGCTCGCTCGAATGTCGACTGCCCGGCACCTGGGCCGCGTGACGACGCTGCTCTCGGTACAATGCCTTCGCCTCTACGTATTTAAGCGACGATGTATAACGCACAGATGTGTGTATACGTGCGCCTATTGCTTGGCGTTACTATGTCGTGTACCCATACACCGCATACAACCGCACGCAGTGTATCCTCCTTCGTCCGATAGCCTCGTCCTTTTCTAGCCCCAAGAAGGGGAGCCCAGTCCCGATCGCCGCATCTCGCTCTGCCAGGGGTTTATAGGCAAGAGGTTCTCCTGCTGTCCAAGTCGAGGCGAAGCCAGGTAAGTCAGTAGTTCTCAAACTGTAAGTCAGCAGTTCTCAAACTAATTATATGTACGCGCCCGTTTTCAGTTTCGTAGGCTGGACGAATCCGACGGATCAGCCAGATCGGCTGAATCCAAAGTTGGGTATAGATAAAGAACCGTTGGTATTTACCAACTTCCAGCAAGAATTTTTGCACCAACGATAGTCAACACTAATGAAACAACATACGTACCTTGTGATGGAAATGATTTTGGATAAATTCCAAGCTGAGATATCAACAATTTGAGAAAAGATTTCATAGTTGAAATGTTTAAAATTATTCAATTCTAATATTTTTGATCCAGTTCTAATACTGTAAGCTCATTTCGCTTGCTCACCGGATCCCCACAAATTATCTGAAAAATATTCAAGAAATCTGATATTACAGTATATTTATAATCCGTAAATGCAATCGTTAACGAACATCTATTGTGCCGTACTTACACACATCTAGTTTCATTTGCTCTAGAGATAATGTCCCTGGTGAAAATTTCTATTACTAAGAATTTTTACAGAAATTGGAACATTTCGTATTATTTCGTACAAAATTGTAAATATGCAAAATTGTTCGTATATAAATATTAGTATTATTTAAAAATTATAGTGTCTTGTAGACTTTTTACTGAAAAAATATAACTTTTGATGAAAATTGGTAAGTCTTAATAAGAAACTATGCGTATTTACAATTTTTCGTACAAGATTATACGAAATGTTCCAATTACTCTAAAAATTCGTAGAAAATCGTAGAAATCATTTCAACCAGGGGCAGCTAGTATTCATAAAATGTTGAGGCAATCTTTGGAGATTCGCAGTTGGGTGATCAAAATAAATACAAGCAACATTAGAATCAGATCAAAAAAATCAGTTGAATGATTGAAAACGTTCTAATTATAAAATCTTTCTGAAATTTTTATTAGCTTGTGTTGTTCGAATTATTATATTTTTTTCACATAAGTAGGGATACCAGAGACCCTGGTGTGATCAGTGTTGCACACAGGAGGAGCGCAGCGTGAGAAGAAAATAGCAAAATATTATTTCGCGTGCGTAATATGTCCACCAAATGATGGGGAAATAAATTTGTATTTATAGAAATCAAGATTAGCGGCAGCAATCGATGCCAAGTTACATGAAACGCGAGAGCTAGCCTGGAATTATTTACCCGGTCGAACTACTTCCCTATCTCACCGTGTCTCAGAAACCCGTTCAAATGAGACTTGCATGGCTAGTATTCACAGCCCACATGACCTCAGGGTGAAAACGTGATCGAAATCAGTTAAATGGTTAAGTACATATTAACTGTCAAAAATGATAAAACAACATTTTTCTTCTTTGTATTCTTCTTCTCCACACCAGAGTGCCTCAGCCGCATGATTTAGATCGAACGCGGCTATCAATTGACTTCAAGATTGAAACAGACATTTGGTATCGAAATCTCACCGACTATTGATTTTAGTCCAATCGAATTAGCATAAATAGAAAAAATAATTAGTAAAGATTTATAAATTGGTGGAGACTTTTATCTTGGCCTACTATTGAACATACTAAAAGTCCTGACCTCTAATTGGACGGCACGATCCGCCATCTTGAATCGAAGGTGCTCCAATCTAGTATTTTTCATCATATTTCGACAACTATTGATCCTGTCGTCACAAAGATTATTATAAAAAATAAAGCTGAGTAGATTATCCTTAAAAAGGTTATATAATTTTTTTTCATATCTTCTATAGTTTTTGTATAATACAGGGTTGAAAGTATCGATATTAGTATTTCCCATTCCAAGCCGCCGTGAAAATCACTTTCTCGGTATAGAACCTATAAAAAAAATATAAATAGACTAGAAATATCAAATTTGTGCGTGATATTTCGCGTAAATATAAAAATTTGGTGATTTTTACGATTTAAAATTTAAAATTGTAGTACACGACTAGTACTGGTAGTAGCGTCATCGCCTGGATTCATCTGACAAGGGAAGAGGGTAAGATGCGCGTATCACCGATTCGATCCATCTTTATTAGTATTACATGTGTAGTTCATGACTAGAAGTATAACAGGCGCAAGTAGTAAGATGCGCTTCTCAGCCGTTTACGTTACTAACAATTAGTAGCCTGACGTTAACGTAGAATGTACATGAACGCACTGAAATTTTGATTATAAATTTTAATTTTTAATTTTGATCACTGATCAATTGATAAATCAGAGTTGTTACGCATATGGAAAACAAGGAAAACCTGGAAAACTCAGGGAATTCTCACTCTCTGGAATTATTAGGGAAAAATCAGGGAATTTGGTTGATTCTTTGGATTTTGTCCAGAATTTACTCGAGTGTTCTACAAAAAGGACTGATTGCATAATTTTCCTTTTTTTAAATTTTTTTCACTAGTCTGTGAGCACTTCGTGTTTCGATGGACGCGAATATTATAACCTTCAACGCGCAACATTGTAAAGTCACACCCGTACTATAACGCGAACTCCTCCGATCGACTCTCCCTCTTCTTTCACGTGGACATCACGTTGTTTTGTCTTCTACTTGTCGGCCGCAGAACTGCTACAATAATATTGGCTCATGTATTGTAGCGGCCGGCTCGTGTGAATAAGGACGAGAGGTTACAGAAAATTATTTTATCGATCCAACGGAGATTAATAAAGAAACAAATGATTTGAACTGCCAGAAAGTAAGGTAAGTCATTTATATTCTCGCTATTGTCAACAGAAATTAACATTTTGTCGGAAATCTACATGCTTTTACTTTTATTGAAGGGTGTAGAGACACACATATTTTATTATCTACATAGTCGTTTCACCCATTCAATGTTGAAAGAACTTTTGAAGGTAAAAATAAAAACCCGTCTATTTTATGCTATTTACACGTGTACAGTGAAAACTACGGTGAAAAAATTTCACCCTTCCTTTTTTTGCAAGAACACAACATTATGCATATGTATGGTATGTCTAAATGTTGTAAAGCAAGGAAGAATCTCTTGTTGAATATTTGTATTACCAAATTACTCTTTAAAATAACAGAATGTAGTGAAAGTGTACAGGTGTGGTAGAGTGTCAGATATATAGGCAAACACTGAAATCACTTGAAAAAAAACTAGAATCAGATTATTCAACAGATTAATATTTGTTCTCAATTAAAAACTCTGGAACTCAAGCATGCATAGTGATAAATTCGTTAGCCGAAAAATCTTCATTTTGTACACCTTTTTGCCTCCTCATATATATGAGGCTTTCCACGTCAGATCGACCTGCCCAAAAGCCTGGCCCTCTTCGAATTTGTTTAAACTTTGTGAAAACTTTCTGTTGGTTGTCGAGAGTGTTTGTGACTTTTTTTAGATTTTTACTCCACGACGCTTAGACGTTAGCATTCGGTATAATATGTGCGGAAATCGGAAACGTCCGAAGTGTAATTAAGTATTACTCGGAAACTATTGATTGTATAAAAAAAAAGTTGCATATGAAAAAGTTTCAGTTTTGAGTCAACTGCAACGCCAAATTATGCAAGAAGTTATCGGGGCCGCTGAAAGCCCGTAAAAGCTCAAAGAACATTAGTTTTTACGATTTCTCAGAAGCTGCATAATTTTTTTCGACAAAAACTTCAGAGGATGATCCTTTCTTACTGTTCAAAAACTTATGTGAACTTCATCATGGGCCGGGATCTGGTTCCCAAGCTATGAATTTTTTCAGAATTAAAAATTATTTTATTTATTGTAAATGATGTTGCTTAAAGAGATATGGAATATTATTCACACCTGGTTAACGAAAATCACACGTTCAGTGAAATTTTCGTATTGAATTAACAACTGTTGACTTAATTTATACATGTGGAAATACGCAATAATGGCCAAGGCGGTATTAAATTCTGACTGGCTCAAAGATGAGGCCTATTTGCCCTGGTTACAGGAATGTAAAAATGACCTGCATTCAGCGTTCTGTTTTCCCTGCAAAAAGACTGTAGCTCTGAGTAACATGGGAGTACAGGCACTGATGAGTCGCATAGCTGGAAAAATATATTGTATGGTTATGGTGTCTAAAATTTCTACTCCCAGCGTCCGATTTTATACTGAAGGTACGGTCACTAAGCCAACGAAGACTGAAGATCAGGCCTTTACGAAGCCTCGGACGTCTCAAATGAGAATCAGAACGACGAATCGAATCGAATTATCGCAAAGGAACGTGCATTACGGAAAGTGGTATCTGCGAATCCAAACCCATTTTTACTCAACGATAGTACGACAAGAGCCGAAATACTCTGGCCTCTGAATACCGTAGGCAGTCATTTCTCGATGTTGTCAGCTGGCCAGACTACGAAACTGTTTCGCGAGATGTTTCCAGATAGCCAAATTGCACAGGATATAAAGCTGCAGCGTAATAAACTTTCTTACATCATTGTGTACGGGCTGAGACCTTTGTTTCGAGAAAAAATCGGAAGCAATGTAACGGAAAGCGAATTCCTGGCAATTTCGTTTGATGAATCTCTAAGCAAAATTGCCCAAGAAGAACAGATGGGCTTTATCGTGCGATATTGGTGCAATATTATATGTAAATATTGCAGTATGCCGGTATTTGGGGTCGGTGTTTCTTGGTCACACAAGAGCAATCGATTTTCTCGCAGCTTTAGAAGAGCAATTGGCTGTATTCAATCTCAAAAAAATAATTCAAGTATCGATGGATGGTCCCAATGTGAACCTTAAGTTCTTGACCGATTTGAAAAACGAAATGAACGAATCTCCTAACGAACCGCAGCTCTTGGACATGGGAAGTTGCGGCATTCACACGTTGCGTAATGTATTCAAAGTCGGGGATCAATAAAGTGGATGGAAGATAATCGATTTTCTGAAAGCAATGTACAATTTGTTTAATAACGTACCAGCGCCTCCAGCGGACTACATTCGGTTTTCAGGATCTCGCGAATTTCTGAAGAGGTTCTGTGCAGCTGGATGGCTCCAAAATATCGAGGTTGTTCAATGAGCACAAAACATATTGCTTAATTTGGTGAGATAAAAATAGTCTTATTGACGTGAAACAGATCGATCTTGGTTACGACACTCGAGATGCCGTAAGAAAATCGAAAAACCTCAGTCAAACAGTGTAACAGTCGAATAAGCCCGCCTAAATCATAACAAGATTTGAATGTCGGTGGATGTAAAGGCTTGACCGTCGTAGCTAGGCCTATAAGTTTCGTCCTCACCATTCCTTGCTCTCACTCCCTCGACGATGACCGAAACGGTGGCACGTGTAAAAGAAAAAAAAATATAATTTATCGATGTATAAAAGTGGAGTAAGCTCTTCGAAAAATAAATGTTTCTACCATAGTCACCAGTATATCAAATTTAAACAAGCACCTGAGTTATTAAAATAGAGAAACATATGTAATCAGTAAACTACGGAAAGGCAGTAAGGGAAATTGAATAAATTAACGGACGAAACTGGACAAACACGAGGGTAAAATCATACTCGGATCGCCATTGATAAGTTTACATTATACACCTATTTATATTCTCTTTACACTCAATCTATACATTTTATACAAATAATGACGATTTTATGATACACACGATAAGAAGTAATAGTTCGAACGATTTTACCAACTGTTTATGTATTCTGTTTTTATCTTTTATCTTGTTCTTTTATTAAACATTGACGCGGAGATACTGCGAAGGTGATACGCAAAATTATTTATTATGTTTAATTTATTTCTTGTATTGCAACGGAAGAAGGGCATTCCGTCACGACAGATATATTGTTGTTGGGAAAAGAGTGTTTGATGATTTAGCAAAAAACTATATCGAAAATCTTAGTAAAATCGCCTGTCAAATATAGGATTGTTAAAGCGTTGACATTTTGTGATCCACAAATTATCGTGCAATCGGAGAAAGTTTCCTTCCAAAGGCTGAAAGTAACTCTCGAAAAGTTTGTTAAACTGAACCGACTGAATGGCCAAACTGCCGACAAAATTGACCGAGATTTCAAAGAGTTGTGCTCCAAAGTTGCTGTAAAACAGAGCTTTCAAACATTCTCGCGTAAGGACGATCGACTCAATACGTTTTGGATGGAGATGATATCGGTGGCGAACGGATCCGAGGAGCTAAAGAATTTATTACAAATGATCTTCGTGCTATTTCACGGAAATGCAAACGTCGAACAAGGCTTCTCCGTCAACAAACAATGTTTCATTGAAAACCAAGGCCAACGTACGTTAGTTGCACTGACAATGAGACACGTACGGAACGAGCTTAATATCGTTGGAGGCGTCGAAAACGTCTGCGTCAATAAAAAAAATGATTCATGCCGCAAGGAATGCTGCATGGAAAATCTTCAGGAACAAACAAAGAAAGATAAGGACGCGTTACAGATCGCAGAGAACAGGAAGTGGTCGCGAGATACAATCAATGAATAAAATGAAAAGAAGGCTAGCGACAGAATAGCAAAAAAACCTCGATAGTCTAGATGAGCAGCTAGATATGGCTCACCAAAATAAAAATAGCTTGTTCTTAGATTCGAATGAAGAATTCAGACTATTGCCCTATTTTTCGATAGGTACATGGCTATGTGTGTAGTAACTACACAACAAAATTAAACCAAGTTCAATTTTCGAATTTGCAGTGCATTTTAGATAAATTTTATTCTCGTTTTTTTCAATCTCACAGATTTTTATATCATATGTATATGTGTATGTTTTCTTACTGAGACTCAAGTTTTTAGTCTTTCGCCAATAAAAATAAATATTTGATAAAAATTAGTGTTCTACATTTGACCGTTTTTTCTCTGGAATATCTTCAAAACTTAACCGGAAAACCCGGAAAAGTCAGGGAATTTTAAAGTCAGCAATGCGTAACAACAATTAATTCAATTAATTTTTCGGAAACGGCTGAGAAGCGCACCTTACTACTTGCGCCTGTTATACTTCTGGTCATGAACTACACGTGTAATAAAGATGGATCGAATCGGTGATGCACGCATCTTACGCTCCCCTTGTGAGCCGATTCCTCAGATTTTAAAACTGTAGGGCTGTCCTCATCATCATCACTTCTATATTCCGCGAGCATCAGAAAGCCATCGTTCTCGTCAATCTCCCTCTCAGCCGAACTCTCCTTATCCATGTCTAAGGTAGAATTTGAATTCAGACATGATGTGCCTTTACAGTAGTCTCGTATCGTTGCACATTTTAGCCTTGCTTTTCTACACCCACACGACGAAGTGCAGCCTTTCTTGCAATTCCATGATATTATTGTCAGCAATGACTTCGGAGCTGGCGCCTCGAGTCTGGGTAGCAGTTGAAGACGGGCATAGATTTTTTCCCAGCCCCAAAGTTCAGCGCATTTTTCATTGCCGCGCTTCTCGTTGGCGCAATAGTTTCAAGCACTTTAGTTTTCCCTTTTAAAAAAGACACGATGTTGTATCGCAACCACTGAAAGCGTATGCGAATATTAAGATTCTATCTTGAAGTCCTCCATCTGATTGTAAAATCCGAGAACAGTAGATTTTGCGTTTGATTTTTTCTCTCCCCGGTTTCACAAAATAATTATTGCGTTCTGGTGGAGCTAGAGCTATTAGTAGAACAAGAAGCTCTGCGTCCTCGCCAACAATGACAGCTTCTGCGGAAGAATATACTTCTATTGCGGTTCCAACGATACCGGTATCAGCCTCGTCTATAGCCTGTCTAACGGTGAAACCTATGACCTCAAATTTTTCTGATAACATCAAAATCACACCCGTTAGAACTTGTCCCTCGGCTATCCCCCACCCCCCTCCCGCCGTGCCTTTTCTATCGCCACATAGTCGGCCCACAGACTATTGTAAGGACTATTTTAGCAGCTATTATTATCATAGATATTCTAAGAAGTTTAGCATTGTTGCTAGTAGCTTTTTGTTGATATTTCGAACCCGTAGAATCCGGGATTTGAATGTACATTGCAGAAATATTTTTTTGCACCGGTGTATTACCGAAAAACTATTGAAAAGAAAAAAAAAAAAGGTTCTACACCGAAAAAGTGATTTTCACGGCAGCTTGGAACGGGAAATACAAATATCGATACTTTCAACCCTGTGTTATACAAAAACTGTTAAGGATATGATAAAAATGTAATCTTTTTTATGGATAATTTACCGAGCTTTATTTTTTTTTAATAATCTTTGTGACGATAGGATCAATAGTTGTCGAGATATGATAAAAAAAACTAGATTGGAGCACCTTTGATTCAAGATGGCGGATCGAGCCGTCCAATTAGAGGTCAGGACTTTTAGTACGTTCAATAGTAAGCCAAGATAACGGTCTCCACAAATTTATAGATCTTTACTAATTATTTTTTCTATCCGCTATATTTTGATCCAATTTGACTGGAATATTTGGCATAAATCTGAATCCGTATTCGTTCGGCATGTTATCATAAAGTCGCAAAATGAGTCGATGACGAAGATGGCTGCCCTAATTTAGAGAAAGCGACCTGAGCTGGAACCTTCGGAGAAAGGCCTGGGAGGACGTATGGTTATCCAATGCATTGGGAATTGGGGTGGTTTTACCCACGGCCAGGCCTTTTGAAAATACTCGACCCCAGGCAGATACCCGGAGTGAAAGGAATTCTTGAACCAACAAAATAGATTTTGTTTGAGGCCATTCTCTTCGATCTATTATCCCCTTATTTGTTCCAAATACGATGACGTCAATTCAAAAATTTTGATTTAGTTATTTTATCAAAATGATTCAATCAAGGGAATTCTTGAATTCGACAAAATCTTGTCGTGCCTTTCTTGTCGTGATAGCGTGAAGTATTGATTCGAGTGAATCTTTTTATGTATTTCCGAAATTGGGTCAACTCGTGACGTTACTTAATGGCCTTTGCCTTTCACGCCAGAAATCTTATTCGGCTACTAAAAAAAATAGAATATATTTACAGAGGTCGAGAATATTGAATAAATAAAGCATATAAATTAGGGAAAAATATGTTCAAGCAAGAATATTACGTATATTCAGAATCAATCTGAGAGAAGATAAACGGGTAAGTTAGTGTAAACGTGGATTAATCAAAATTGTAAGAATAAATCATTCACGCACTCTCGCACTCCAATTAAAATACGCCTAACACAGCAATTTGAAAGTGACAAAAAGGGACATCTTGCTGTTGAGAATGCCACCAAATTATGAAATGACTCGACTTTATATAAATAACTCTAAATGACAGCAAAAAAGATGATTTGTTATAATGTATTGTGACAAAATTTAACCATGTGAGTATAATAGAACGAGGAAGAATGAATGTGTATTAACTTAGCACGGATCTTCCAGGTGAAATGGGCGGCTCAATGGCTCCAGAGATGTAGCAGTTGCTGCTGAATTTGCAAAGGAATAAGTATACCCCGTGTGCGATCTTCTATCGCTGCGCGGTGTAACACATCGTTCTTGGAATTCGGAGTATTGCGCCGTACTGAATAACATCTTTCTATTTAATTCTCTTCCCTATTACCACTGTTACGTAATTTGTCCGCAGTCCCTTTATCTTGTAATATATCGCATTATAATACCTTTTTTTGTAATCTCTGTTCCTAATACGTTAAGACTACCTGTTTCTTTTCAATCTCTTGCCGTTATTTCTCCTCGTATCTATAATATCGCATATATCGCAAACTAGACGCTACGTATTTCTTTATACTTTCTATTATAATATTTAATGAATAATAGTTTCTTGACCTCAATAATGACGAAGTAAATATTTTCCTTGGACATGAAGGTCAGTGCCAACACTCAAAAAATTGTTTACGTTTCGGCCCGCGTGGGGGTCCTCCTCAGAACGATTATATATTTACGGAACCATCTGTCACGAGAAAAGAAGAATAGGTAACAGGAGTGAATTGCTTAAAATTAATCTTGTACAGAGAATTATGAGATTAACGAAAGCAACTTGTGCCGATATAATTGAAAGGATATTACCTGGTAATAATATAGGATATTTCAAATTTGATGAACAACACGAAGAAAACAATAATTAAAACCAAATCGAGCTCTGTTGAAAATTTCGGTTTTGTGTTTAAATTAATTTATAAACTAAGATGAATGCGTGAGAGATTCGTATCGCTCTTTTAAAACTAACATTGGTTTTTGAGCCTACTTTGGTTTTAATTATGGTTCTGTAAATATATAATCGTTCTGAGGAGGATCCTCACCCGGGCCGAAACGTAAACAATTTCTTGGGTGTCGTTACCAGGGAAAATATTTACTTCATAATATTTAATTCCTGAATATTTCTTCGAGTACCTTGTTTCTTTGAATTTCTAAACCTCCGCGTTAATTTTGATATTATCTGATTGACTTGTATTTCTTGCTTCCTTCTTTCACTTGCAGTATTTCTTAATTTCTTTATTATATGTAATATTTCCTGCTTTCTTTATTATTTGTAATATTTTCCGCTGTACCTGCAAATTACCTTGACTGTCTTTTTTTACTGTTATGAGAATTTAATGAAATTAAAAATTATTTTTAATTAATTGATAAACTTTACGCAAATTTCATAAGGTACGACTAGTATAGCATAATTTCATTTCTTTATCGATAGATTAAAACACGAGCCATCATTAAGTTCAAAATTCATTCGTTCATCCATTCTATGATTCATTCATTCCATGTGTAAATTTTTTAAAATAGTTTATATTGTTAAAATTGTAAATAATTGTAAACAATTGTCTTTCATCGATGCACTTTACTCTTGGGTTTCACTTGGTTTATTTGATTTCTTCCTTTTAAATCGTCTCTCTCTAATTTTTATGTGGTTTTTGGAGTTTTTTTTAATTTTTAGTTTCGAATGTTTATCTCCATGGTCACTTTTCTTTGATAAGACGTTCCTCGATCATCTGTATCTGATGTTCGATTACGGGAGACGCGAACCTCCGCACCTCCTTCGTCCAAGAGAGTCGTTGACTAGGAGCCCCGCTTTCTCTGACTATATTCGAAATTGGCGACGACACACACCACGTGTCCCACCCCATGCGTCAAATCTCATCCGCTCTCGTTGTGTTTATTAAGGTATATTCGAATCATTACACTGTGATAATACTATTCTCTCGCTATATTATGCTGCTTTCGCTTACATTGCTAACCTGCCTTGACTGATTATTGATGAGTTTGAAGTTCGTGCCCGTGTAGATAATTAAGGCTATTTCATTTCGTTGGATGACGGTCGGGGTTGAAATGATGCGAATTAAGCACCCAATTTTATTGTTCTATACGGCGTTTCGGCAGACCCTGCCTACCATTATCAGGTTTCCTTAATATACAAAAAGTCACATATTTTTACATGAATCACATTTGATCAATAACTGTCACGTTAAAAACATCGAACGGCTAGCAATTATTTATCAATATTGTGTCAAAGTATTTTTCAATTCTGTTATTATACATAAATGTCGAGTGTGATAATTGATCGTATTATTTAAACTACAATGGAAAATTTGAAAATTTTAAAAAAATTTTCACACACAAATCGACATTCCTTAACACGTATGATTTTTATTGCACAGTGTCCGAAATGGAAGTGAATACCAACTTACATTTACTAAGCTAACTGTTTTCTTAATATTTAAATTAACAACAAACGTTGAATGTCATCTGTCTGTTTACATATTTTTTGGTGGATTAGCCTAATTGTTTTCATAACAGTTTATGCCAATATTTAAAGACAATTTTTAAGTGATGGCAGAATAGAGGTGACTCAGGTTTTGAATGTCAGTACTTCTGTTGACAGTATTGTTTTTGGATATGTGTATCATTTCCTTGATAAGCCTCTTGTGCCAGTTGGTTTCTCGTCAATTATTTTTACATTTTCAAAGACGAAATTATGCCCTTCAACCAAAGAATGCTCAGCCAGAGCAGATATATTAGGATCACGCGTTTTGAGATCATATTTATGATTTGCTATTCTATTTTTGAAATACTGTGAGGATTGACCTATGTAACATTTGTCACAATCTTTACATCTAATTTTCTATACAATGTTAGTTTGTTCTAGTGTGGCTGTTTTCAACTTTAAAGATGTAAATATATTATTCATAGTGTTAGTAATTTTATACGAAACATTAATGCTCTCTTTCGATAGTATCTTTTTAATATTTTGTGACAGGCCATCAATGAGAGGAATTGATCCAAGACATTTTTTTCCTTTTTGGTCCACTGGCATCAATGTTGTCCGGTTTGGCATCTGTGCAACTATTATAATGTGTGTGGATTCTTTGTTCTTGTAAATGCCTGATCAATTTGCCTGGATACCCGTTTTTTCTTAGAGTTTCCCGTACTAATTTAAAATTTTTCTTTCTGAATTGGACGTCAGCTAGTTTGATGCATCTGTCTAGTAAAGGTGCCTGTCCACATGAGAGTAAAACTCTCGAGAGTCACTCTCGAGAGCAATACTCGCCAGTGGGCAAGTTCGAACACGCTATCGGATAGCTACTCGAAGAATTTCGAACCTGGTTCGTACTGTGACAGTGCTCTCAGAAGTGTTACAATGGCACGACGCACTTGGACGAAAGACGATACATATGCTTTAATTGAAATGTATGAAAAAAATGAGACGTTTTGGAACATTAAATCTGAACTATACCGTAACAGAGATTTAAAAAATACAATTCGGAGGAAATTTCGAAACTGACATGTATCTTCTATTTCCAATTTGCGCACAAGATTATTAGTTGCACGGAGTTGCAGCCTCCGTGATACCCACGATTTAACCCAGTAACTTTTTTCTTCTGTTAAGTCTTTCTCGAATTTCGAACACAACTATCATCGCTGCTGAAACTCGTTCATAAGAAGCCATATCGGATAAGACTGACGTGACGCGTAGCTCGCAAGTTGCAGACGCTCTCCAGTGGACATGGTCCTGAGAGTAATTTGCGACAGTAACTCTCCGGCCACTGTCTGGACTGCTCTCGATAGTGAAACTCGCGGAAAACACTCTTACGTAGAAACAGTCGTGAGACTATTCTCGAGAGTAACTCTCAGAATTCACTCTCATGTGGACAGGCACCTTGAGCCTATTGCTACACTTTTTTGAACTGAAGCGGATGGTGTGAATGAACGTTTACATATCTGGCAGACCATGTTTCTTTCTTATACCAGTCAGTCAAAACTGCTCCTTTGTAATTGATAATTCAGGTGTCAAGGAAGCTAATTTTGTCGTTTGCTTCTATTTCATGAGTGAATTTAATCCGTGGATGATATTGATTAAATGCATTTAACAATTGTTGGATGTGATCTTTGTGTACACATGCTATTATATCATCGCGTTGATTAGATGTGAAGTAGTTTTCTGTTCCGGAATACAACACAGAAATAAAAGTAAAAAAAAAGATACATCGTTACAGCTGAATCAGTTTTTGATACCAAAGAATTAATGTTCTGCACATATTCTCGTCAAAGAAAATTTCCTAAATTTGGGACCCCGAAGGTACCACAAATGATTTTGCGTATATATACGCTCCTGACCGCGGAAGTTCCTACGTTTAACACCGGTCAACTCTGCCGTCGACAACAAAGATGGCGGCCACAGTGGTTCACTCTTAAAGACCTCGCTTCTCTTTTTCCTCCTTCACTTCCTCTCGTTCCACTCTCCATGTATTTGACAATAAATCAATTGTAGACTCAAACATTCAACTTCTCAATGTAACTTCCTCTCATTTCCTCTGACTCTTCATACGTGCGTGTAGTCGACGGGTTACGAACCCGAAATAGGCCATAATAACATCGTGACTGGGTGTGGATGCGGTCATCGATAGCCGCTCATTGTGATCAATATCATCCACCACGTGACAACTTTTCAACTATAGGAACATTTTTTTTTTTTTTAATATTGTTTAGTAACCTTACAATTATATGTTTTCTTCTATTATGATTAAACTAATAAATTTCTGTATGTATAAATTTATTCTATCGAATTCACTTCCGCTTACAATGAGCGAATGATCACCTAAAAGTATAATTCGGCAAGGGAGCAGATAATCTGTCAAGTCGTTATTCCCAGAATTGTGACGTCACCGAACGACTGCTGCACGCTCGATGATACGACCAACCACTTCTTATACATATAAGCGCCACCGCGGAGCGACGCTCACTGCTAGTCTGGCCACCGTCCAGCCGAGTAAGCATTGACTCCTATTCTTTTCGAGAACAGTTTTGCCGATTTTTTCGTAAGTAGATTTGACCTTAACCAATGAGCCCTTGATTTTGCCGCCATATCAATTTAACAGCTGATTGTTTATAAAAATGTTGAATAAAAAAATCGAATTTCTATTTTGAATTTTTTTTCTATCGGCGTGAGGAAAAAATGTTTGGTGTAAAAGTAGTAGGTTTCATCCTCGTGTATAGGAAAAAAAAATTTTCATTTAAAAAATAATATTTAGTTTAGCCGCAAAATATAAAAAACCAGCCATTTTTTTTTTTTTTTAAATTTCAATCCAGTTTCCTTAATTATAAATTTAAACCTTCGAAACTCACATGTCGCGTGTGGAATTAGTGCTTCAAAAACCAGTCCAAAAATTATTCGATTATCTCGTACATTGTGGCAACAAATAGCGATTTTGGAAAAAACTTTGGGTACCAATAGAATCCAACATAATGGGGTTACAGCGTGCAAAAAAAATTTCTCGTAGTACTTACAGATATGGAGATTACTAAGGTGATTGAAAAAAAATTTTCTTCCATCGACAAAGGTCGGAAAAAAGGAAAGAAAATTTTTCTTACTTAACAAATAGGATTATTGCTGAAATTATTGACTCACGAAAAACTTTTTTTAATATTGTTATTTCTGTTTTTGAGACGAAAAATTAGAGAAAAAAAACCTCTTCATCTTTATTATAACCGGAGTTACACTTGTTTTACTTATTTGCGATTTATTATCAATGTTAATAATATTAAGATTTGAAAAAAATACTATATCTCGTCCATACCTCAAGGGTCTACCATGAATTTTTTCATTCTGATTTGAGCTCTATTTTTATCAAAATTAATTAGTGAATCGAGGCAAACGCGAGGCGTCGCATCCCAGCAGCGCGGCAACGTGAAACGGCGGCGCGGGGACGCGGTGGAGGGCATACGAGAGCGGGCGGTCGAACGGTAGTTTTGCGTAATTCTCTTAGCCTACATAATTGTTCAACATAAAGATAAATTTTGTTAAGTTGTATTGGATTGTCCGTTTGACATATTTCCACGACATTAAGATTATTGATTGTTACATTTAGATTATTCACAAATTTGCCTCTTATATCCCGGTGCAAAGGGCATTCTATTAGAAAATGCTTAAGAGTATCGTGTGCTCCGTCCTGACATGTTGGACAAGGCTCGAATGGGTTAAACTTATTTGCTTTTTTATTTACATATAGACTAAAACCATAATTATTTTCCGTTCTAAGTTGTCCATTACTTTTTTAATCTTTAGCGCGGCCATACTATGAAGGTATTGATTACTTAGTTTCTTATATAGATCTGGAGTTTCTATGTAGGCAATTCTGTTAACTTGAGCTTTTATTTTGTCTGTTAAGGTTTGTTTGTACTTTCTTAATAGAATTTTACCTACTCTCTCCCACTCATTACCGTCAACCGAGTCAAGAACACACATATACGTTTCATCTAATGATTTTATAAACTTGCCTACCTCGGTAAACCAATTATATTCAGAAGATTCGTACCCGCTTTTATATAGCTCTATCTATTTTTGAGACATATCAATGGATATCTGTTTTCTTCCATCTTTAGCACTTTTACTATCCAGCCCCAAGTAAGCTTCCAAATATTATACGCTAAATCAATTCTGTTTGTCTCATACTTTACCAGATTATTCGGAGTTGTAAGTTTTATGCATAATATCTTCTTATAGAATTCTGTGGTAAGGCTATCAATTTCGATTGTATATCTGAGAGCCCGCACAGGGGCTGCATATAGTGCTATCGAGGAAATCATGCTATTAAATAGTGTGTTAATACTTTCAAAGTCATACATTCTAGCTTTATAGATAATTGTGTTTACGGCGCCTATTGCGGTTCTTGATTTACTTATTGCACTCGTCATTGCCAAGCGTCCCCGTCCTGACGCTGATATGGATATCCCAAGATATGTAAAATTTGACACTATTTCTATATTTTTTGTATTGTAATAGAATTTAAGGTTGTTTGGTATCTTTCCTGCTTTTCTACAGTACAAAATGTAAGATTTATCTACATTTACAGTGAGCCCATTTTTTTCGCAGTATTTGTATAAAACTTTAAATTTTTTCGCGACATCAGCTTTATTATTTGCTATTATTGCTAGGTCGTCAGCATACAGAAGTAATAGTACATTAGTTAGAATGTTTAAACTTGTACCGTAGAGGCCTTCTTCCCGGAAGTATTCCTCCATATCCGCGATAAAAAGAATAAACAAAAGGGGACTAAGGATTTCTCCTTGTAGTACCCCTTCCGCTATATCTATCCTATCCGTTGGACCTTCTGGAGTTTTTGTTCTTATATGCGCTTTATCATAGAGGTCCTTCAGTCTCCTTATGTACTTTGCACTAACGCCCATGTTTAAAAGTTTCGCCCATAAATACGTATGTACTATTGTGTCAAACGCTCTTTTTAAATCCACGAATATGATAAATAATGTACCCTTTTTTTGTCTTAGTTTTGCATGGATTATTTCAAACAATACGTACAAGTTGTCCGTACAACTTCGGTTTGACCTAAAACCCGTCTGACCTTCAGGTAATATTTTACAGTTTTCTGCCCAAGTATATAGCCTTTCTGCCAACAAACACGTGAAAAGTTTTGTTATATGATTAACCAGAGAAATTCTCCTGTAATTCGCTGGATCTTCCTTATCACCTTTTTTGAATAACATTTTTATAATTATACTTGACCAGCTTTCAGGGACAATTTCATCGCGCAAACTTTTATTGAAAAGACCAAGTAAGTAATATTTCCAGTTTTGCGGGCAACTCCGGTAAAATTCATTTGTAATTATATTTTCCCCAGGCGATTTACCATTTTTCGACTTATTTAGTACTTTGTTTAATTCTTTTATAGTAAAATCCGCGTCCAGGTAAGGATCTAATACACCCGTATACATATTACTATTCGGTTCAATCTTTTTTTGCAAATTCTCATAAAAACTAATCCATTGTTGACCTGTTATTTCTGGTGGTACATATTTTTTAACCCTGTATTTATTTAGCGCTTTCCAAAATTCTTGTGTGTTCCTAGCATCGTTAATTTTTTCTGCTAACTTCGCAAAATATTCTTTACGCTTACATTCATCGCTATTTTTGATTGTTAGTAATAATTTCATGTTTTACGTCAGAACTGTCGAAATATTGAAGTGAAAAAATTTATGTTCACTTATCCCTTTATAAAATTAAATTTTCTACAAAAAAGGTCTGATTATAGATTTTTGTCAGACAAGCCGTTTCCGAGTAATTAAGCTTAATAAATTGATATAATTTCTCGAGAATTAATCGAGAATTAATCGAGAACGATTAATACGAAACGAAAGAGGAAAACGATTTCGGAAACTTGCGCGTAGCAACAACGGAATTTTCGTTTGTGTCAACTTGATAAACGCGGCTTTCGATGTAGGTTATCCGAAAATCAGGGGAGAATATGATATCGAAGATGAGCTCTTCCCTTACATGAAAGCCGCTGTGAACCAAATTAGGTGTAGTGGGTGGTTTGAACACGAAACATGCGATCTTCATCGTCGACAGCTTGTTTACAACTTTATCCGCGTTAAAATCTATACTCAAAAGTTGAGAAACCTATGCAGCGCGTATAGAATTTTTGTAACTATAGACTAAATTTACTATGTCGCGGGTTCGCATCTCCTCACGGAGATGATCGAGCTGATTGACCAAGTCGCGGTTTCGCGTCTCTTTACGAAGATGATCGAACTGATCGATGTTATTAATTAAGTCGCGGTTTCGCATCTCCTCACGGGGATGATCGAGCTGATCGACCTATGGGGGGGGGGGGGGGGGGGAGCAATGTCAGTTGGCCTCCTCGTGGCGTCCCCTGGAAATCCTTGTGAGCAAATGCGTAGCTAATAACTGACAACACAAGTACGTCATCAATGTACAAAACAGTAATCACAATTATAAGTTTGAAGTATTTACGTCACAATCTATTGCATGATCTATTTTATCATACAATTCAGATGAATAAGGAATTAATAATAAATATGTATTATGAAATTCGTCTCAAAAATCACAATTATAGATCTTTGTATACATGTGACATGTTTACAAGTATATGACACTACTTGTTAAAAGCCACGTAAGACGGTCCCGGCCGTCTATGAAGTGATATGAAAATACGTTATATCTATTTTAGCGGAAAGAAAAATGCTAGAGAATGTAATTCGAAAATTTTTGGTGATTTGAAAAATTAACGACGGAGCCAGGAATCGAAACTGTTGTTTTTATATAATGATTGTAATAAATATAATTATTTCGATAATTATGACAACTTTTCATGTCTTAAAATAATTCGTTGTATGTAATTCTGCAAGACATTATGGTCGAATACAGATCAATGAGGGCAAGCGATTTTAGGAAAATTATGTCACATTGAAAAGGCATATCCGTCCGTATTATTGGAATAAAATAATGACTGTGTCGATAAAGTTATGGTACTAACATTTACAGTCGCTACGTAGTTTTACGTACTCACTTCGTACCGTCTCAATCTTAAGCTTTCATACCGACCATACTTTGGCTGCTACAAATGTCGGTACGAGCCCGTTACGTAGAGTCGATAGAGCAGAAACCTCCTACGCTCCCAGGCCCACTTGGGCACACTTGCCCGCCGAAAGCCATCCGAAAACTAATACACAAAAATTTACCCAGGGACCCCAGGGGTAACTGTCTTTGTAATCTTCAGTCAAAGTTTACTGGGTTCCCGAAGAATTTTAAAGAATTGTTTTGGCGCCATTCAAAGAATTGTTCGCCTGATAGGTTGGCAATGCTGTGCGGTCAGCTGTGTCAAATAAACATGGCAGCGTCGAATAGCCGGGTCGACGAGTTGACAAGTTATTTTAAAACACATAACAAAATCAAAGAGCAACAAAGCCACTCAGCGAAGGTACACAGCGTTGGCTGGAGCTGTGACGGGAGACTACTGGCGTCCGGCTCGTTCGACAAGTGTGTTTGTATTTTTTCTCTTGGAACCGATCGTTTGGTGAGTAAAAGCTCGCTGTGCGTTTACGTGTTTATGTATTATAAATTTGATATACTTTAATGAACCTCTGCAGTTTAAGACTATGTTGTGCTTACTCTTCACTGACCGCATGAAGAGTCATCTTATTTTGACTCATTAGAGTCAGTATTTTTATAACATTTTGATATAAATCGAAAGTTTTTAGGTATACAGGGTCATCCACGACTATTGCTTCATAGGCTAACAATATATTTCTCATAAAAATCTGTGACAGAAACGTTTTCGTTTCTGATTCGAAATTCGTTATTTGCAAATTACTGTCGTTGATAAATGAATAAATAAAATTTTCCATTCATCGCATTTTGAGCAATTCTAAAGTTGCAAGCTAGCGATTTTTTCTGAAATATTTTGTTACCACCTTCAATCTCATAAATTTGATGCAATATATGTATTCAATTTAACTACAATATAGAGTTATTATTCAATGCAGGTGATAAATTGTGGAATTAACTATACAAGTATATTTATGATCCATGGAACCCATAAAGTGAAAAAATTTACAAATACAAGCTCCATGCAATACACACTTAAAAACAATATAAAAGCATTTTGTATAAATACAAAAACCTTTGTTCTAGAAACAAGAGACAACGTTCCGCGGACATGGAGGAAGCGTGGATCAATTATGTTGGCACTCATTTCACCCTGAGCTACTATCAACTGCAAGTGGAGATAAAACCATGCGTATTTGGGACACAAGATCTCAAAAATGCACAGCAAATATTGCGACACGGGGTGAAAACATCAATATATCTTGGTCGCCTGATGGTAACACAATAGCAGTTGGCAACAAGGAGGATTTAGTGACATTCATTGATGCAAGAGTAATGAAAATTCGTGCCGAGGAACAATTCAACTTTGAAGTCAATGAAATATCTTGGAACAAAGATTCGGACACATTTTATCTTACAAATGGTCAGGGATGTGTTCATATTCTAAGCTATCCGGACCTAGAACTACTGCATGTAATCAAAGCTCATCCAGGGACATGCATTTGCATTGAATTTGACCCTACTGGTCGTTACTTCGCAACAGGGTCAGCTGATGCTTTAGTGTCTCTGTGGGATGCTGATGAATTATGTTGCCTAAGGACATTTTCTCGATTGGAATGGCCTGTTAGAACCATTTCATTCTCTCATGATGGGCAACTCCTAGCAGCTGCTTCTGAAGACTTGGTCATAGACATTGGAGAGGTAGAAACGGGAGAAAAAGTTGCCGATATACCGGTCGAAGCTGCAACATTTACGGTGGCGTGGCATCCAAAACAATATTTATTGGCATATGCGTGTGACGATAAAGACACTTACGATCGAAAAAGGGATGCTGGAAGCTTGAAAGTTTTTGGGTTTTCAAGCGAATAAAATTGGATTTTACCATATTGACTGCTTTTCGTCAACTTTCTTTAAATGGGATTTTTATTTGACAATGACGTTTTTGTTAGATCTCATGTGTGATACCTTTACATGATACATATAACATTATAGCACGATAAAATAGTACTCTCTACACCTAATGCTCTAAGATGATTTTAAAATTCATATGCAATTTTGATCAATATTTGTTGAAGAGGGAAGCTTTTGTAGTGGGTTATTTTGGTTTAATGCTATGTTCATTACCTCAATAGCACTGTACATGCCTGTATGTTCTCCATATATCTGAATATTCTGTAATTTGAGACGTGTCAATTACTTTTCTTACAAATGCAAAGCCAGATAAGAATATGAATATTGCCTCTACTCTAAACTGATCCTTCTGTAAGCTTACTGTTTTTTTCTTTTCAGTTTTTACTATAAACAATTTGAAGCTCACGAGAAAGTATTGATTACACTAGTTCGAATGTATAAAAAATTAGTTTGAAAACACATGAGTCTGACAAATCAACAAAATTTTGAACACCCTCTCTCAACGTTCTGTATCACATTATTTTTATATGCTTATTCAGATGGTGGGTCACATTGAAGAAAATTGAAAATCCGTCTTTCCATCATCCGTATTTTACACCTGTGTTTGCGGTAGTCTCACCAGGGATGTATATAAAATTAACACAAAGTTCTGCTTGCATTGTGTGAGATAGATACTAAGTATACGAATACATAAATATGAGTAGATGTTACTAGTACAGTGAATACAATCATAGTGCTACTCCTATGCGTAAAAGCATGCCAGCAGGTCTGAGAGCTGTAATTGTTACAAACTAGTGAATGGCTCGAAGCACAGCAACTACAAACTCGAAATATCGATAAAGATTTTGAAGAATCAGAGGGATTTCTGTACGAAAACTATTAACACCTAGATATAATGATTTGCTGTAAAACCTTGATTATCGAAACGCTGAGTTCATACTTCCTAAGCAATTACTCAATCAGCTGTAATCAAGATACAATAAACGGAAACGTATTGTGATATTAAGTAAAAGTTGTGAAAATCCAAAATATGCTATTAATTGTACTTTATAAATCAACTAAATTAACACGGATGAATAGCAATCTACTTACACAAGAACCGCATGGCTGTCTTGACACAGATCTGAAGGATCCAAAAAAAAATACAAAACACTGAAATAGTACTGACGGGCGACATAAATATGAATTTGTTGAACCAAAACAGTCTTTTACCAGAATACTTTGAAGTACTTTGTGGCCAGAGGTTTATACCCATGGTGGACAAGCCAACAAGAGTAACACAACTAACTTCCGCCTGCATCAATCACTACTTTGTTTGTATGAGGCAGTACGTTGGTGACATATTAGCCATGGTATTGAAAATCCACGTTGGAAAACATTTGTCTATATTCTCAAAACTGAAAGATGCACTAAATACTTTTACAAAACCTTGAAACAGATGGTAAAAGAACAAAGGAGAACACTTTTGCGACAAGAGAATAGAGATAAAATGACAAAATGATGTTCATACAAATGTGACATTTGTAATTGGAGAAGCAAAGGAACTTAGAGAAATTTAGAAAGCCATTGAATCCCACTACACAAAGAAAAAAAGTCTGTCACCATAGGGATACTGATGTTAGTTAACGTAAGGGACAAGATTTTTAAGGATGCCATAAACGTGAATAGTGCAGTTCGAATAAAAAATCAAAAGAATTATAAACTGTGTAAATTAATTTATAGAAAAAAATAAAATAAATCCAAAAATGATCGCATACCTAGTTGGAACAAGTAGGGTGTTATGGAAGAACGTAAATAGTAAATTTCATATTAGGAGTATACTTTCAATTTCTGGATAGCATAAAACTGTAGTAGAAAAAAAAAATACTGCAGATAGCTTTAGCAAATATTTTGTGAATGTGTGCAAAAACTTGAAGGTAGAATATCGATAAGAGAAGTACCGGTCAAACAAGACAAGGTCGAGCAGTTTACGTTACTGGATCTTGTTAACAATGAAGTAATAATTAGTGTTCATTGTAGTATTAGAATATAGTATGATAGAGAAATTAAAACTAGGTAAAACCCTATGTGTATAAAGTCATATCTATACCACATGGCCACTGGTGAAAATAATAAATGGCATATGCAGGGGAGATACTTTCCAACAGTATTCAAAAAAATATTAGTAGATAATAAAAGTATTGAACCAAAGAATGAGACTAGGAAAATATCAACTAGTCTCACTAATTGCTAGTACGGCTAAAATAGTTGAAACATGTTCTAAAGATAGAATGCTCAAATTCATCATTTAGAAAAGGAAAATTTACTCAGATGTTTTGACTTGCCTTACCAATAAAGCAAAAAATCCTTGGTGGTTTTAGTGGACTCGGCAAAGGCGTTTCTTGCAGTAAATCATGGTAAGATATTAGATCAACTGGAAAAATGATCTTTTAAGAATTTCTGAATGATCTATTTTATAGGTATTGAGTGGAAAAGAATGCAGATTGTGACAATCAAAATGAAGTACCATCGAAAATTTTGTCACGTGTTGCATACCTATATAATCCGTACTCGGGCCTTTGCTTTTATGCATAATTATATAATAAATATATTGCTGCATATTCCCTAGAGCGTGTTCAGCTTTCAACTTTGGCAAGGAAGGATACTAAGGATTGCAAAACTAGTAGACTGTTTACATTGGATCGCTTTTTCAGCATTGAGGTACGAGTTGTCAACGTTTTGTACATAAGTACCGACAAACAAACAGTAATTTAAATCGGATATACAATAATTTATTATTTGTACAATTCACGTATGTTAACAGTGTTCATCTAAAATTGGACTATACCAATTATTTACCTATTGACAAAATTACTACTCCATCACTTCTGGTTTTCCTAGTATTAATCACAAGGTAATCGACAATACTGTATTAATTGAATAATGCACTATAGAAGCAAAGATCTTGATCATGCATTCTCTGTCTCATGAATATTCCAAGTCAAAGATCTATGTTTTTGACCGAATATCACATAATCAGTTGATAGTTATGTACAAATATTGCATATTGAAAATCAACCTAGACTTATCAACATTCCTTTCTAATATTACAATAATACTTTACAAAGTGACCTAATCTATTGAATAATGAGCACAAGTTACACATATAAGCGAGAATATTTATGCTATGCACAAACTATGTCATTAATATTCGATCAATATCAAACTTGCAATATCTTTTCGCAGCTTTAAATGCGTGTAAAGTGCTGCGAGGTCTAGGTTGTCCTGTAATATTAAACAAAATTTAATATCAAACTAACGGAGGCTGTAAATAATCGCCTTTGTGAAATCAGTTGCAGAACTTTGTCCACCCAAGTCCTTGGTGCGGACTTTTCCATCGTTCAATACACGATTAATAGCGTCTCTGATCTGTTCTGCATAAGTTCGTAAATTAACGTGATTTAGAAGTTTGACAGAACATAAAAGCATGGCAGTGGGATTTGCCACATTTTTACCCACAGCCTCTGAATACGTGTGACGCGCACCCTGTAAATTAAAAGTAAAGAACATCAATGACAATTTCATTATGAATTCTTTAATCATGGCAATGTTTTCACAGTAATAAAATGCCTGTGCTGGAGAATGAGAAGCGTTCAGAATAATAAATTTTTCACAACCAGTTACAGTAGTACCAATTATAAGAGTCCTCGTTGTAAAAGAAGTTCCCCTTCGTTGTCCTTGAGCTAGTTTTATAGCTTCCCCCACTCTACCTGTGTACCTGAGGTCTCCTAACTTTTGATTCCGCGAATGATACGTGTTTAGTCACCGAATTCGTGTACATATCTGTGATTCTTTTATAACGAGAAGTGTGATGAACATCGACACATTCACACACATGCGGTTTTCAATCTCTCCAGGCAGTAGTTGGGACACACTTCGATAACGCATTTATTGGAAGCCTATTCCCTTAACCACCCTAATATTCTTTTATAACAAGGTAGTACTGTAAAAGATACTTACAGGTTCGAAAACAACACACTCCGCACTGAAGCTGGCGCCAGCAACAACTCCAGCACCACCAACCAATCCGGATGCCAAATTATCGACGATATTACCGTACAAATTAGGTGTAACCATAACGTCAAACTGTCGTGGGTTGGACACCATTTGCATTGTACAATTATCAACAATCATCTTTTCAAATTGAATTCTGAAAAAAATAATCATATTTTTCTTTGTGAACAAATTATGTAAATCAGTAGATCCAGAACAAAATTATGATAAAAATAGACGAAACCTTATTTTATTTTAGATAAAAATAGAGTGATTTGACACAACAACATTAATAGAGAAAATTAAATAGGATAGTTAAATATAATGTTGAAGTACATAATGTGGGTGATATGAAATATTTAAAAAAAATCGCTGTTTTGCAACTCGAAATTGTTAAAACGTAGTAACTTGTACACTACAGCTTGGATAAAGCAAAATATTACTCATTCTGCAGGCACAACTTCTGCAAATTAATTCCAAAGTTGCATATCATTTTTAGTTTTCAATATTTCGTTCCTTTCGTTATGAACTTCAACCTCGTATAATACAATCCTATATTGAGATATTCATATAAATGGTCTATGCTCCATAGATTGATAAAAAAAATATATATACATGTATATGTGTGTGTGTGTGTATACCTTGGGTACAGTTTAGCTATCTCTTCACATGATCGCAAGAAGAGCCCATCACCAAGCTTCATAATATTAGCTTTGTGTACACACGTAACCTTCTTGCGATTATTTCTGGTTGCATAGTCAAACGCAAATTTAGCAATCCTCTGAGATTTCGTGGCAGTGACGATCTTCAGACACTCAACCACTCCTTTGACACTTTCGTGTTCCAATGCAGAATACTCACCTTCAGTTTGTTCTCTTATTATAACACAGTCCACGTTTTGATGACGAGATTTAATACCGGGCAAAGACTTCACGTGTACAACATTAGAATACAGGTCTAAGCTGCGCCTAAGTTTCATATTCAAAGTTTGTAACTCTCCAGTATGAGAGTGATCTGGCGTTGCCAAAATACCCTGAAAAATTAAATTTCACACTATTTAATGTCTTCGTTTTATTCTTAATTTAATATTAACACTAAATGAATTGATTTCTTCACCAGTAATTAGACGAAAATGTACTAGTTTATGCTATCCCAATGAATCTTTTAATAAGAATACACTTGCTACTCGAAAATTAAATACGAATATCTCAAAACAAAGGTATATCAGGTCGATCTCTCCAATTTTGATTTTATTCATATATGCTGTAGTGCATCGAAAACTCAGCAAGACGTATTTTTTTTTATCCAGAAATTGCCTTGTTGAGTGCCCATCTATGCAGGTCATTTTCATCTCCTTAAAATGATTTATGATTCTATTGATGAAT
Organism: Neodiprion lecontei; assembly: GCF_021901455.1. Taxonomy (NCBI): domain Eukaryota; kingdom Metazoa; phylum Arthropoda; class Insecta; order Hymenoptera; family Diprionidae; genus Neodiprion; species Neodiprion lecontei. Next base: position 14,307,641 of record NC_060260.1, read on the forward strand.
GAAACATTTTAGCATTAGATTCATTCAAGCACATGAAGAAATCACCTTGTTGGATGCCCAGCTTTGAGGTTCATTTTTACCCCCTCAAAGTGTTTTACAGCTGATTAAATAAAAATTCCTATCGCTTAATTTTCGATGCACTATAATATATATGAACTCAAAATCAAAGAGATCGACCTGAGACACATTCCTTGTCAGAGCCAGATGTTTCTTCATGATCTTGATAGTGGATTATGCATTGCATAATCATTTTTGTATTAAAGTCCATTGCAAAATTGAAGGCACGGGTACTAATTTTTTGCTTCTTTATTTTGATTCCATTTTTTCGTAATTTCCAAATTCAACCCAATGTGTCATGTCGAAATTAAATGGTATACTACATTTCCTTAATTTCATGCAGCCATGACAAACAATATTATTTGTCAGGAGACATTTAGCTGATGCATATTTCAAAATCTTTTCTTCGTTTTTTTACTGTTTATTAATAGTTCAGGAATTGAGTAACATTTTACGTTTGTTCGGATGCTGAAAACTTCAAGATCCTCAAATGAAATTCTGTCCAAGTAATTTTCACAGTCTAGAATATAGCTACACTTAAAGCTTAAAGTGTGACAGCACAATAGTACTCAAACTATTGATGAAACTCAAAAAAGTTTGAGATGAAAGTTACATTGTTCGAGAAGGCCGTCATACTGGACCATCTTATTTCTTTTTCGGTGGAGACACTGAAGCTACGTCAAGGTGAACACCACTTTTTTAAACGGAACAATGTATTTTTTTTCTACGTTATTGCTGACTTTGAGGCAAATTCAGTGATCTACAACACAAGGGCATTCTAGGCACATAAAGTATGAAAATAGTTAAAAAATCAAATCAAATCAAAATAAATATTGTCAACGGATTAACTAACCTTGGTTCGTGTCTACCCACAGAAGATACCTAGCTTAACCCAACATCACTTGATTACTTTTTATGGGCTCTTGTCAGAGAAAGTGTAATGGCGGTAGCACCTACCACGCCTGACGATATGAAAGGAAGAATACACCGAGCATGTACTGAAATTACACCACAAATGTTAGCTGAAGTTAGATGGTCTTTTCATCAGTAAATTAACAATTGTTCACAAGTCGAGGGTCGTCAGTTCGAGCATCTTCTGTAGGTAGATACAAACCAAGGTTAGTAAATCCTTTGAAAATAATTCTTTTGATTTGATTTGATTTTTCGACTATTGTCACACTTCGCATGCCTAGAATGACCTTGTGTTGTAGATCACCGAATTTGCCTCAATCAGTAATAATGTCGTAGAAAAAAAATGTGGTGTTGACCTTGACGAAGCTTCAGCACCTCCACCAAAAAAGAAATAAGATGGTCCAGTATGACGGCCTTCTAGAACAATGTAACTTCCATCTGAAATTTTTTTGAGTATCATCAATAGTTTGACTACTATTGCTCTGTCACACTTTAAATACCCTGTAGATGAACCAAACAAAATGGTAGTTGCAGGTGGAAAGACGCCGATCTTTTTTATTTCAACTAAATATCAGTTAATAAAATACATGTTTCGTTGCCTCTTACATCTGCAACAAACCATTTTATTGTATTAATAGGTATTTAAATGTAATGACTAATTCTGCGTTTTCACAACCTTAACCCGTGACAGGTAAATATTCAAACCGTATACCTCTCGTGGCAATGAGTGTAAAAAATAGTCAATGGAAATTATTTTCAAATATCTCACTTTTTAATAAAGCTAGCAAGATTTCTTTTTTTAAATTAATGTTCAAACAATTCCGTATGAAATGGTTGTATTATGAAACTAATTAAGTTGGACTAAACAAATAAAAATGAACGTTGAAGGTATTCAACAAGATTCTTAGGGCCGAAATTTTACCATCATTGCCTGTCAGGGGTTAATTGTCGTTCTGATTAGATCTACCAGTGTTTTTCCCTGGTGTAGCATTATAGAGGAGGTGAATAAAAAAATTCTCCCCGGTCTTCTGTATCCTTAGTAGTTCTATCGAAGAAAGTCCTACGTTACGCAGAAAATATTGCAATGGAAATGATCATGGCGAGTTAAAACATAAACATGAAACAAAAAGTACATCAGATAAGTAGCCGACAATGGAGCACTTGGCCATAAAACAATTGCCACCGTATTGCCACTCATATGGTATACCAAAGTTTATTGCGTCTACGTATACTCTAGATAACTGATATGAATGAAAATGGCACATATTTTATCAGATAGGATCACTGTTGTAATTCGCATATAAATTGCTTCAGAAAATTGAAAAGTACATGATAGATATCCAAATAAAACGTACTTTGTCAATTTTAACATAAACTTGTAACCTTTCTACTGAAAAGAACCTGCTCTTATTATACTGAATTGACAAGTTGTGACATTCATTATGTGCACAATGAATAACTTGAAAGTACGCTAACATATAAAAAAACGAAACTTATTTCTGATTCAAATCACAGACAAAAGATGAACACACAATTCTACTTGATGTAAAATAAAAATTTAATATAAGTTGCGAATTCAACTTGCAATAGCATAACTGGAATGTTAGTTGTGCTTAAGTTAATAAAACTGACAAATAAAAAGCACTGGTTGTAATAAACTTAGTGTCAGCAAGCAAATAATATCTCATAAAAAGTAATGAAGTAAATACCTTTAAACAAACACGATTCTTAGCAATACTACCAGAGACTCGTTCAAGAGGAGCACTCAATGTTGGGTTGACTTCGGACAAAAAGAACGTTTCAAATTCAATGGGCACATTTGCAGCTTTGAAAACTTCTTGAACAGAATAGACAAGTTCTGGTCCGACTCCATCTCCGGGAATAAGCGTACATTTTGTTTTTGATTCTTTTTGCACACCCTGAAAATAATAGCAGAAACATTAATGTGTAATATTCAAATTGCTAAATTACACTATGGTGAAATAATTTACTTACTACGTCCTGCTGATATACAACTCCCAGATGGAATGTTCTGGCTACTGGGCCTTTTGGGGCAGCCTAAAGCACCAAGAATCCATGCATAAAATTGATGCATTCAAAGCAACATCGGGGACCAGTTTGGAATTGGGGAAGAGAAGAAATAGATATGTAATAAAATAAGTTATTGTAGCAAATATAATGCATCAAGATGCAAAATTATTTCAAGGTTGTTGGTCGAAACTGTGACAGAAGCGAGTATTGATATAGAGCTGATTTGGTCTTAATTTAATTATATATTTAATTTATTTAAGTAGACTGCAAAATGAATTATCAGTTTCAGATTAATGCCAAATTCGTATAAAATTGTCCGATTGATTCTCCACGGTGATCTATGGAACCAGTGAACCCTTCATCAATTAAAAACTTTGTTTGCATTTTGAGCAATGCTTGTCAATCGTTATGTAAAATAAGTTAGAAATACCTGAGCAAGAACCTTGCAGACCTTCCTCGCAAGTAGCGCCATTTTTCACGAAGGAGATGAATCTCTGAACGGCTTGAGCTACAAAATTTTATTGCTGTTATCGACAATGTTATCGACTCCGAAAGCGGCTATCGATATACTTAACAAAAGCAGTGTTGCCAGTGTTAGTACCAGAGATGAGTGAGGAGATGTCCAACGCTCGCGTTTTAGGCCGTGTTCGTAAATTGACTGCCAGTACTAAAAATTCCCTAGGACAGAGACAGAGCTGTCCATGAACTCGGCAGCGCAAAAGAGATAAAAGATTGGTGACAGTACTGTGAGTCAATTTTCGAACACGGCCTTAGGTGATCCCACCAGAGTGGCGCTGAAACGTAGCGGTGAATCGAGAAGTAGAATTTTGTGATCATCGCCTCGGTCGATGCTGCAGAGTTGTTTTAGGGCTACACCAACATGATGATCATAAATATGCTTGGTGGATGATACAATCGCACGTTCTCTGATGTTGCGTGTGTGCGGTGCTCGTAGGCGAGTTAGAACGTAATTGCGCGGGCATACCCACACGGCAAAACGCTCGGCTCACGGACGCACGCACACCACACACCGTCGGCCACGAGCGACTAACCCCAACGTTCTAACACACACTGGGTGGATTGGGTGTATATATGGGGCATTTCATCCAAATTCAACATATTCATTCGTTATCGTATGATATAATCATTTATATCAAACATTATATCAATACGATAACGAATGAATATAAAATATTTGGACCTCCGGATTTTGTACGTAGGCTCGTAGTGAGTAAAATAATTAGCGGAATGAAAAGAAATACAAGAATGAAGATTTAATAGGGAAAATTTAACAGAGCCTCATTCTATTTTCCGATTTTTCCGATTTTTAATTATTGTGCAGCGGTGTACACTGACATAACGAGCCAGCAACAGCTACGGCTCCAAAGAAAACTAAATGCCTGCGTCAGGTATATTTGTAAACTATCTAAGTACGAACATGTCACTCCGTACTTTGCTAGTCTCCGCTCGCTCACACTTTGGTCTAGAAGAGAATTTTTCCTGGTCTGTTTATTATACGAAGCTCTTGTGTTAAATCAAAAGCCACTCATCAAAAGAGATATGCGTATTCTTGAACCTCGCGTTCGCCGAGGGGATGTCAGGCAAGACTACTTTGAGCTTCCGCGCTGTCGTGGTGCCAAAGATTAATTGTTCATGATCGCGGCTGCCATGTCTTGGAACCTGCTGCCGGCCTACTGTACGACTCAGCCATCGTTCCAAGAATTTCGTAGAATCTGTTATAAGTATTTATTAAATATCGAATCGAGCTAGATCACTTGACATGTTGTTGTCGATGCTATCATTTTATTTTACCTTGTTACATGTCATTTTTATTTTTTATTTTTGAGTTATAATTGCTGGTAATGTGCGATGTGTGGGTGATGCGAGATATATTGTGTATGGAACACTATACTATATTTAAACCCTGTTTATTGTTTTACTTATGTCTGTCATTTATATATTTATATAAGTCTCGAAATCAGAGACTTGGTAATTTCGAGGAAAGGTGGAGAAATCACGACATGTGAAGTTGCAGTAAATAACTGTAATTAAAACACACAAAGTAATAAAATGATGTTTACAATTGAATAATGTTACATTAACTAATATTGCAGATGAATGTTACATTAACTTTAGCGCCGCACCTGTATCAATCACAATCGTCGGTATCTCGTAGTGATACTGTGATGATAATGTTCATATATTATTAACGGTACTTATCGGTATGTTGTATCCAAAGGTCATAACGACGATCAGTGAATTGCGAAAAACGATATAAATGCGAATTCGTGCTATACCGCCCATTTGTACAGTTTTTATAAGCACAGCGATCATAAATTCGCTCCTTCTTCACTTCATGCGACATGATCTCTTATTCTCAATTTAATTGTACTTTTATTCAACGCATACGAGCACGAACGTGTGGGCTCAACGTGTAAAGCACGAATTAAAACAAAGGTCCGGCGTTCTGGAAAGGGGTGACAGTCAAACAACAATGTTGCGTTCAACACATGCAACCGAGTCCAATACATGTGTTTCTTTCTTTTTTATTAAAAGTCCATATACGTGCAGTCTAGCCAAGACTACATGATTTCTTTCGTTTGTTTAATTTATTGCTTGTTGAAAATAAAATTATATTGTTATGTATGTTATGTTGCTTGTTGTATTTAATATATTGAATATTCTCGGATACGGCAGTACACACTCGAGCAGAATCAATATTTCATACCTAATAATGTATCGAAAAATATATGGATATTTTATTAAGGTCTTATGGGACGTATATTCTCAACCAAAAGTGAGTCTCGGTGAGAATATTTAATACTTCGCGATGAGATAAGAATTTGAAAAAAATCAATCATAACCGAGATGATAAGAAAATTCATTCTGAATAATAATAATGTCAAAAATTTGTTAATAAACTTTTGAAACAAAAATTTGTTTAACAAATCGCTAGTAAAATTTCTTTTTATTTCATGTGATATGAAGTCTTGATTTTTCTGAATACGTATGAATTTTTTTATAATTGTCGTCAATTTTGAAAAACCCATTTTCGCGAATTTTTTCAATTTTTAAAAATGGGTCAAAAGTCCTGAATTTTGGATCGGTTCTCATCAAATGGTTATACATTACACTGAAAAAGTTTCAGAGGCATCAAACGAAGAGTTTCATAAATAAAGCCTTGAAAAATTTTTGAAAACGGAATATTCAAAATCGCCGGAAATTCTAAAAAAAAATTTATATGTATTCTGCAAAATCAATGAATTCATTTCATATGAAATAAAAAAAAAAACTAGAGATTCGTTGAACAAATTTTTGCCTAAACAATTTATTACTTGGATACTGGAAAGGAATGAATAACAATAAATAAAAAACAAAATTCGTTTGTATTATATAATAATAATAATAATAATAATAATAATAATAAAAATGTTTATTTAATCGGCCGTGGAGCCTTAGACTCCTTGCGGCCGTCCAATAAGACAATACATGGAATAATGAAGTACACTATAAATGTAAGTTTGACACCTTATCAAACTTATTAGTCTCCCATTCAGGTACATTACGGATCTGTTATGTATACAACTAAAGGAGACGTCGAGTATAAACACAGCGGAATCAACAGAGTCGCTCGTTAGCGGTCATACGGCATAGTTCAGGATAAAGCTATACATAATCACTACGAGATACCGACGATTGTGATTGATACAGGTGCGGCGCTAAAGTTAATGTAACATTCATCTGCAATATTAGTTAATGTAACATTATTCAATTGTAAACATCATTTTATTACTTTGTGTGTTTTAATTACAGTTATTTACTGCAACTTCACATGTCGTGATTTCTCCACCTTTCCTCGAAATTACCAAGTCTCTGATTTCGAGACTTATATAAATATATAAATGACAGACATAAGTAAAACAATAAACAGGGTTTAAATATAGTATAGTGTTCCATACACAATATATCTCGCATCACCCACACATCGCACATTACCAGCAATTATAACTCAAAAATAAAAAATAAAAATGACATGTAACAAGGTAAAATAAAATGATAGCATCGACAACAACATGTCAAGTGATCTAGCTCGATTCGATATTTAATAAATACTTATAACAGATTCTACGAAATTCTTGGAACGATGGCTGAGTCGTACAGTAGGCCGGCAGCAGGTTCCAAGACATGGCAGCCGCGATCATGAACAATTAATCTTTGGCACCACGACAGCGCGGAAGCTCAAAGTAGTCTTGCCTGACATCCCCTCGGCGAACGCGAGGTTCAAGAATACGCATATCTCTTTTGATGAGTGGCTTTTGATTTAACACAAGAGCTTCGTATAATAAACAGACCAGGAAAAATTCTCTTCTAGACCAAAGTGTGAGCGAGCGGAGACTAGCAAAGTACGGAGTGACATGTTCGTACTTAGATAGTTTACAAATATACCTGACGCAGGCATTTAGTTTTCTTTGGAGCCGTAGCTGTTGCTGGCTCGTTATGTCAGTGTACACCGCTGCACAATAATTAAAAATCGGAAAAATCGGAAAATAGAATGAGGCTCTGTTAAATTTTCCCTATTAAATCTTCATTCTTGTATTTCTTTTCATTCCGCTAATTATTTTACTCACTACGAGCCTACGTACAAAATCCGGAGGTCCAAATATTTCATATTCATTCGTTATCGTATTGATATAATGTTTGATATAAATGATTATATCATACGATAACGAATGAATATGTTGAATTTGGATGAAATGCCCCATATATACACCCAATCCACCCAGTGTGTGTTAGAACGTTGGGGTTAGTCGCTCGTGGCCGACGGTGTGTGGTGTGCGTGCGTCCGTGAGCCGAGCGTTTTGCCGTGTGGGTATGCCCGCGCAATTACGTTCTAACTCGCCTACGAGCACCGCACACACGCAACATCAGAGAACGTGCGATTGTATCATCCACCAAGCATATTTATGATCATCATGTTGGTGTAGCCCTAAAACAACTCTGCAGCATCGACCGAGGCGATGATCACAAAATTCTACTTCTCGATTCACCGCTACGTTTCAGCGCCACTCTGGTGGGATCACCTAAAACGCGAGCGTTGGACATCTCCCTACTCATCTCTGTTAGTACAATTGTACTAAATTCAGTACTTCTGTCTACTGTTCAGTACGCTAGTACGACGGTGCCAAATTTAGTACGGTTTTCAAATTTCAGCCGTACTAGAAGTTTTCGAATCCAAAATGCATCTAGATTAGAATTAAAAAAATTCAACGTGTACTCCAAACGCAAACTCGGACCCGTGTGGGGAGCCATCGGTATCGGTCTTCTTTATCGGTCATATTAATTTGAATTGTTTTTATCACCACATAGGTATATACTATAGGTAGCTGTTGATCCCTCGGTGGTCGAGATCGTCGTCGTCCAAGAACCTTGTTAGCGTGCATTGGAGCGCGAAATACAGAATTTACAAAGAATGAATTAGTTAGTAGTAGTTATTGCCTATTTCGTATCGAGTTCGGTTGGAGTACCCCGCCACGGACGCGTTTGCTAGACATTTCTCTCCGTTATGTGCCCTTGTGACGGGCGGCTCTGAAACGCCACGTTACAACGTATACGCTTACAAACGAAATGAAATGTTATTCAATGACAAAATTCTACCGTCACTAAAATATCCGAAATAAATTTGTTTTCATTTTTATACATGAACGTTGCACTATCAAACATCGGAGATGCACTATCAAACACCTACAAACGATCTACAAACGGTTGAGAATTAAAAAAATAAAAATTTACGAAAAATAGAAGCTTACTAAAATCAGCCTTGGGGAAATTCCCTAGAACTGGGGAAATTCCCCACAATCGATAAAACTCCCCAGTAATATTATTATAACAGAATTATTTATTGTTTTACAAATAAACTGCTGGGTTCCAAACGTTGAGAATATTTTATCGAACACCGACAAACGACGTACAAACGATTGCATATTGATAACATTGCGTTTAATCAAAAATACGGTTAATTAGGGGCCATCGTCACTCAAATTCCCTAGGAAAATTTGTTTTAATCATTATACATAAACTATTGACAATCAGACGCCGGGAATACGCTATCAAACGCCTACTAACGATTCACAAACGATTCCTGAAAGAATTATTCCAATCGGGGTAGATGAGCTGGGGCTAAGTATATGGAGCCCGATTATAGTACTAAAACGATAATATTATATGGTAGTTCTGCAGGGTAGTGCGAGGATCTCGTAATATGGTTTCACACTCGCATTAATAAATTAATATGAGTTTAGCCGACATACCATCAATCTAATGTAATCTAATTAACGGAATCCTTTATAGTTCGTCTGTAGATGATTGTAGTACATTTATAACTATTTGATAGTGAACCAATTTTTTGAAATAAAATAATAAAAAATTCTACATGTATCTAGCCGACAATCGTGTATAAAATTCAATATTTTCAATAAAGTCCGTCACGTATCGCTAGAGAACCGTTTTTAGGCCAATAATTTATTGTTACAAACTTTTGTTTCTGCAAAGACTGTCTAAACAGCATTGATGTTAAGTGATTAAAGACTTAAAAATGTATGTTTTTGTTGGTATTGTAATAAAATATTTCTATAAATTTTTTATTTCACTTACAAAGCTACATGTCTCATACAATACTACTCAACCAACAAACAGTATCATAAAATTAAACATATCATTACAGCTACAGCATTACCCACAGCACTAGTATAGTGCACTGATCTCTGTGTTATAGGTATAGAGATCAGTGTTTCACAAGAACAGCCAGCGCTGCTAGTGGCGATTTCAAGAACTTCAGATTCCAAGGTAAAACGCGTTTGAATTTATCGTATAGGAAAAGCAGACCGGTGTCAGGGGGCTGCTCTGCGTTTATACGGATCAAAAGAAAGACAGCGAACTTTCTGCATTTAGCTGGAAATGGTGAATAGTAAATTATGGTCACACTTTCTCTTGGCGATTTTAAAGAAACAGGTATGAGATAAATAAAATGACATTTGTTGACGCACATTTTTCGTTTGTATTTGGTGAGCTAAAAAACATACAAGTATTCGACGTCGAAAAAACATCGATGACTTTAAGCGATGTATCGAAAGCATCCATGCAAGGTTCCGATGTATTGCATCGAATAAAACGCATCGATGCATTTCTTAAGTGGACACCTCTAAATGAGACACTCATATTTGATTGACATTCTTTTTTGTCTTGCATAATTTCTGCGTAGATCTTTTTTGTGTGGAATATCCCAACTTTTTAATCTCCCAATGACGACGGTATGTTATCAACGTATTGGACGCGACAGTGTTGGTTATGAAGAAATTCTTTAACCGGCGTGGTCAGTTACTTGGTTGATAATACATGAAACTGCTAATGCCCTCAAATCCGCTTCTGACCCGGCAGCTGTTGCGAAAAATAACTTAGCGCTAGCAGTCTTATATAAGTATATGTTGACGGAAAATATTTCAGTCAACGATCACTCCCACTGCAGTATATTCTCCCTCCCCTCAATAAAGTGTCGACATTAATACGTCGTATAAACTGCGGTTCGGAGGTTGTGAGAAGTTCGGTATTTTAACATATTGTCATGCCAATTCGCGCTACATATTCGACTTACAGTTTACAATTGGTTTCGACCTCTCATAGTTAAAGCTAGGTTAACACCGGAATTGAAGTGTGAACGGATCTAATTGGAGCTCGATTCGAACTAAAAAGATAAATAAAACATTGAATACACTACATTAAGATGTTAAAGTATGTTTTAACATCAAGTGTAGATCATTCGTAACTATTCATATCAGTATCCAGCCCAACGGTACTTGAAAACGTATGTGATTAAAAACCTAACAAATGGCAACAGTTAAAGCTAAACACACTCTACATAGTGGGATATTTCACCCATTATTGCGACAATGGCAATCACAGAACGTCGAAATTACAGCGACGAATCTGATGTATCCGATTTTTATATTGTGAGTAAAATCTTGAGTTTTATAAACCAACTCATTATGGCGTTTTTGCTCGTGCGTGCCTTTTTAAAAACACCAACGGGACAAAGTTTCATAATTGTAATTGTCTTCAAATGTGGCACGTTAATGGAGTGCCCTAGTCGACTTCGACGTTGTCGTATATATCTCGAATCATCCTTGTATCTCAAACGCAAAAAACAACGCTATTCTACATGTAATTTTGAACAAAACCACTCTAACACATTTTCATAAAATCGAGATAGTAAATTCGTTGTAATTATGTAATTTCTTTATTCTTTCATTGAATGAAAATGCATTACAGTGGTTTTGTTCAGAATTGTATGTAGACTGGAATTGTTATGCCCTATTTTGCGTTTGAAATACGTGGACTTGATTAATTTGAGATATATTCAACAGTGCCAAATTCGACTACAACTCCAAAAGAGCATACTCGAACTTATAAGTATATATGTTCGGCACTGTACAAAACAAATTGAACAAAACATTACGTAGAGTATCATCTACAGTATACAAAAAGTTAACAAAATATTACCAAGAATATAGTTTGATCATACCAGTAAGTATTGCTGTTGCGTAGAACAGTTTTGGTTTTCCAAACAATGAGACCACTTGAGTTGAAATCTTGAATAAAAGTCTTGTACTGAGTTGAATATTTTCCCATTCCTACGACAAAAACACCTCTATATTTTCCTAAATAACTCAACCATCATTGAGGAAAACACCAATTTACCTATTTTTCACTACCTGTTTCAGGGATGAACCCAATGCTAAGGAGCTGATTCCAAGTATGCCTGGAGTATATCGGTATGGAATTAATGTTTTAAAAGAAATATTAGAGCCGTTGATAGCAAAGGGGTTGCAATCGGTTCTGTTGTTCGGTGTTCCAAGTCACTTGATCAAGGTTATAGGATCTGATATGCTATGATTTTGGTAGAAATTATTACAAGTGTCTTTTCATCCTCATTTGAAAATTTGTAACTATAGGACAAAACTGGTTCCAATGCAGATAGTAGTGAAAATCCAGTTATACAAGCAATACCAGTACTTCGAAAGTGGTTTCCTAACTTGTTAATCACTTGTGATGTTTGCCTATGTGCTTATACTGAACACGGGCATTGTGGAATACTACACTCTGACGGTCGCATCAACAACGAAGCTTCCATCCAACGTATTAGCAAGATTGCTGTCAAATATGGTCAGGCTGGTGAGGAATGAGATATTCAACGTAGTAATCTTGTTCAAAAATTAATAGTGTATGTAATATGCTGAAAACCGGAATTCAAATATGAGAGCTACAAGTACAAAATGTTTCAACTGATGAAATTCGATAATCACAATTATCTGAATGGTTCCTTTTTATACGCAAGCCACTACTGCTGAATTCTGTCAGGCAATTTTCGTAGTTTCGTACAGTTGATGAAACCTTAAAATATTTAGTAATCAAGCACTAATTTAGATATTCAACTATTTATCAGGCAGCAAGTAATTTCCTCATAAATAATAATTCATGATTATGGCGGTAAGTAAATACTTCAGGAGATCATAAAATTATAATTGAAAATCCGAAATAACGATTTGATTTGATTTCATGATAGGATGACAAATTTCACAAGAAAAATAAATTTCGTAAACGTGACAAGCCTTGAATCAATTCTTATTAAGAATTCGTATTAATACTTGGTCAATTTTCAAAACTGTACAGGAGCACATGTCGTAGCACCTTCGGACATGATGGATGGTCGGATTGGAGCAATAAAGAAAGCTTTAGCCGCTGCTGATTTACCAAATAAAGTTGCAGTTTTATCCTACGCCGTCAAATTTGCATCAGGTTTTTACGGGCCCTTCAGAGATGCCTCAAAGTCTGCTCCGCAATTTGGGGACAGAAAATGCTACCAGCTACCGCCAGGTAGTAATGGGCTTGCGGCAAGAGCAGCTGTAAGATAATATTCGTTGTTTATACTGTAAACATCCTTATCGAGTATTCCATATCAATTGAGTGTAGGAATGAACGTGATATTTTTCATTTTTACCAAGACTTTTTCCTGTGATAATGTAAACCCTGAGAACACGCGAAAAAAAAGAATTATTTTTTTTCAGCTATCCGTTTTTATATTATGAATTTTTGAACTTAACTGAAAAAATGACCATTAATTCCCAAAAATCAAATATAAATATTTGATTAGTCATTTCTAGGGGTGTGCGGGTACTATTCTTCAGGTCGGGTTGGGGAGGGTACTCGAAAATTTCGGATTGCCCAAAAACTCGAGTTCCTCAAAAATTTCGGGTTTGCCGAAAATTGCGGGGTTTTACAAAATTTTGGTCACGGCTGTTTTCGCTTCTCCAAAAATACAGGGACTTCTAAAGTAAAGAGCGATTTTCAAAATTTCGGACATATGACACTTCCGAAATCCCGGACGATTTGAAGGACTATTTCGTAGCCGTCTGGAATTGTGATTTCTGGAGGTTCTATTCTCAAAAAATCCGACTAGCGGCTCACCGAAGAATATACTATTGAATTCTTTCATACCTGCCTGCTTCATTAGTACATCATCATGAAATACAGTATAATCTCTCAATGGCGCTACTCCCAATAGTGCCGTTTCCCCCACTATCATACTACACCCCGGCGTTTTCCGCATTCTCTCTTAACAGTGCCGCTGGTAAAATACATACATACTTACTTCAGTGATTTCCTAGTATGTACGTAAATGGAGCACAAAGATACGAAAGTTGCACTTTTTTGTGCGGTACTATTGATAGGGTTGAGAACTAATTCTCGAATACGAGCGTTTGTAATTTTATTATCGACCAGTAGGGGTGCGGGTACTGAAATTCTTTGGGTCGGGTTAGGTCGGGTAAAATGGATTACTTTCGAGTTAGATATGCGAAAATTTAGGGTACTCGAAGATTTCGGACTACCCATAAATTTCAGGATTGCCAAAAAACCCGACTGAAACCCGAGTTCGAGTACCCGCACATCCCTAGTAATTTAAAACTCTCACATAAAATTGTAGGGTAAAAGTATAATTTTTTTTTTTTCCTTTAGACTTTCAATATTATTTCAATATATTTCAACGCGAATGTTTTGTATGATAAAGCCCAGAATCTGTTACCGTTACAGTGATATCATGTTATTTACGTGACGTCATGTTCTATTGGTGTTCACTCTTGGTGCTTTCGGTCTCAAGGCAGGTAATTTACGACGATTACTTAACATGAAAGTAAAATTTGTAAATATGTATTTTTTGAACCATTTTTCAAGATTATAAAATGGAAACAACGTACTTCCATCGTGAAAAGTTTGTGAAAATTTTCAAATTGCATCAGAATATTGCCAACTTTGGTTTCTGAAAATCAATTAGATCATTCTTGAGATGGGTTTCAGATTTCGTAGGCTGAAAACTGGAGGTCGAAGAAATATAAAAAATTTCATAGACGTTTTTCAGGTATACTATTACAGGAAAAATCATTATTAAAAATATAGAATGTCATGGTCAATCATTCACTAATTTGACGTGGAATACCTCTTGTGCAGATCCACAACATAATTTTGGTTTATGTAATTTGCCTTATGGTTCCTTCATTCGTACTCATCAACTTGACCAATGATCGAAGTATACATAAATCAAACTTGGTGTCATTTTTACGATGGTTAAAATCTAATTATATTTTTCACAGGCTAGAGATGTAGCAGAAGGCGCTGATATGCTCATGGTGAAGCCAGGTTTAGCTTATTTGGATGTAGTTCGGAAAATTAAAGATGCGCATCCCGAGTACCCACTTTTTATTTACCAAGTGTCTGGTGAATATGCAATGCTTTACCATGGAGCTCAAAGTGGAGCACTTGATTTGGAAAATGTACTGTATGAAGTATTGACAGCGATGCGAAGAGCCGGTGCTGATTGTATTATCACTTACTTTGTGCCACTGATTTTGGATATGTTAAAACCAAAAAGCAAATATTAGTTCTTGTTAGTGAAATTCTGTTTATTCATACGATGTGGCAGTAATTTTGTTAGGATTGAATAAATACCAAAATACGAACTGTTAATTTTTATCAACAGTTGGTGAGTTTGAATGCAAGAAGCATTTGAATTCGATTCTGTACCAGCTGTAGCAAGGTTGCGTTTCTAAGCTGATAGTATTGACTGAAGATTGCATAATACAGCCAGACATGCATTAAGAATGCCCAAAAATAATCGATTTTCGATTCAGTCCATTATTTCTTCCCGATTAACCCTTTCGCTACGGACGCATTTTACGTCGCGCCGTCCCCGCTGACCTAGCAGTCGCGGCAAGCGTCCGTACTTGCGGAACACCGTGCGTACAGAGCGAGTATCAAGCGTTGGGTGACTATAGTCACCGCTAGGACAGAGCGAGCGTCGGGCGTTGGGTGACTACAGTCACCAATTGATGAATAAGAATTCTCGACCTCGTATGTAATCTATTATAGAATCTTGGTGATCGGTCAATTAAGAAAATGTATTTTTAGTTAACGTTTCGACCCGGATATGGGCCCTCCTCAGAACGATTTATTTTTTAACTGTCGACTTTAAATAACTTTAAATTTACGATATGGTTACATTTGATTTCGCTGCATAATGTATCATTGTTAGGCTGTATGCTGATTTTAATGTTGGTATTTTTTAACGCGTTTTGAACATACTTTTTAATGTCCTCAATTTCGTAGCTGCCAGTGGATATAGTGACTACCTTATCGGCTACGTATAGTTTATTGTGACCGACATCAACGTTGGGAATGGAATTGAAGGTTAACAGTTCAACGAGACCGAGAACATGATTTTTGTTTAGAGCAAGTTCGATCGGAAGAAAATATTGCGCTTCGAGAATCGAAGACGTTCCCGATATCGTCAATGTGAACGAATCATCCATGACTGCAAGTGCTCGACTGACGTTATTAAATTACGTGTCATGTTTATATAGCTCGTCGCTTAGAAATTTCGGACACAAGTCCGCAATCGAATGTACCGTAATCCTGATACCTTTCATCGTTGTACTTAACGCTACCAACACCGAGATACTTCACGAGGTCTAACGGAGTTTGAAGATGACCGAAACTGTCGAAGTAAACTATGTTGTTGCCGCATTTCTTATATGCAACTCAGTGTGTCCCAAGACCATCTTTATCGTCGAGATTGACTACAGCTGTCTCGTTTTTACGCGGTCGAGTTTTGTGCATTTCGTTGCGCATAAAGACACCTCGGAAGTATGGAATTTTCATGATTTTTGCATACTTCAGCAAATGCCAGTTCGTCAACGCTCGGCGTGGTAGCTTCACATTTAGTTTTTTGAAGGATGAAGACCGAAACCCCCTTTATAAGGTTTGAGATGGAGACCTTTACCTAAGGCGATCGCTTCCATCGTTTTGTTACGCCGTTTGCTTTCCTCCAATTCTCATTTAGCCGCGCTCGCATCGTTTACAGCCTTTGCTATACCCGCAGCACCCCCCGTTAACGCACCCGTAGCGCTGAGACCGGCAAAAATAGGTATGAGAAAAGGTAGAAATCCGTCAACTTTTAAGGGTACCGGTAGAACGCGCGGTGATCGGACATTATGTTTACCACCTTCTTTTTTCACAGCTTCTCGAGCACCTTTGAGTGCAGACTTAATGCTCGTTTTCGCGTCGTAGCTCCGAATCACAGACTGTTTTGCCGCTCGTATGATTTTGTTCAAGGAAACATTCTTAGGTTTTTGACTCCCCATGCCCAACTTTGTTTTCACCTTCATCGTGTTAGCTACAGCGCAAGCGGCTGCCTTCTCACCCAAATTTGCGTCCTTTGCGAGAACCTGTTTCCAGGCTTTTTCGGCTAATCATTTATCCTCTACGCTTATAGCTTCAAGGTTCTCACGATTTTTCGAATCCGCTTCATCGTGTTCCTTACACGCTGCATCAAGAGGATTGATACCGGAATCGCCTCTCGCGAGTCTTTTCGTCAACTTCGTACCAGGACCGCAGTATTGGTAACCGGGAACATGCAACTCGATCGGGAGTTTGTTGGTAATGCTATTCACCAAACCTTTCCCACTTGATCGCTTTTTTGAGGATCGCTTACGATCACGTGTGTGCACAATCATGTCCGCTCTGCGACTGAGAAAAAGTTGATATAAACTATGTATTTATAGAAAATCCATCCAGTCACTTTCGAGATGAGGTTCGATACAGAATCGACCAAGCTACCCGTGATGAATTTCGACAAATTTACGCAGCAGAGTACATAACGGAAAAAATGTCATGGCGAATTATTGCCAAGTAGTGTACGTGCGGTATTCTGCGGACTATCTAACTGTGGCAAAACCAACGCATTACTTGCGCTTATAAAGCATTCGAACGGTTTGAGGTTCGAAAACCTGCACGTTTACTCAAAATCTCTCAATCAACCGAACTACAAGTTTCTGAGTCAAGTGCTCGAAAATGTCGACGGTGTTGAGTATTACCCCTTTAACGAGCATGAGCACGTCATTGCACTGAACGAGACGCAACCTAACTCGATCATGATATTCGATGACGTAGCGTGCGAGAAGCAGGATAACATACGCGCGTACTTTTGTATGGGTAGACATCACGATGTAGACTGTTTTCATCTTTGTCAGACGTACGCTCGAATCCCTAAGCATCTCGTGCGCGACAACACCAACTTGCTGGTCTTATTTAAACAAGACGAGATGAATCTGAGACATGTGTACGACAATCATGTAAACACCAATATGTCGTACGTAGAGTTTAAATACTTGTGTGCGGCATGCTGGAACGGTGACAAACATGGGTTCGTAGTGGTCGACAAGGATAGAGAGCTCGGTAATGGTTGGTATAGGAGGGTATTTGACAATTTTATGAACATGACAAAAGAATAAAATACAAGATCTTCGAAGGCTACGAAACAGTAGCTTTCCAGAACTAGTCGTATCAACATGCAGGAAATTCGTAAAGAAAAAGAAGTCTTGCATCGTATCGCTCAAGCTAGTAATGCGATTCGCCGTAAGCACAGAATCCTCAAGCCGGGAAAAGGGTCGCTGCAGGAAACAATGAAGAATGTTTTCAAACCTGTGGTAACCCCGCTGCAGGAATTAGTCAATGTTTCTCGAGGCACGAAACTTGTCAAGGAGGAGATGAAGGAAGAACTCAAAACTGAAATGAAGGATGAGCCGAAGAACGAAATGGAAGCAGAAGATTCTTTTGCAACTGCAGAGGAAGAGGATCAAACGGTCACAGAATCGTCGGTGAGATCAGAAAATGAATATCTTGAGATGCTCAACGATAAACAAAGATAGCACGAGTTGGATACCGTGTACGGGGTACGGAGTCTTTCTACTGCCGGGCTGATGGTTGGTGACTCACCAATAAGCTTCGAGCGCGATTACATTTGCATAGACGGTACGTTCTATCCGAAAACTCAGGGATTACTGGAGCTGCTGTTTAAAAAGATGCCCAAGAGCGCTCACGTTACCCGCAACGACAAGGAGAATTACAGAAATATCCTTCTCGCAACAAATGCTCACAGAAAGTACTATAGCGCCACCAAGCCTATCCGAAACGCTCAGAGCGCCATCTTCAAGCATTTAATTGCTGAGCTGCTCAATATTTCTACGTCAGGCAAAGGCGTATCACCATCGTCACAGATGTCGAAGCGTACGGGCAAAGGTGTTCTACTACCTCAGACTTGGGTTACTCGACAAGGTGTTGAAACAGATTATATTTTCTGAGACGACGCTAACGATTTCGTGGAACGTCTTCGTTGCTTATGACATTTCAAGCGGCTGGGAACACAAGTCGTAACAATGAAATTATATCGATTCTGGAAGAATCACGGGTAGCGGGAATCATTTATCAGCCAATTCTCATCGACTCTGCAATCATTCACAAGATGAGCGTCGACGTGTTTGGACGTCAGCTAAATAAAAACACAGCTGCAAGCACTCGCGGTCCTCCAGGTGTCGGATTTCAAATAACAGCAGATGGGAATTACGATATACAGAACAAGAGACTGTGCAATGTCGCAGATCCCGGAGAGCCGAACAATGCGGTAACTTCAAAAACCTTAAGACGAAAATTCAACGTGCTGCAAAAACAAATCGACAACCTCGATCAAATGATCAAAGCTTCGGAGCTCACCACCGAGAAAGCCTTGGATACCTTTTACACAGACTTTAAAACAGGCAAAGACCTGTCGATTCGAAACGCAGAAATCATCTCCAAACTTGACACCAGACTGAGAGCGTTGGATTATGAACGAGAAAAAGCAAGCACTGGTGACGGAACTGCATAAGCCTGCACGCCGGAATTACCCGCGTCAACGTGTAGACGTGCGCGGCATTGACGAGACCTGGCAAGCTTGTTTATATGACGTCGTACGCTGGACAAAACAAAGGCTACAAGTACATGCTCACAGTCAAGGATAGGTTTTCAAAGTATGCGTGGGCTATACCGATAAAGAGCAAGTCTGAAGATGATGTTACGAAGGCAATGGAATCTGTGCTTGTCCAAGGACTGGTACCGAAAAATTTACACGTCTACAGAGGAACGGAATTTTACAACTCGAAATTTGAATCGCTTATGACACGTTACGGAATCAAACTTTACTCCACGTACAGTAATTTGAAGGCTTCGATCTGCGAACGTTTCAATTGCACGCTGAAAGGTAAAATGTGGACACGGTTCAGCATGCAAGGAAGCTACAAGTGGCTTGACATCTTATCTGATTTGGTTTCGGCTTACAACAACGCCAAACATCGAACTATAAGAATGAAACCGTCGGATGTCACCGTTGCAAGCGAAAGGCTGTTCGATTGGACGATTGAAATATTCACGATGAGTCGAGTGGAAAATACTCATCCTGTGACGTACAAGCTCAAAGACTACCGAGATCAACCCATCGCTTGTGGTTTCTACGAACAAGAGCTCCTCAAGGTTAAACATCCGGATATCTATCTGGTGAAGAAGGCGCTCAAGAAGCGTGAAAGAAAAATATATGTTAAATCGTTGGGTTTTGACAAGACACACAACAGTTGGAAAAACGAATCGGACATGTAACATTTGAATTTATATTTCGGAGCGTCCTTATTCACCATCCTACATAATAATATTTTATACATCATGGTACAGTTGTAAATTAAGTCCTACATAGATTACGATACTGTAATTACAAAGCTAAGGTGCAGGCTTGTAACCCCACGGAAGCGTGTCGGTTGTATTTTGAAACACGATCCGCTTGTCGTCATTCCAGCTCAGTGCCACTTTCTGCTGTTCTACAGTGTATACCTCGTGCTTTCGACTTAATATCAAAGGCTGGTTTGTGGACAAATTTTCACGTTCTAACGTACATTCCAAATAACCGTTAAAAGTTATTTTTCTTAACGCTGATCCTCTAACACCTTTGGCACGTTTATTGTCTTTACCATCTCCCAAGACTCGGAATGCGAACAATTTTGCTCTTAATCCTACAAATTCTAACATTATTTTCCCGTTATTTTCGTCTTTCATCAAGCCGAGAACTTTTTTGTTCGCTCGAGGCATTCCATAAGCGTTGTCAAGCGGATAATCGGACGTATCGAATTTATGCAAGTCCTCCTCCATATGTTCGTATATGTTGGTGACGGTAAAGTTGTAAATCAAACTGTCGATATCTGTATACATCAATTTTGCTCGGTTGCCAAATTTCCGTTCAATATAATTGTAATGAAAATCGTAGATACATGTTTTAGACAGATCTAGGATGGGAAACCTGCACACAATGGGTTATTCAACTTGACTTCCGTCTTACTCATTTCGACGATAATTATATCTTTGTCCAAAACGGTGAAGCTGTGAAAATTAGGTTTTGCTATGGTAGCTCTAGCATCGCATCTTCCATCCCATTTCGTGATCAGCCTGACATCTCTGTACTTCCAAACATTTTCCATTTTTTTGCCAAAAACTGCGTCGTTCATCAGTTTGTAAAAATTTTTCTTAAATTCGTTGCGAGATTTTTTCCGCAAATCGGTATTCAAATCTATGTATTTTTTGAGCCACGGGGTTTGCCTGAATTCGAGAACTCTGTGAATTTTGAGTAATTTTAAGCCTAATTGTAAGCATTGTTTCAAAACGCTATAGTGACCAACGTAGTTTTTCTTGGAAAGTAGCGTGGTCGTCAATTTCGGCTGTTTATTGTTCGAAATCGGAGGTACATAGTGCTCCGGACACAATGGTAAATCTTTATGAGTTTCATGCAACTCCTCAGGATATTCCAAATCTACCCCCAGCATGTAACCAAACTCAGTTTCGTTCAAGATGGCAAGAACGTCGCCCTCTCTGAAACCTGACACCCATTCGAAGGAATTACACGCAGAGCAAAGCTCGTAGCAGCACCGTACAAATTATTAACGTCAAAGTACATGAGATAAGATTCTTCGACTTCTGAATCGAATTCCTCTCCCATATATCTATTGTTAGCCTTTGCGTTTGTGAACACACCGCCTCGCAGTGGCACGTACTTGTTGATATTCACAGTCAAATTGATTATTTCAGTCAGCGACCAACCAGAGTCTCTCTCTTGACAATCTTCCACCTCGGCCAACACTTTTTGCTTTACGTTCTCTTCGGACTACCCGTGTATGTCAGCTGGCTGGAGGATGATCTGGTTTCTGCTGTTAAAATATTTCATTTCTTCAACAAGTTCAGCGTTTTTTGTTATATTGAATTTACAACACAAGACACAGTTTGCTTTTAAACTTCCCACTTTTCGTGGCATTTTCTTCAGTCTTGCAACGACGAGGTGTTTTGCATCTCCCTAAAACCTGTTCAAATCTTTATGCCGCAAATTGATAATGACTCCCGTTCGAATGCGGCTCTTGAAAGCTGTCTCCAAATCTTTCCACCGTACTCGATCGCTTCTTCGTCGGCTTCATAATCTGTCACCCACTTTTCGAAATTGTTGAAATTTGGCTGTCAACAATTTCAGAATTCCAATTGTAGTCAAAATTCTTGTCTTCTTCCCGATTGTTGAGGCATTGTTGCGTAAGATTTTATTCAAAAGCCTGGTATTTTGGGTTCCGAATCGAATCCATTTTGCAATTTCTGCCGGTGACGATTTTCCAGTAAAAATCTTGAACGCCGTTTCCATGATTTGTATTAAGTTCAAACACTTTTCGGAATCCATGTTTCTTCTTTTTTCGATCACGCACTTGACAAAGATAGAGTTGCAAACGATAGAGTTGCAAAGCTTGCTTCAGAATGACTGCTCTATGCTGGTACGATCCCTTTTATGGGTAAACAACGACGTGACTCACACATTGCCGAAAACTCGTCGAACGCATTGTTTGTCAGTGTAAGTTTCCGAAAATCTTTCAGGGTCGAGGCGGCTTCTTCACACGGCTCACGAACTCAACGTCGCACCGCAATCCGTTGTCCGCAGGCCGCTCGCCGTCAAGTTGAAACTTGCCAGACGATTCCGAGTATTGTTTTCGTCGGACGATTCTGAGAATTGTTTGTCTGAAATTCGTTCAAGGTCAGAGCGGGTCTTTCAGAATTCAACGTCGCACCGAAATCCTTTGACCGCATGCTGCTCACCGTCGAGTCGAAACACGTCGGACGAATTGTTTGTCAGCCTAGATTCGTTCAAGGCCGTTACGTGAGTCTCCCAACGTTGCACCCCCGCCCTCGAAACCTCTCGATCGCCCGAGAACCTTCTCGAACCTTCTGGAAGCTCTCAAAACCTGACACATGCCAGGATCCACGGGGTCCGCTCGAACGTCTGAGGATTCACAGAGTGCGTTCGGTAATGCAGTTATCGATCTCGCTCGACGGCATGATTTTTTTTACCGACAAAGAGCACAATTTATCCCACAAGGGGTAATACCACGGCAATTTCAGGTATTTCATACCAACGATCATGGTCATTTGGAAGATTTTTTACCGACGATCATGGTCATTTGGAGGATTTTTTACCAACGATCATGGTCATTTGGGAGATTTTCTTACCGACGAGCGGTCGGCAGAGCACGTTTCATCTTACGAGAGTAGGGGTAACCTTCAAGGGTTTGCGTCTGGGATGCACGAATAGGCGGATTGGTCGAGAGATAAACGGCTTGGTCGGTGAAGAAGGTGTTTCTATCCAGAACCGGCCTTGTACAGCTACTTCTATTATTTTATGGTTTAGAGAAAAAGCTAAACTCGCTCACTTTCTATTTTTTTGATTACATTTTTTACATTTTTTACATCGAATAAGATGTTTGCATTTTTCAATTGAATCACCTCAGCTCAATAATAACTATATGATTGGAAAAATTATTGACGTTAAATCAGCAAACCACATGTGCTTGGCGACACATGCTTCAGATGTTATCAATTTATTTCGCAACTTTTAGCAAAGGATACGTAGAAGACTATATATACTTTATTATATGAGAGCGGACTTGATTCTAATTTTTGTACATAATTTTTTTGTGTATTTTTAGAGTTTCATTAAACATTTTTTTGTGGGGATATAGATAAAGCTACGTACGTAAATGTACTTGTCTCCAGTTTTTTGCACCATTTTTGGTGTTTTTGGGGTTTATTTCACGACTTTTCGCAAAGTATTGCTATTTTCAATATTCAAAATCGCCGGAAATTCTAAAAAAAAAAAATTCATACGTATTCTGAAAAAATCAATGAATTCATTTCATATGAAATAAAAGAAATTACTAGAGATTCGTGGAACAAATTTTTGCTTAAACTATTCATTACTTGGATAATGGAAAGGAATGAATAACAATTAAAAAAAAAAAAAATTCCTTTGTATTATATAGAATGAGGCTCTCTTAAATTTTCCCTATTGAATCTTCATTCATCTATTTCTTTTCAATCTGCTCATTATTTCACTCACTACAAGCCTACGTACAAAATCCGGAGGCCCAAACATTTCATGTTCATTCGTTATCGTATTGATATAATGTTTCATATAAATTATTATATCATACGATAACGAATGGATATGTTGAATTTGTATAGAATGCCCCATACATACACCTGATCCACCCAGTGTGTGTTGGAACGTTGGGGTTAGCTGCTCGTAACCGACGGTGTGTGGTGTGCGTGCGTCCGTGAGCCGAGCGTTTTGCCAAGTGGGTATACCCGCGCAACTACGTTCTAACCACGGTCTTACATACAGGTCTGACAACGAAGGTAGCGGGGGTGGTTCATTTCATGGCCGGTTATGTATCTCATTTTGTGGCCGCCAGGTCGGCGTTCTGTTCGAGGGATGGATAATCAACGCGTGCGGAATGTAGCGCCAACGTAATAATAATATTATTATTGGCACATTTTCATTCCTACCATCCCTACCCCACGTACATACCTAGATAGCAGCGCCGCGACATGGCTATTTCAAACACTAGAAACCACGGACAACAAGAGAACCACGCCGCTCTGTAGAAAATTGGCTTCGTTGCCAGACCTGTATGTAAGACCGTGGTTCTAACTCACCTACGAGCACCGTACACACGCAACAACAGAGAACGTGCGATCTGTATTATCCACCAAGATCATATTTATGATCATCATGTTGGTGTAGCTCTAAAAGAACTCTGCAGCATCGACGAAGTGCGGTGACTTCAGTCTCGTTGCCGGGTGGCATGGCGACTTCCATGCGTAAATAATCATAATAATAAAAAGTGTGCGATGACGACGGAATCCTATAATAACACCGGCACACAAAAAAAATTAAGTAGAATGTGCATTTGACCGGACCTACCTACGAGTACGTATTTTGGTACGCTGAATCCGAATTCGAGGTCAGTTTGACCCCTACACCCCCAAAATTTCGAGAAAACTTCGAAAAACCGTAAAAACGATGAAAATCGGCAGTTTTGAAGATAAAAAAAATTTTTTGGAACTAAACTAAGCGTGATTTTCATGTATTTCGATCCACTGAATATGAATCGAAACTTTATTAAGACCACGAGCCGTTTTAAATGTAAAAAAATTACACAAACCCTCCAAAATTCCGAAAAAAGTCATTTTTTTGGTTTTTTTATTCTCGTTTTCAACTTCTGAAGACTTAATTGCTTGTGCCTGTAACCAGGGCGCCTCCACGTGGTGACGGTGGGCAACAGAACCATCTGGCAGAGTCCCTGGGTTAACGGCGTGTGTGCCGTCATGGCAGGTACAAGTGATAACTATTTTACGATGCAGGGATTCGGAAACCCAGTATCGGCGTCTGGTCAGGGTGAGAAAGCAGGCCCGCAGGCGTCGTCATCAAGCGACTGCAGCTCTTTAGAAGTGGGAAACTTGGCTACTGGAGAGTATACTATTACAAGAAGTAATTCTCATCTGTGTAATAAAAGTCCTGATTCATTTTGTTACATTTGTGGAGAATACAATTTGGAAAGGAATCGAAGATCGTTGTCTGATAAGATCAAACAAATTTATGAAGAATGTTTTGGTCTCCAAATTACTAATTTGGATTCAGCATGGGTTCCACATACGATTTGTAGTCGATGTAACATGATGTTAATCCGGTGGAAAAAAAACAAGAAACAGGAAAACTTGAAATTCACAATACCAATGATATGGTCTTCACCAACTGGTCTACAGAATTGTTATTTCTGTATGACAGATACTTCCGGGTTCACCTGGAATACAAAAAAGAAAATTGTATACGCCAATGTTTCATCAGCTATTAAGCCACAAAAAATAGAATTTGTCAAGGAAGTTAATACGGTCGAAGAAATGGATGTAGAAGAAGACGATACGCTAGTTGAAGAAAGTTCGGAAGAAGATCATTCAGAAGATGAAGAGTATTTACCTGGCGGAAAAACAAAAGACCCTGAAACGTTAAGCCGAGAAGAACTTAATGATCTGGTTCGAGACTTGGCTTTACCGAAAGATGGAGCTGAATTACTTGCGTCAAGGTTGAAAGAAAAGCATTTTTTGGCTAAAGGTGTATCAGTGACATTCTATCGAAATAGGGAAAAAAAATTTCGGAAATTTTTTATGAACGACGATCAAAATTCGGTGGTATACTGTTCAGATGTTAAAGCTTTAGTTGATGAATTGAAACCGAACACGTATAAGGACGATGAGTGGAGACTTTTTATCGATTCATCGAAACGAAGTCTTAAAGCTGTTTTGCTTCATATTGGGAATGAATTTGCGCCGATTCCAATAGCTCATTCGACAAAACTGAAAGAAACTTATGAAAATTTACAGATTGTATTGGGAAAAATGAAATATTCAGAGCATAACTGGAAAATTTGTGGAGATCTCAAAATCGCAACACTTTTTTTAGGTCAGCAATCGGGATTCACTAAATATCCTTGCTATTTATGTTTGTTTGATAGCAGAGACCGGAAAAATCACTATGTCAAGAAAGATTGGCCATCAAGATCTTCATTGAATCCAGGTTCCCATAACGTTATACGACCACCCTTAATTCAGTCTTCCAAATATTTGCTGCCACCACTACATATCAAGTTGGGACTCATAAAACAGTACGTGAAAGCTCTGAATAAAGATGGTGATTGTTTTGCATACTTGACAGAAAAGTTCCCTGCAATAAATGATGCGAAATTGAAAGAGGGAATTTTTGATGGACCCCAAATACGATCTTTATGTCAGGATGCAAATTTTGAAGAAACAATGAACGACACAGAAAAAGCAGCTTGGGTAAGCTTCAAAAATGTTTCACAAAACTTTTTGGGAAATAACAGAAGTGAGGATTACAGCACTTTAGTTGACGCATTGCTGGAAAACTACAAAAATTTGGGTTGTTTAATGAATCTCAAATTACACTTTTTAGATTCTCATCTTGACCACTTCCCTGAAAATTGTGGAGACTATAGTGAAGAACAGGGAGAACGTTTTCACCAAGACATCAGTGAAATGGAGAATAGATACCAAGGAAATTGGAGTGTTAACATGATGGCAGATTTTTGTTGGATGTTAAAAAGAGAAGTACCCGAAGAAAATTTCTCTTCTGGGTTACCCCCACTACAAAAAAGGTGGGTTCAGTAAAAAAAAAGCAAAAGGAAAGAAGGAAAAAATCGACCGGCTCTCGAAATTTTCTTTCTTTGATTTGTTTTTTCTCTCCGAAAATACAAAAAAAAAGCCGGGATTGAATTTAAAAATAAAAAAAAAAAAGCGTGAACTGCGATCGAACCCGTGTCCCGCATCACTCCATCCTCATGTTTTTTTTTTTTTTTTTTTTTTGAGGAGGAAACCATATTTATTTAGATGAAGAATAAATGTTCAATATTTACAATATTGCACTTGTAATTACCTTAGTTTATGTAACTCCGGCTTAAATTTTAAGCTCAAGCTAACATTTTGTTTTACATTAAGTGGTTAACTTATTTTTTAGTGTTTTGTTTAAGACTTGAATGCAGTATTATAGCAAAGGCAGCAGTAATCAACTTAAATACAGGAAAACTTCGCGCAAAAACTTGTGATTGAAAATTCATCCTCATGTGGTATCCACTCAGCCACACCACAGCTACGTCCGTGATCGCGCGTTTGCTCGGTATGTTTATGGAGCTTGCTTGGAATTCGCTGATGGTTCTCTGGAAGATTCAGTTCGAGAAAAAAAAAATTTCCTCCAACCACTTGCCCATTGCACATTTTGCATAAATGTTATCGAGCTGGCTTCGTATATTTTTCCATAGACTGCGTGTACAAATATTCGAGAACACCAGGCATCACATATTTTCATACCAATAAAAAAATTATATTTATTAAAAAAAAAAAGTATTCGGGCTGGGAATGGTTAATTATTTTGGTTCAGCGTCCGCTAATTGAATTCAAAATTTATCAAATCTGGAGATACTTTTATTCGCTGATATTCATAATTAAAACAAAAAAAAATCCCAATTCTTGCATTCCTGGAAACATCTGTGCGAGCGGGGACATGGATGCGATTGGCAACCACTTGCTCGATCGACCGAGTATATCTATATACTTAGGCTTCGACTCAGGGATTGTCGCGGCCTAACATCTATCTAATCACAATTTCATCGCACATAAACTAAACTAACTTCATGATGAATACATTCATGGAACCCTGCCTTTCCTTGTTGCTCTACACAATTTATTACTACTTTTCTTTGCATATTTACCTGGTTGGTGTGTAAAGAGGACTTGTCCTATGAGCACAATAAACGCATATTATTATTATTATTATATACTCTGCGAGCGCGCCTAACTTCATGACTGGCACACGATTGTGGGCCACCTTCGGTGCATGGCCGCCTAGGTGTCAGGTCGGAAATGGGCCACCTTCGGTGCGTGGCCGCCTAGGTGTCAGGTCGGAAATGGGCCACCTTCGGTGCGTGGCCGCCTAGGTGTCACGTCGCCGCTCCAGCCTAGCTGGTATCACGAAAAGTCGAGCGTTGGAGATTTCCCTGCTAATCTCTGGTGCGAGAGCTACGCGCTACGATTGTTATTGTTAGATTCGAAGAAGAAAATAATCGATCGAAGAATTCTAAGAATATTTTCGAACAGTTCGAAAGTATTCTTTCTCATATTTTATCGCGAAGTTTATTTTTACTTTCTCATCTTTTCCTTTATTGCACGGGACGACAGACGTGACTGACGTGTATAAGAAGTGAAACATCTATGATCGTAAGTATTTACTTCATTGTTCTATATTATGAAATTCAATTTGGCAATCATATTCGTCTTGCAATAAATAATTAATATACGAGCATCATTCAGAATAGATATTTATTTGTATGGTGCTTATATGATCATTCTCAATTATGTGCTTATTGCAAAAAAGAATATGCCTGAAAAACTGAGATGTAACTTTTCCCCCGTGTAACGACCATCTCTGGTATCTTCTCTTTTGGTCCTTGGTGAAGCGTGATTTCTTGAAGAGAGGAAGTGGATTACAGCACCATGGATCTGTTAGATAGAGTACAGTTCACAGCTTTTTCTCTAAAAAGGCAAAATCAGTATCTGAGGAACTAGTTGGGTCATCTTCGTCGATGCCTTCTAGTTCTTCGGGACAGGATAGTAACGCACCCACTGATGCTGATGCCGGACTTGTTAATATTGGATGCGGATCGCCTGACTCTGCTGTCGAAAAAGAAAACGAAGCCCGGGCTCAGTTTCAGTTTTCATCAGATATCGGTTGCTACATAGGGCATACTAACATTATAACTAGATGATTTTACTAAAGTTATGCTACTCGAGCGACATTGGACACCGCCTCCACATTATCATTTTCCTAACTGTGTCGTTACTAAGAAAGGGAAAGAGCTAAAGAAGTATGCCCAGAGATCGCATCTGGAAAAGTTTCACTGAATCGAGAGCGTTTGCGACCAATTATCAGCAGCATAATATTCTGTGGTCGTCAGAATATTCTTTTGCGTGTTCACAGGGATGATGGTGCATTGTACCATTCCAGTAGTGATGATCATGAAGAGGACAGCCCTGTCGCTAATGATGGCAACTTCAGAGATTTGTTGCGCTTCAGAGTTGATTCTGGTGACTTAAACCTACGCCGTCATCTAGAAACCGCTTCTTCCAATGCAACGTACATAAGCAAAACTGTACAGAAGCAGCTCATCGACGTATGCAAAGGAGAGATCCAGGAAGTCATGTTTGACAGAGTTAAAAAAGCAAAATTCTTTTCCATTATGTTTAACGAAACAACTGATATATCTCACATCGAGCAACTCAGTCTATCGTTTCGCTACCTCCACGATGGAGCTCTTAGAGAGGATTTTATCACATTCTGTAATGCGTATGTGATTATTCGTCCTGAAGATGCATCTGAAGAACTTCGTCTCACTGGCATTGCCCTGGCACACATAGTTGAAGATCTTTGCAAGAGATTTAATGTGGATCTGACGAAGTGCGTTGGAATCGGCACTGACAGTTGCTCAGTTATGGCTTCTGAAACGAAGGGTGCCATTTAAGAACTCATCAACACAGCCATCCACGCGAAACGCTGTCCTTGTAGTAACCATATCCTGAACAATTCACTAGCAATGTCTTCTAAGGTCGTGCTCTGTCGCAATACATCGGCAACAATGAAGAAAATCGTTGCGTTTGCTAATGTCTCGGTAAAGAGACATAAAGTCTTTCAAGAAGCACTTGGCGGAACTGCACTTCAGGGGATCTGCGAGACGCGTTGGGTTGAGAGGCATGACGGGTACCTATAGTTTCAGGGCGACACATTGGTGAAAATATGTGATGTTCTCGACCAAATTTCATCGTGGAAAGATAGTAAAACTGCATCTGATGCTCAATGCCTTCGACAAGCTTTGCGCAGTCCGGAGTTTATTATCTCTTCTATTTGCCTGAGTGACGTATTAGGTGAGAGTTATATTTTATTTCCTTCCACAGTAACAGCGCTCAGCACTATTCAGAGCTTCATTTTCACTTACTTTTATCCATCACGTTTCAATGACAACTGTGTCACTCAGCCGCTTTCTTCAAACATCGTCTATAGACTTGAAGAGAGCAACAGATGCCATGAAAGATACCATGAGCATCTTAGAGCAGAAGAGACAGGAAGCTGATTCTGTTTTCAGGCAACTGTTTTCGGAAGCGCAAGAGCTTGCTGCACAATTGGATATAGAGCTGAAGGCACCGCATACTGCTTCACGGCAGATACATCGAGAGAATTATCAGCCAGGTCAGTCCACTGAGAAGTATTTCCGGAGAGCAATATACATCCCTTTCTAAGACAATATCATCTCTGATCTAAGAGAAAGGCTCTCCCCTGATGTAATGAATGTTTTCAATCTGCGAGTTTTCTTGCCTCGTACAACGTATGCAGAATAAGATCTTATAGCTGTGCGCAAAGCCGCGAATATATACAAGCAACTCCTAGATGCTCCTGTCTCCTCTGTCTTGACGGAGTTTCAACTGTGGATTGCCAAATGGAAACGCGAAGTGGTGTTGCATTTCCCAATAATTTGAGTCCATGAAGTCCATGACAGTCGAACATAGATCAATATCACACGTGATCAACATAGATTTACGGATCGATTCCCGCTAACCTTTACTTCCGTCCGAAATGCTGAACTATTAGCAACACCTAAGCATGTACTGGTCGTCAATTTTTGTGAGTAATCTGTTTCAAATTTAACTTATCTCCTTCTCATATCTAACTCCACATTCTTATTAAGCACTCTTTCCACCATAATTCATTCTTATTAACGTATTTTTACTCTCTTTAACCTTCCGTCAAAACTCGACGCTTAACCTAAAACTGTCACTCAGACATGTGCGTGTAATTTCTTAATTTTTCACCTATTTTTGCAACAACATGTATTAGTATGAACGTATCTCCATGCTTTCAATCCGATTTTGTTTTTGAAGCATTCTTTTTGTTAATCATTATATAAATTTATCCTGAGGATGGTCGGCAGGGCCCGGCCGAAACGTCGATTTTTTACTCACGTTTTATAAATCATTAAACGTCTTCTCCTGACCGGCTTTTCGACTAATTTCATCATCTCCAATAATTTGATACAGATTGTAGAATCGTGTGACACAGATCTATACCCTTTTATCAACACATTTCTTAGAATTGTAGCCACATTGCCAGTTAGTTGATCAACAGCGGAGCGTACGTTTTCAATCCTCCGCCGTCTCAAGACTTGGCTCAGGGCAACTATGGAAGAGCAGCGGCTCACTGGGCTTGCTTTACTGTATATCCATCCAGACATTGACCTCGATATCGACGCTGTCATTACAAAATTTGCTAAGTGCATCAAAAGACGTCTTGAATTCGTTTTGTGACTGTAGGCATTCTTTGGCGAGTTCAAGTATTCCCATGGATTAGAAGAATATCGATGAAGGATGTGGGGTATGAGTTTTGGTTATTGTATGTATCCGAGCTCACTAAAAATGTCCATTATACTATTATATGTCTGATATTAATAAAACTATATATGAGTTCTTGAAAACGTTGGTCTAATTCAGTTCACCTGTACATCGATACGACCATGACCCCCCCCCCAAATCAGAAGTCTGGATCCACCC
This sequence comes from Neodiprion lecontei, assembly GCF_021901455.1. Classification (NCBI taxonomy): domain Eukaryota; kingdom Metazoa; phylum Arthropoda; class Insecta; order Hymenoptera; family Diprionidae; genus Neodiprion; species Neodiprion lecontei. Next base: position 14,339,630 of record NC_060260.1, read on the forward strand.
CTGCCCATATAAGACGGTTCTCCTTACCTCTACCCTCCACATTGAAAACAAAGCAAAGTGGATCGATGGAACAACGATTGATCGATAAAAAGGGCGCCACTAACGACAAGCCTATGGTAACGCTCTCATGGGTATCACGAACTGTCGGTTAGGGTAGAGGTAACTCCATTTTGCGGTGAACGTCGGAAACAAAACAGGTCTGACGAATAAAAAAGTGACTAATCGATGAAAGGGGCACCACTTGCATCAACATTTCGGTTGGTAAGATGCCAACCCATTCAACAGCACAAAATTTAAAACATCTGTGGGGCCGTTCAAGTATTACGTAAGCAGATTTATTGCAATTATTTACCCCCCCATCCCCCTTGTCAGCAAAAGTAAGCAAAGCTCTTACCCCCCCCCCATGCTTACGTAAACATTTGTCAATTAATGTATTGTTTTTTTAATTTTATAATGTTATAATTATAATTTGAAAAATAAGAAAATAGATTTAGGATAGAGATTATATTTTACTGAAACGGTATTCAACATAGAGTAAAGGACAAAAATATTATATCTTACTAACATAACAAACTTATTTTAAATTTTTGGTACATATATTAAATTCAAATTAACAGTCTTCAGTCCATGAAACCCGAATCCATGATTCTAAGTTTTCGATGACATTGGATTGCTTCGATTGCTGCTCAGTGTTGTGAGTCTGCTCGCTTTCATCCGATTTTGGAATGTCTACGTCATTCTCATCGAGCCATTCAACATCATGGTGCTCTAAATTTTGAATAATGCACATCAGTTCATTAGCACGACGAGCAGCGACTCTTACAGGTCTAACTTTCCTATCAGTGTGCGTGTTTACTTTCTTATGGATCTTTTCGATGTGACGATTTAGTGACTTGACGGAAGCATGATAAAGACCACACGTTTTGCATGTTCGACTTGATAGCCTCAATTGTACCGTCGGACAAAAATAATCGTATGGCATTTGCAGGAAATCTTTGAGTGAAGCACTTAAGCGTAGAGCTAAATTGACTGGAAGATTAAGAAATTGCCCTCCTTCATCTAAAACCAAGTCATCAACTGTTTGTTTTACTTTTACAGGTGGTGGAAGAAACCTGTTGTCTAGTAATCTAAATAGTCCACTTCTTGGACGACAGCATTCTGTATTTCTACATTTTACAATTTGGAGCAAGTATTGGCTTTCACGCACATGTTCTGAATACCATTTAATGTCTGGAAAATCAGGAAGATCTTATTCACCTGCCCCAACATATTTTGCATTAACATTATAGCCATCAATTTCCATTGAACTCCATACTTCAGCTAATACTTTTCCTGCAAATTCGAAATTAGATCTTTCTAAATGTTCATCAATTGTAACGCCACGTTCATCCAAATGAGACCCAAAATGGTCATGAGGCAATATTAAACCAGCCAGTTCCCGACTAAGAGGAGCCATTCTGCGCTCTACTCTGTTATACGCACTTCTTCCGGGAGCATTGGTAGCTAAAAACAATGCATCGAGATCATGTCGCTTAAAGTGTTGTATAGCAAACCCTATGACTTTTTGATAACGCGGATTTTCATCTGGCCCTCCATCAACCGTCATGATTACCACTGGTTTTACTAGTCCATGGTCAGTTTTAGCTAATGGTCGAAACTCTTCAAGTTCGAGAAGCGTCTCGAAATCCTGAGCATGAGTATTAGCAGTAGATGAACTATGCTTTCCACTTCGAATAGCGATGTATGTTGGTCCAGAATATCCAACGGCTTGCGGTTGTCCTAGCATATTGGAAGTGATTTTGATACCAGCATAAACAGATGGTATTAATTTATGACGCTCAGCGATTACCCAATCGTGATCAGGCAATTTGATTCTATATTCCATGTGCATTAGAAGAGGTGCTTGCTTATTTGCCGCAGTTACGCCAATAGGGACTCGAGCTTTATCATCTTGAGATATGAAAAATACTTGATCTGGTCCTAGTATGGATGCTATGTTCTCTAAATAATGGATTGATGTTTCAGCGAACTTGCTATCTAAGTGGCTCTTGTGGTGATCAGTTTGAGCCCGAATGAGCTTAACAGGGACTGTCGATACATGTCTTCGTCCCTCTGCAGAATTAGATTTTCTGGGAATCAAACGAAGATATGTCCCACTGCGACTAATGTCAAATCCCATTTTACGTAATTCTTGTGTGAGTTCATCAAGAGTTTTTACGCTGCGAATTGATTCCGTTCGTCTTCTATCATCTGCTGCACTCCCAAATAAAGCTATATCCGCGATTGTTTTCAATAGTAAAGGTTGATTGCTTTCAAGATTAGGACGTCCCACTGAATCCCTCAGAGATAGTCTTTTTTTCATTTCTGGATTTTCATGACAAATATCTTCTAACTTTCTTTTCATACCATCCCTGTGTTTCTTCTGGGCAACTGCGTTTTGAACCTTCCTATTTAAAGACTGTTTTACTGTTTTTATTTCCTCGCGCAACTTAATGATCTGTTTATCAACTTCAGCACGGATTGACATAGTATCTCTGGCAGAATACAAAGCATTCAAATTTTTTTCGAGTAGAGCAATCTTATTTTTCATAGCTTCCTGAGAAGGTTTTGGTCTCTGTTTATCTGTATTTTTATTAATTTCGCATTGCTGTTGTGATTCATTACCGGTTTTTATTTTATCTTCTTCCTGTTTTTTAATATTTGAAGCTGGCTGTGTAATTTGTGTTTTTTCTGCAGGTTTACAGGTTGCCTAAAAATAAAAACTTTCTATGGGTTCTGCTAAAGATTCTCTTATTAAGCTACATAAATACAAAGTATGGCAATAAATATGGTAAATACAAAACCCTATGGCTTTAAATCTAATATCTTTAAACGAGCAAATCGTTCCGGTCACAAAATACAGGGTATTATAGTCTATTCAAGTAGGTATTTAAAAGAATATAAACAATCTTGATATGTCTTTTTATTGAAATATGCAATTATAAAATCAGATATCTGTAAAGGTGCGTACAGACATCGCGAGGCTTGCGCCGCGAATGGTTCGTCTCGCATACATCAACCTGAGGCATGCTACGGCACATGTATACGTGCGAACCATCCGCGGCGCACGCCTCACGATGTTTGTACGCACCTTTATGTACTTACAGAAAAGCAATTTTTTAATATTGGTTGAGTTTTTAAATGAATCACAACAGATTTTACACAGTTTACAATTTTAAACCACATATTTCAATAAAAAGACATATAAAGATTGTTTACATTCTGTTAAATACCTATTTGAATAGAGTATAGTTTTCTGTAGGTATATATATATATATATATATATGTATAAAACTGACATCCTGCATTTTGTGACCAATTGACGGAATCAATTATAAGAAATAAATCTATATAATGAATATTACCTCTATACTTTAAGATAGGCCATAATATTTTCTAATTAGCAAAGAGAAACTTTTTGGCGATTTCTAATATTTCTAGTAGGTACTCATAGGTACCTAAAATGATTTCGTCACTCACCTTAGAAAAAAAATGTAGTAAATTGGATTTATTCTTAGTCGCTGCTTGCAATTCTTCTTCGATTCTCTTAGATACAATAATATCTAGTTCCTTGTCGGATTTTGCTTGTAATTTATAATTTCGCCACACTTCGTTAACTAACTTTTGTACATTTTGTACTTTCGTACTTGTATGAGATTTTTTAAAACTTTCAAACAATTTTTGGTATAACTTGGATTTGTCTATTTGAAATGACATCTTATTTAAACATTAAACTTTGGATAATGGAATGAATGGTAACACAAATGTTAACTTGCTTTACTATGCTTACAATACGTCTACTCGCTATAGCAGCCAAACGAAACAATACACTGATAGAGGAAATTTAGACAAGTGAACAGCGCGCGGTAATTCCCTTACTCGGTTCTAAAGCGAGTAGGGGAATTACCGCGCACTGTTCACTAAATGTATGTATTACTTGCGGGAATCCCCGAAAATGCTTTTCGTTTTCAAGCAAAGACAATGTGTGGGTTGCCATTCGTGTAAAAAAGAAAATAACTACCGATGACGTAATCATCATCTAGACTCCCCTACCCCCCATGTCATCCAAAATAAGCAAAGCAAAGACCCCCCCGCCCCCCCATAGTGCTTACGTAATAATTGAACGGCCCCTGTTCATGTGACAGCGCATCGTCTCATTATTGAACTCTCCGTCAATAGAATCGACCGGTAGTATAAATGGCGCCATTTATGGTAACGCTCTTGTCGTTAACACCTCCGTCGGAGAGGCAGGGAATATTACTCCTCGAGGGTCATACCGACTGTCCGTGACATAGGGTTCGGCGTTAACTCTGTCGGTACACCACCATTGTGATCCAGAACTCTCGTATCTTATCCACTTTTATGATAAATATTTGAATAATTACACGAAGTTCAGTAGCTTAAAACTCTGCACATGAGTTTGATTCATCAAAATTTCATGTATATGAAGCGATATACGTAGTACTGAGTGCTCAGTGCATTGAACATGGTCAGGTAGACGAAATAACAAAGTATATCTTGTGACGTTGCACTATGAAATGCACGTCACAATAAGCCCCAAACCCGCAGAGCGGGGCCGAACAAGGCCGAGCTCCCACGAAATAACCCGAACCCGCGCGGTCCGATCACGCGGGCGGACACTCTAGTACCGGCGACAAAATGGAGCGGACGATCCTAGCAAAGGCGTGAACCGAGACAGAGAGAGCGAAAAAGCCACGAGGAGAACGACGACTGAGAACTATATAACCCCGGACTACGACCTTCGGATTACTACTCGACACCTAGGTGCACCCACGAGCCGATAAAAGGTCAGACGCAGCCTCCGAAACCCGATCTGCCGATCCATTCGACACTCCTTTCCCCAAAACTATTCCCTTCTCCATACACACATAGCCTCTCACACGCCCATCCTCACACTTACCCATTGATCCACACACCCATGATAATTTTAGATGTAATTAGTCTCAAGTATTGAACGCTAATCGAGTGTGACTGGGTGCCACGCGGGATTTTACGTTTTGTTACCAAAGGTTTAAGCTTGCTTCTCTTACAATAAATTCACAAAGTTTTACCTCCAAACATCGAGTCTCGCTCTCGCTCATAACCCTGTCTCTCGTCTTCCTTATCCTCAGTCCCTACCCTCATTGCGTGTGAGGCTTAGGCTCCGTCATAATCTTGCCAATTGTAATTGATCTTTCGGGAAACTAGGCACATAAAGCTTCGAGCAAGTGAAGTCAGCAATGGGAATGTCAGCGCAAATTCATAAATTTCAAGAAAATAACTGTTGAGATACAATATGAACAATATAATTTGTGACAGTGCTAATGTAATTTTTTTGACACTGATTCAATTCGTAGAATATAATAAAAGAAAATGATGTTCGTGTGTTTCTTATTCATAGGCTTAGAACTATTCGTAAGAAAAAATAATACAAATTAGTCATAACTATTAGACTACTTTGAACTGGTTCGATGAACAGCCGACGTCTTGATAAGGCTAGACGCAGAGCTAATAGTCTCCCGAAGCCTACGTTCATGTAATCGGATAAACTTGGTTCAAAAATCTATAGTACCTTCAGACCAATTAGATACTGCGACAACACCGTCTCAAAATAATTTTGATTTTGTTCGAAAACAATTTTCTGCATCTCAAGTTTATCAGTATCTGTCCACAGTAGTCTATACTGTGACGCAGATTTTCTCTGTTACTCAGCCACCCGGAGTAGCGACCCAGAATTCACCATGTGCATAATAATTTTGCGACCCGCGATGAAAGCTGAAAATAACAGATCTTGTAAAAGATATCGCGAAATTCTGTTGGGTGCCTGGCGTGATCGACGCGCCTCTCAATTGGCAGCTCGGCTAATCCTCGGCTGTATTCTTAGACACTGGTAGCTCAATACCGGGGCGAGGGGAGGGGTAATTTTGTGGCGAGAAAGAATGGACACTCGAAAGGCGTCGCAATTTAACCAAAAGAAAATACAACAATATATTCTGCAATCGAAACGATACAAAAACATAAAGAGACAAAATGATTAATTCGCTCTTCGCGATTTCAAAAAAAAAAATAACGAAAAATAAAATATCGAATAAATCTTTAATCTACTTGCGCTAGTCGCACTATTGATATTCAACAAATTTAATAGAACCAAAAAAAAGGATCATTCAAATGCGCTAACCGCGATCTTACAACTGGACGTGGCGCTAATCGTTAAAGAGAATTGAGTAAATTGATTAATATCGTCGATACGCAATTTGCAACGACACCAAGGAAGAACCTTAATAGCTAATGTGCTAATCGCAGCCTAATTCAACACGAATAAAGAAAAGAAATAAATCGTTATGAATCGGCTTACCCCAAGCCTCGGAGTAAACTCCAGCTTCATTCAGGACTTAACGTATGAAACGCAACTGTTAAGGGCCGTATTGGCTGAACACACAGACCCTATCTACTGTCAGTACATTACCATCGTCTCAAACAAACAAAGAATATATATACTCCAACTTCCGGTGATAATACATTATTGTTATTATTATTCAGATTCTGATTTCTATGTAAGAGCTACACGCCAAAGTCTATATTAATAAATCTATCCTTTTCATCGTGAATCCTAGTGAGAACGGTGTTTTATTGGACGAATCCTTTCAGCAACACATCCGAAACTTCTATTTTTGCGGAATGTGCAACTACTATACAGCTCAACCGAATGCTCACACTGAGATACGCGATCTATACGAGAGGTGACACTTTACAAACACGTTAACGCAATTAGACCCCGTGCAGCGGAATTGGGCTGCACGCAATTTACGAATGAAACGACTGTACTCAAAACCGCGACTCTACTCTAGATTTTCAGCAAGCCAAATTAACTCTATGCGTTCTCGCGAAAACTCAAGCTATGGCCACCAAATAAGAAAATCGGCACACGAATTTCGAATATTCTCGTAACGCAATTACAAAATAACCAACCGTCAATCGGTGCGCCAATTTAAATTAATCTCGAAATTGGTTTGCTAGAAATAATTAGCATTTACTGCGACGAAGCCACACTAAAAATTTTCCCACCCCGTATTGGTACATAAGCACTCCTTTTTTCGATTCGCGAGAAACCACAAAACAACCAAAAATAAAAACTCGGAATCTAATTCGCAGAAAAACAACGACTGCGCTCCAATTTGACCCTAACTAACTATAAATTTTGCCAATGCTCTTCTCTAGCGCCAGAACTGACGAGCTCTGCTATGCGAAGCCGAAATTCGAACATGGACTTCGAACATAATTCTCAAGGTCTAGCTTATCGCTAACGTTGATTTCCACTGTGGCATACCGTTGATTGGCTGCCGGGCTCGACGGTGCTCCATCGTTCGGCTGTGGCGTGGTGGCGGCTTCGCGAGGCTGTACGATGCTGGGCACTGCGGGGTAGCTACGGCTTGCTGGTCAACAACGGGAATCTCGTCCGCCTCGGTTTCCCTTGCGGCAGAGCTGTACGTTGCGTTGGCGCTCTCTCCGTAGCCTCGCGTGAGGTCTACCGCTCACGATGTAGCTTCACTCTTGTTGTTTCTTCGTAAAAATTCTCCGCTACCGTTGTCACAAGACGCTGTCAAATTTACTCGAAACAAAAATAAACAAAAATCCTGAAGTATCTTATTCGCTAGCCTGTAAAGTGTCCCCTCTCGGGGTTTCCTAGAGTACCAGCTTTTTTGTGCCTTTTTTTTTAACCACTATTTGCGCGTCACTCTTATAGCGTCTTAATTTTTTATTTAATTAAGATTTTAATTGCAATCTACATTGCTTTGCTTTCGATTATAGCGCTAGTACGTTAAAATTATTTCGTTGTTTTTGATATTCTATTCTTTGCTTTCCTCGGCTTGCCCCACTTCCCTGTCCATAAACTATTCTTGCCGAGAGCGTTGCGGACACGCTACGCAAGTAACGTTTTGCAGGAAAATCGGCATAGCAATGCGCCTGCAGACGCCTGAATTGTAGTGTAGCCTAATCATATCATGGCTGTTTAGGGAGTGCGTGCATCAGTAAGGGTGTACTTCCACTCTTCTGTGACTGGCTCGAAAGCAGGAGCATACAGCTGGTCGCACTATCCGGTGTGATACGATGACATACAAACACCTTCCCCTCTGCGCAAGCATAGCTTCATTTAAAGATATTTGTTGACTTCATCTCAGGTAGTAAACTTGTTAAGATCCTGACTATTATTTGACTATTTGGAATAAATATGAATTAAAAAAAAAATTCACTTAAGAGTGTAAAAAATTGGGAAAAATGGTAATATTTCACCGAGTCTGATGAAAATGACAGCAAATAAGTGTAAAGTTGGCAACATGTCGATCGTAGATTCGCGAATGTCGTCGAAAACATCGAGACTGAGGAAGAGTCGGAGAAAAAAATGAATATCGTGAAGCATTGACCACAATGCATGTCACAGAATCAAAAAAGTCTTGTTTTTGTTACGAACGAACCTCTAGCCTTGTTCCCTTTCCGGCTGCGGATGACTCAGTCATTTCACTGTCAGGTCATCAAATTTCGCCAGCAATCAGAATGAACGTTTGCAGGTGAGTCGGAACGTGACCCATTTAATTTGACAAACTAGCAGCCTGGTTAAGGAATATTACGCCGGGGGTGTAGAGTGCTGGATTAGCCTCTGGCCCCCATCGAAGCCAACATTTCACCATGGTGTTATGTATGCGGCTTGAAGACAGTTGCGAATATGCCACCAGAACGGTGAGTGGAGAAGCAAAAACATGGCTGAACAAGGTTCAAGTCGCACGACTGTATAAGCTTATGTATTTCTAATAACTGAATAAACTGCGACACCAGTTAAATAAGACTTTATTAATACATAAGACATGGTAGGCGGACTGAGCTGACTTGAAGGGAACCTAGGCAACCAAGAACCCATCAACATCGAGGAGGCAGCTGAGAAAAGTTCTAACCAAGGTCCCTACTGCAGTCCACAAGCGCGTTGGCGCCTTTGTGCTGGAGATGGTGTCAGGAGACAACCGTCCACATGTAACATTCGTAGTAAAATTTTAAAGTTTCTTTTGACTTTTATTTGATAGCTAGTCAACTTTCGTACCATCGACTGTACATCGAAAATCTAGTGGGCGTTTATGAACTCACAGTTAGCATTTCGGTTCGACTATTTGCCCTGAATATTTTTTTTTATGACCTATAAATTAGTCGACTTGATTTGCTGCCAACAGTAAGTTGGATATAAATCGAATTCTATGCTCTCTGAGTCGTGTGGTGAAAAATAGTACTATAGCAGGTCTTACGACAAGTCCCCACTATTCAGAACAAAATATTCTCATCTGGTAATACTGCAATATTAGCGTTCCAAACGTAAACGTATTTTTCCAGTTATTCACAAATACACTGTATTTAGTGCAATCATTATGAACAGTATCAAGCTAATATAGAAGAAACAGGTAATAACGCTCGTGGTATCGTTATATTATCGGAAAACATTTTTTATGACAACAAAGCTTTCAACAAGCGAATCTATTTTCATCCATATGTTCGGTAAAATTATATCCAAGCAAATTAATTACAGTCGATTTATACGAATCGCTAAATTAGAAAAAAAAAACCGTCAATAATTTAAATATATATGTAGACTAGTTCCAGGACTTATTCTGGCTATCTGGTATAAATCAATTATTGCATTCAAATGTACCGTCGCGCAATTCTTGTTATCACAATAATTGTCCATCTATTAAAATTGTTTGTGGTTAGTTTATAATTATTAGGATTGAGCACCTTCATGTCCCTGATTCACCCATGGTGGGCACGATATGGATGGTTGATAAGATTGAGAGATTGGAACTTGATAGGGTTGCGTATGCTGCACGTGCTGTTGTCCTTGCTGTTGCAGTAGGGGCGGCGGTGGAGGGTTGCAAACAGATTGCATTAACGGCACTGAATTATATGGGGGAGGTTTTGTTGTGTAGTGACGTACTGGATGATATTCGGGGATGGAAAGATGGTCAGTTCCTACGTTTTGGTGACCTTGCGGTGATCGGCTGTCATCTGGTTGATCTAAAACAAATGTTAAGTATTGAATGAACAACTTAAGAAAGAGATCTTCCTTGATAAGTTTTGAAAAACTACTCAGCTTCCAGTACGTACTATACAAGTAGTATAGGAACCGAATAGTAACTACTTAATGTAAGTACCTAGTACCTAGTACATTGCATAGTCACTATGGACGGTACGTAACGTGTTCGGTAATTAATCAACTTCTTAGTGGTTATAACCATGATTAAAGAAAATAAGGCGTGTTCTTGCGCAGCCATCTCATTACGAACCAATTACATCTCGCACAATTGGTGGTTAGTTGTGATATTCAATCATAATATGTACTACTACTACCATCAACATAAAAAAAATCGAATTACAACAGAACTTGGAATACTTTAGGCCATAGTACAGCTGTTTTTACTACAAAACATTTTTTTTTATACTTAAATGTACTTATAAATGGTAACAAAGATTATAAAATAAGCCATTCGTCTTATCCACGGGTTTTGGAAAACGTGTATTTCTATAAGTATGAATGAAGTGAATTCGCGGGTAAGTAAAGGGTGCAACTTGCGAACGCATATTTTGAATTAAGAATAAAAATAAAATTGTTTCTCTACGACAGTCAAATATGTAATCCCATACCGCGCTTGAGGCGAATGCAAAATACTTCATCATTATGATATATTTATTGATACTAACAATAAGGCGTATGCACCCTCCGGATGCCACGTATACGGTGAATGTTTGAGAAAATGAAACAGTCCGAAGCCAGGCACGGGCGGTCCATGTAGTATGCGCTCTGTTGTCGAACATACCCTACCTCACGAACGAGAGAGAGCGTGCTGCTATATGGGCCACCTGTGTCTTGTTTCAGACGGCTTCATTTGCTCAAAATCTTACTGTATATAGCATAATATTCTTTATTGGATTAACCAATAAGTACAGTTGTAGAATAAGATCGGTTATTCACTATCGCCATGACCACTCACCAGTAGCATAGCACAGACTGAATCGAATTTTATAATAGTTTTGAAACTGTAGATTTTGTGAATACTAGATACTACCGCACATTTACGAGATAGTACCGGTAAATTTATATACTGATTGGCCACTTAAGGAAGTAACGCAGGAAATAGAATTGATGGACAGAAAAGTACCAAACTTGGCAGAATGTTCGATTATAATGTAAAAAGAACTCATGCAAATTTTTACGATCCGAGGTGGGTTTTTACGCGAGATATTTGTAATTCTTTTTACATCTTTACTAGGGGCTTTGCCCCTGCGCGCTTCGCGCGCCAATCCAATCTCTGCGCTACGCGCCTCGGGCACTCGGCGCTGCGCGCCTCACTATTGCTTACGCATTGTCTAGTAGACAGGCGAATTCCTTCATGTTGATATGATGACAGGTCTGCACTTGCTGTCCACTTCAATTCCTTCTGTGCTTACTTTTCTTTTTTTCATCAATCTAAGCTTCCATTCGTTGGTTGAAAATTGGTGTTCCTTCTCTATTGATATCGATCTATCTCCTTGACTTGCTGAATTATTTTTGCTACCGCTCTGCCCGTTATTCTCCAAAATCACCTTCTTTATATTTTTTTCTTCTCTATATTTGTGTTGCTGTTCACTCCGCAAAACACCTCTTTCTCTTGTGGTTAACATAGATCCTGGTCATCCTCTTGCCTGGTTATAGGATTATTTGTTTATTATCATTCTCTGGCTTATTTGGTTATTCGCACTTACAATTTTATTTTCCTTTTTCTTTTGTGATACGTCCGACCATCCACCGTCTCCATCGCCTTGTCTGCTGGTTGAAACTCCTCCTTTCTGTTCGTTGGTTGAAAAGCCAGTATGATATTTTTTGTTCGCTTTCCTATATTTTCGCTGCTATTCTCGTCGTCTAATTTTTCGCTCTTCTATGTCCATCACATTGGTTGGTCGTCCTCTTGATTTATTTTCCAAATCAATAATCACAATCGATTCTTCTAATTCTTCGACACCCTTCGTTGAATTATTTTTACTACCGCTCTGCCGGTTATTCTCCAAAATCACCTTCTTTATATTATTTTTTTCTCTATATTTGCGTTGCTGTTCATTCCGCAAAACACCTCTTTCTCTTGTGGTCAACATCGATCCTGGTCGTCCTCTTACCTGGTTATACGAATATTTGATGGATATTATTCTATGGCTTATTTGGTTCTTCGCACTTACAATTTTATTTTCCTCTTTCTTTTGTGATACTTCCGACCATCCACCATCTTCATCGCCTTGTCTGCTGCTTGAAACTCCGCCTTTCTCCATTGTCATCGTAAATCCTGGCTGTCCTTTTGACTGTTTGGTGATATATTTAGATTTACTATTATTTGATTGTTACTTTTCATACTTATTACTCGCTATCTGAATTTTATTTTGGTTCTGCAAGACATCAAAGTGTCCACTGTCTCCGTCGCCGGTGAAGAGTAGCGAGAATTGTGTTTCATTTTGTGATTCGATCCGGTGTGGATGAATTTGTTTTTCGCGATACACGATTAAACATATTTTAAAAATGTCCGCAGCTGCAGCTAATTCTGCTTCTTCCCCGTATATTCCATTTTTATTCATATGTGATTTGTAATCACCAGGTGACCTAATCACAGCACCGTTTGACTCGTTACCTGTAATAAAACCCGTAAATGTAGACCAATTATCCACTATATTTGAAACGATACTCAGTCTCACCTCTGCGTGTCGATCTTGAGTGCCGTATACACGATACGCCAACGCGCGAAAAAGACAATTCCCGTCGGGAATCATCTTGATAATTTTCGTTTGCATGTTCATTTTTTGCGCGTCAGAAACAGATACCTATAAAGATATTTGTCAAAGACTGTCATAAACAGCCGATGACAGCTGTCAAAGGGTTTGCTAGATGCTTTTTGTTTTGTTTTCGGGATCTCACCCCACCGCCAACTTCATGCGTATACTATTGTTATTAAAATCTTTTTCTACCTGTTCATTTGTTTGAATCTTTTTTATTAGATAGAGAGATAAGCCACTTTAACATGGCTTTTTATGAGAAATGACGGAGTTAGCTGCACATTATTCCTTATATCTCCGTAATTGATGGATAGATCAGAATGAAATGTAAACAGCAGAGAGATGAAATACTCAGAATCATTTATCCGGCTTAAAAATATTCAAAGGTGACTTATGATAGGCATAATAAAAACAATAAAAAGTATTAATAGCGAATTTTCGGAGCCTCGCTAAAAATATTGCAACGTCGCATATTCGAGGTTATGAGCGCGCATTTTGAAATTTCAACGTATGTGACAGCTCGTGCAGGCTATTACATTTTTTATAATTCTTCGTTTTTTGTTTACACGACATATTTTACCTTTTCAATAAAATTTTGGCTTCATTTCTTTAGGCATTTCGAACTGGCGCTTAAAAGAAATTCACTGATACCGCTGATGAGTTGTCGACGGCATATTTGACATACATATACACGCGCCCACAATCAATGAAAAGCGACGTTGCCGGATTAAGTACTACTTAGGTCAAACCACGGGCAAATGTTTGTAAGACTAGGTGGGTAGTTGCGTTACTTCCTTAATACCATCATACTGCTACGATATTGTTTGTCTTTGCGGTGCACAAGTGGTATACTACTAAGATAATACTGGTCAAGAATAATCGGGCTGAATAGTCATCCTAAAGAAATGAAGAAAAAATGTAGGTTTTTTCAGTTATTGACGTAAAATTGCATGTTATAAATTGGATTATAATTTCATTTTATTCACACTATCAATTGTCAATTTTTTATTCTTTTTGATGTGAGACGATCCCTTCACTTTCTTAAACGGGAAGACCACTGTGACAGCCGAAAAAATGACCGATTTTTAAGAATTCTTTTTCCTGGGTAACTACGTAGTAAAGGGATCGAATTGTTGGTGATACTCTGCGGTGTTTGTGAATTCACCTTCTCAAAAATTCTAAGAAACTCCATGTACCATTCACGAGTAGGGTAATATTAACTAGTTGTGTATTACTCACATGTAAGTAATACAAAAATAGTATTACTCTGTTCTATACCATACTAGTGAATAGCCGCCAGTATTCGTAAATTTACAGTCTTAAATCCACTGTCATAAATCTACCGATGGTGAGATTCTGAATAGTATTTATCAATAGTTGAGTTTTTAGTTTTACACTTGTGTTTTCTGTACGAGAGTGGCTCAACCTACTTCTGAGCGGCCGGATCTGCGGAGGAGGCATGTTGATTGGCGGAGGTGCTGGATAGAACATATGATGCTCTCCATCTCGAGATGGCAGTAGAGGTCGTCCCCATTGAGTTCTCATATAAGGTTGCCATGGTGCCTGGGGTGGCGGTCTGACAGGAATCATCCCGCCAGATTCAGCAGCAGCATAATTTTGCTCATTTCCTAAACACAGATGAATAATGGGTAAAAGAGAGTAACTATCATAAAGAATCGGAGTGAAATCAAGACAAATTAAAAGAGACAGTCGTTGTCAAATTTTACACAGGTAGGTTTTTATCTACCAAAAACCTACCAAAGGGTCTAGGCCGGATAAGAATGGTGAATCTGCCCACACCGAATTTTGTGGCACCGATTTTTTCCCAAGTTCCTAACGTAAAAAAAAAATGTTTTGCAAAATTACAGCTTTCTACATCAATTCCGAGGGGTTTTTCTGACGAAAAAACGTGTTTTTTCGATTTTTGCGGTTATTCAATACTAAGAGGCGCCCGAAAAATCTGAAGAATCAGAAACATGTTAAAATTTATGGAAAAAATATTTGCAACTTTTTATTACGCTAAAGCCTATTATTAATCATTGAATCTTCCTTTAAAAAATATATTTTATAGTGTATATATTTTGCTACTATTATGACAAAAATTGACGTGGTTCTACTATTAATTCCCTACAAATTAAAAACAAAAAGTTTCAAAATTCGGCCTGCAACACATTGAAAAAAAATAAAACAACAAAAATTTCACATTTTTCGATAAGAATCCATAGATAAATCATTCTTTGGGTTAAATTATCGGGTGATCATGGCTGGAGTAGTTGTGAGACATAACAAACAGATGTAAACAATATGATTTTTACGCTGATTTTGGATATGTTGGAATTTTCGACGTCGATTAACAAGGTTGAAATGGAGTTTGTCCGATTTTTTACAATAAGATGGATGAAAAAATCAGCATAGCTGTCGGTAAGCTGCACAGCTCAAGTGGCGCCGCTAGTGTGAATGTATTGAACGGCATTGAACCTCGAAATCGATCTAGATACTTCGGACACCAGGCCCATTTTCCTACTTATTTCTTTATTTCTCCATCGTGACAGAGTGAATCATTTATCTCATCCTGTACAACTAAATTGACACACGTCGTAATCAAATGTGTAGTGCACGCACAGCATGCGCATCAACTTTTCGGGATACAGCGCGCAACTGAGCGCACGAAACTTCCATTCCCCAAACAGCGAAAACGAGGCGCGCGAACCTTCTTGACGTAACGGGTGAGCATGAGACGCAGGGAACTTGTGTTACACCGTGTTGTGCGTCCCCCACCACTCAGCGAAACACCGCATGTGTTTCCGAACGTAAATAAAAACATATAAGCGGAGCGCTCACGCACCTGCTTAGTCATTTCACTTCACGATTCCAACTCGCCAACTACGATCTGCTCAGTGAGAATATTCAGTGCAAGTCCTAGTCAGTGATTAGCTACAAATGTATGAATTTCTATCCATTCTATACGATACTCGAGACAAATAATGAAACATAAATAGCCGTGCTGTTGGTAAGAATTTTATCAATGTTTCGTCCATCATTAAGCATGGGTCTCGTAGTGAAAACTAGATTTTCATACTAGAAGTTATGCACCCACACAACATCTTAATTTCAAGTTATTGGTTTCAGAATAACTTATGAGCGATTGATCAACATCAGTAATACACCATGTCAACGCCTCAAGTAAGCTTGGATTCAACAACAGATCCGACGAGATGTGCATACTGTTCTCGTATGCTTAGAGCATTAAAGGGGCAGCGAAAAAGAATAAACGATAATGGCGAATGTTCGGAATACTCTGTAAGAATAGCCAAAGTCATGAAATTTGGGGATATTCTCTGCAATCATTGTAGGTTGATTTCATGCGGCAAAAATAATATAAATAGTACCGAATCATTATCGACATCTGGCTCAAGAGCATCAGGATCACAACAAGTAACAGAATTTGGTCAACGAAGATCGAGTCGCATAGAAGCGTACGGCTTGCAGGCTATTTGAAGCAAGAAAAGTTGGGGTGCTCGGATGAGCTATCACCCCAACAGCTAGGTGTCGCTAGTGGCGCCTTTGCTTGTGTGGCTCACGTACAGCGCTCTATACTACTGCGTACAATGTCGGTGTGTTGGCTCCGACCGGTGGGTTGGGGTGATCGTGCTCACTCTCTATTGTCGACCGACGGTAGAGCCATCTTACGGATTTACGAGTCGCGGAAAGTTTTGCTTCAAGCGGCCCATAAGCTGTACGCTTCTATGTGACTCGACCTTCGTTGGTTTGGTGGATCTCGCAAATGTTCTATGCCAGAAGTTGATGATGAAGATTCAGACCTCTATGAGTTGCCAACGCAGACATCTTCACTTTCTTTATACCCATCTCAAAGGACTTCTTCACAACACTCTTCTACAGTGATACCTTCACAAAGTTCCACAGACACTTTATCACAATCGTCTACTGGCGACCCATCATTTGTAGTGCAGGAGCTAGTAAATGTCGAATTGGCAGAAATGCCTTTTCCACGGGTAGTGTCAACTCACAAATACTGCTTTCTTTGTTACTCATCATCACCAATCGTCACTGTCCCTTATGAAGCTCGATTACAAGCATTCCAGAAAAGAAAGATCTTCATTTCTAAGGGAAATCGTTGTTGCCCGACTCATCTGATAAAAAACAAAATCTATTCAGATGACCTAGCTGCGTTGAAAATACATGCTGGTAACAATATGATTGAAGTATCAGACTTGACGTTTTTCCTTAATGACTTGTCGAATGGCCAAGAATTGAAGCATCAAATTAGGGATGGTACTCTATCTGATCAACGTCTGGAAGCATTGATTGGTCTTAGTTACGCAAATCTGAATGAGCCGTCTGGGAAAATGAAATCGATGAGGAATTTCAAGACCCGTAACATTTTGCAAGCATTGGTAGTGTTTCTTTTCAAAATGAGGACTGGGAATTCGAATAGTATAATTGCATCTGTACTAGGGCTTGACCGTGACCAGCAAGTTTCAGATTATTGTGCAGAAGTCGTGAACTCTTTTGAGAAAGATATTTTACCAGAGGGTTTTGGATATTTTAGCAAATCAAGGGACGATGTTGTGGAACATCAAACTTCGGATACAGTTAAGAAACTGTATGAGCTCGAGGACCAATTAGTACTGATATTTGATGAAACTTACATTCGGCATCAGAAGAGTACGAACAAGAACTATCAACAAAAATCGTATTCTGGACAGAAAAAGGTCCCATTATGTAAACCTTTTACTATTTGCACGACGAATGGGTACATTGTTGAGATGGAGGAGCCGTTTTACGCTACTCAAAACGATGCCGAAATAATGAAAATACTGCTAGACAATCCGAAAGGTCTCCAACGAATCATGGGCCAGGTGACATTTGTGTAGTTGATCGAGGATTCCGAGATGTGGTGCAGCAATTAGAAAAGAGAAAATATAAAGTACTCATGCCAGCATTGAAAGGACAACGTAGTCAGCTCACAACTGGAGAGTCGAACAACTCTTGATGGGTTACAAAAGTTCGTTGGGTGGTCGAAGCAGTTCACGGCATTTTTGGCCAGAACTATAAGCTACTTCATCACTCTTTAGATAATAAACTTCTCCCAAAGGTTCAATCACTCTTCAGGATTGCTTGCTATCGGAATAATATCTTTGGAAAGAGGTTGAATTCTGATGTTGGCATTAGGGATGACATTATTGAGCAGATGAAGTCTGGGCGTAATAACGAGAATTCATTGACAGAAGAGGCAGAGTTGGAGCGTTGGAATCGCCGAAAAACGCAATTTCAACAATTAGCATCAGCTGATTTGCTTGATTTCCCGGAGCTGACCGAAAAGGAATTGAAGATACTCTTTACTGGTACATACCAGCTATCTCAAGCAGTATCTTACCTTGCTGAAATGATGGACGAGGATGGAAATAATGCACTCAATTATTTGAAGAGATTAGAAGATGCAAATCACGCAATCGTTCAAGTTCTTGTGAGGTCGAGACACATTAATAGCAAAACTTATAAATGCTACGTTGAATATACTCGTGATTTCCAAGGATCTTCTGGAATTCGCCGTTACGTTTGTGATTGTCCAAATGGCAAACGAACCGTTGGTTGCTGTTCACACATTGCTGCGATCGTTTATTATCTATCTCATGCTCGATATCTCTCGAAAATCATGGGACCAGCTGAAATCCTCACAGGACTCTTTGATGTAGAAGAGGTCAATGCCGTAATCAACAGTGATAGCGATGAAGATTAAATATGTAGCAATATAAATAGTAGGAGTTAATGCTTGATCAATGACATTTATGGAAACTCAAATTACACTTATTATACTAATAACATTTATTAATAAACTCAAATTAGCAATGAAATCCTACTGATTACATCTGTTTGTTATGTCTCACAACTACTCCAACCATGATCACCCAACAATTAAACCCAAAGAATGATTTATGTATGGATTCTCATAAAAAAATATGAAATTTTGTGGTTTTATTTTTTTTCACTGTATTGCAGGCCGAATTTTGAAACTTTTTTTTTATTTGCAGGGAATTAATAGTAGAATCACGTCAATTTTTGTCATAATAATAGCAAAATATATATACTACAAAATATATTTTTTAAAGAAAGATTCGATGATTAATAATAGGCTTTAGCATAAAAAAAGTTGCAAATATTTTTTCCATAAACGTTAACATATTTCTGATTTTTCAGAATTTTTTCAGATTTTTCGGTCGCCTCTTAGTATTTAATAACTGCAAAAAACACGTTTTTTCGTCAGAAAAACCCCTCGGAATCGATGTAGAAATCTGTAATTTTGCACAAATTTTTTTTTTTAGATGAGGACTTGGGAAAAAATCGGTGGGGGCAGATTTGCCATTCTTATCCGGCTAGACCCTTTTAAACCTATTTAAAATGAAAGTAAGAACAATTTGTATATTTTTCATCAATCTAG
Source organism: Neodiprion lecontei (assembly GCF_021901455.1). Taxonomy (NCBI): domain Eukaryota; kingdom Metazoa; phylum Arthropoda; class Insecta; order Hymenoptera; family Diprionidae; genus Neodiprion; species Neodiprion lecontei. The sequence continues at coordinate 14,358,960 of NC_060260.1, forward strand.
CGCCCTCCAGACCTAGCTTAGACAGAATTTGTAACAAACTCTGTCAAAATTCAATGAACGGTTTCGAAGTTATCATGTGAGAAGTGTTAAAATATGTCAACACAAGAATAAAACTAGTACACTAGTACTAGTATACTAATATATCAAGTAGCAGCTACTTAAAGTTAACTTAAAAAACAAACACGAAACTGTGACTACCTCCTTCAAGGTATCCCACATTCTCTGTCGAAATATTTTTTCCAAAAAAAAGTATTTATCGAATAATAGATATACCTTGTTTGATGACATGTTTATCGCCACATCGTTTTTCACCTGACAAACAGAAAAGATTTCATCAAAATAATGCAACAATGTACGTGTCGTTGTGAAGGACAAAAGATATACTTTCATTATATATATATATATAATATAATATATATATATAAGCGAACATGTAGTTGAAAATCAATTTACGAAGAGAGACTGGAAAAATAAATCTCTGCAAATTTTCCCTTCTCCTGAAATCACTAAGCTCTGGGTAATAACAGTTAGCTAGTTGTTCAAAGTTTTCAATAATAGATCAAAAGTTTGATTCAACCCTTGAAGCATGGATAAGTGCGAATTTGTATTTCAGCCTGTTCTTGAATGAACTTTCCACATGACTGAATGAATTCAAAAGTTAGGATCAGCACATTTAGAGTTGACGTTGCTGGAAATCTATTGAATTCTGAAATATCAAAAGTATTCACTGTTTGCTTCTAGTGACGTTGGTATGAGAGTTAATTTGAAAATTTTTTTGTCAGTAGCTAAAACGCAATGAAAAAAATTTCAATGGAGTAGTTTCATACTTTTTCAAAAATGAAACACTCTACGTGAGTGAGGATCTGAAAAAGACGGAAAGTGATGTTTTTTTATATTATTAAACCTTGTGACATTCGTGGATTGTTTAACAAAACCTACTCAAACTTCAGGAGATGATTCAATAGTTGATGCATTTAAAAAATCAAAGGTCTTCAACGTTAATATAAAATATTCTGCGGAACCGGCGTGGCATGGAATCTGAAAATAAATAAATTTCTGAGTATCAACTGAGTCGACTTCATTTCTCCAGTCGTGAACTCCACATCTGAAAATAAATTGCATAATGTATTCATCTTCTTCTGAAACGAAATCTGCCAGCCCAGGATATAGAGTATGAAAAGGTTGTTTATGAAGTATGTTGACTAGAAGTTGCAAGTTCTAAAATATAAATGTACAAATATCATATGGTAGATTTATGGTAGATTCTCTACTGCAATTATTCCCCTTGTTGTGCTAAATTCATTGAGGACGATCAGAAAAATGGTGGAAATTCACAGACGTAATATTCTATGGAATATTTATGCACTGAACAAACTAGTGCTGATCAATAAGGTTGGTCTAATTATAAGCTAAGCATAGGTATACAACATAAGAAACGTTCATACAGTAGAACTAGTCGCAGGTATTTTCTCATTACCGTCTCTAACAATCCTTAAGTTTAGGCGTACCAAGCTCATTCTAATTAAATGGCTAGACGGGTTTCCGAATACATTCAATAAACATCAAAATATAAATGAATAGTTTTCAATTTATCAGAAGGCAGCGCCTTTGGACTTTTTATTACCAAAGAGTATATCTGAAATAAAATGTTGTTACCAAGGTTGTTACACACCTCTTTCAGTATTGATTAGCACTCCCTGTACAGTTCAAAATTTAGCCAATATTACCAGATTAGACGTAATTAGAATCCGAAAAGGTCAATACAGCGATGACAAAGGACTCCTTTGAAAGGATACATATTGAAATGTCGATCAATACATCTCATAGTTATTATTATAGTTCACGTTAATAACTATTTTATTGTCAAGATTCTTTCAAAATTATCAATGTACACTACAGTCTAAGAGTATCGGCAGCAGTGCTGGATTCCAGTTCACGGTCAGAATTTACGAAAAATGCTAAGTCAGCAAAAATGATTTCACAAATTGTCTCACTTGATATGAGAAATCGTTTGATCGACCAGTTTTTTGTATTATTACATCGGCTAACTTACTTAATAAGCACTTGGTTTACTTCTGCTATGAAATGGAAAGTTGAACAGCTAAAATTAGGCTAGGTTTTTGATAATCCTTCATGTTATTGCTACCTTAGAATCAGAATTTGTAATTGCAAAAAAATTCATTGCTGTTCTCTATGAGGACTGCAAATGCACGATTCTAGCTTGTACATTTCACGCCCTTTGATTGAAATATTTTCTAACACATCTCATTGCATTTAGATGGAAATGGAGCATTACTAAATAAGGTTTTTTAACGATTTTTAAGTGGGACCGTCTCTACCACTGAAAAATGGTGAAATGTCTAATTGTAAGCCTACCTCTGTGGATAAAGCCATGACCAAACTGCAAAATCGGTCTAAGAAAGCTAATACAAGCTTTTAAAATTCAACCACAGTTATCGTTGAAATAGTTAAGGTACGCAAACTTTAGAAGACGTTCAACCAAAAAAATGATCACAATCTGAAAAATTACTGTAACCAAGTTTTGTTGCTTTAGATTGCTTTTCTTGACAGAAACTTGAAAAGAAAGTGTCAGTTATCAAAGAATAAAGACAACGCCATCGGGAAATGCAATAAATTGCAATAAAACAATTAAAAAAAATAGTAGGAATTATTGCATGTGAATCCTGCAACCGTGTGTTTCCTTTGGATGCGTCGATGACCAAACAGCAAACCAAAGTTACTTATAATAGTGTTACAATTTATTTTGATAATAAAACTCGAAATGTACCGAAGTATTCACGCTCAGTAACAGTTATTTGTTTCTGTCTGATGTGTATCCATTGGGCCGTTCTTTATCTAGTTGAAATTGATTAAATTAGCAGTTGAATGATTGGAATACCTTATTAAAAGAAATTTATTGTATATTTTGCCCTGAAATATTAATTTTCATTATCCTCCGTTAAAGTTCGACATGAGATTCTTAGGGGTCACCCATAAAGTACGTAAGGCCTTTTCTGGAAGATTTTCTGGACCGGGAGGGGTCCTCTCCCCGCGGCCTCCCTTACCGCCCTTATTTTACATAAGGTTTCGGAAAATTCACAAACAGGACAAAATAAACAAAATGATGAATGATTTATCAATAGATATTCATCATTCTTATAACAAAATGAACAGGTAAATTGAACTGGGATCTTTCTCACTCTATAAACAGAATAGAAGCGGTGGCTTGTTAAATATTGTTGAGGTTGGCCTTCGCGCTCAGTATGTATAAGATGCGTGCGCATCTCAACGCTTCGAGCAGCTTTGAGAAGCGTGTAGGGATGTATGTACCCTTCTTCTGAGTCGAGATAGACAAAAAAACGTGTACGCAACGTTCGAGTTTTTCGAGCAAGAGCTCTCAAGCTAGTGACACGGTATAAACTTTTGTAAAGCAAATAAAAACATATAGTCATCATTTGTAACGTGACATTTCTGTTAAGCATGCCAGCTACAAGGTGGTCCCTGAACCTTGGGCGGGACCCAGGAATAAGAGCTTCAGAAATCGGGTCGCGAAATCATAATAGGGGAGCGCCAGAACTGGAGTCTCGCATCCGAGCTTCGACAGGGACGAAATAGCGAATCACGATTAAGATATTGCAGGACTTTTTTTTTATTTCTTTTGAGTACACCGGCCACAGGCCAGCGACCAACTCCGACGCCGAGGATATTTCGAGGTGCAGCGAAACCGCGAAGATTTTGCGTGAAGGATGCCGAGGCTGCGGCGGGGGAGCCAACGCAGGTCCCTGCAGCGCGGGAATCCAAGGCGGACGCGATTCCCGCTGGCGGCCAGCGCGCCGCAACTTCCCCGCTCACCCCGCCTACACCTGACCAAGGCAACCGCGAGAGACCGGCTGGCGACGAGGGAGCACCACCCTGCCCAACCCCGGGCCACCGTAGAGCTGCGCGGAAGACGACATCGCGATCTAGCGTTAAGTTCTGTGCCGCGAAGCGACGACAGGTGCGCGTCAAGTTGCGCAATCTCCGAAATCGATGACGGATCGATTGTTACGCATTCCTAGGGTCATGACGTCATGAAGGGATTAGCGTGACGAGATCGGCGTCACGGCCGATCGGCCATCAGAAAAGTCACTCTAGTTCTGGCGGTTAACCAAGGCACTTGCATACGGTGATAGTTGAGTTTCGTTTCTTTTGTCTCCAAGAGTTTGTGTTGTTGCGAGCGACGATGACCAGAAATTGTAACGAGGGAATTGGTGATTTTGTCTTCTGGATGTGGAGCGGTAAGCGCTGCTAATATTCTTGCGAGAGAATTTCGAGAGACATTAAATAACGGCTTGCCAAGGAACGGATAGCCAACGAGGATTTCTGTTATCGAAAGTACTCGAAATTCTTTGGCCGATACATCTGCTTGGTTACCGTAGCCTGAGTTGTGAGCAATAACGTAGAGCCACTTTTGAGCGATCGAGTAGGTCGAGTAGAGCCACGGGTTCGAGTCGAGGCACAAGGGTCTCAAATCGAGTGCAACCAAATTCCGTTGCACGGGGTCACGTCGAGTCTGTTCAAATAAAGTGTCATCCCTCGAGTAGGTCGCGGATCGTCACAGGGGGAGCGTTCAAACTCGCGAACCGCATTCAAACGTCACGGAGTAGGTTGAGCTCGGATGCGCAATAATAAGTTGTAGATAATCCCGAGGAAGAACATATTAGTTAAGATAATAATTAAGATTGGAAGTAACGCGGCCAGAGCGAGTTTTTTCTTTTTGTTTCTTGCCCTTGAGGCTAATAGTGGCGATTTGCGCGATACCGGAGAGGACGATCGCGGTCGGCGCGACGGGTCAACTTCTGTTTTCGAATTTTGGAGCTATTATTTATTGTTAAGGCAGCGTCCAGCGCAAGTAGGCATAAGAAGTCGTCTAGATTTAGTCATTTTTTTTTCTTCTTTTCTATTATATAATTTTTTTTGTTAAATCTATAAAGTATTTGAGTATGAATCGCGAATAGCGAATTATGAATTATTATTTTTATTGTTTGGCATTTTGACTCGCAACGAGCGAGGTTATTATTTATGGTTATGAATTATTATTTTTTTAAATATTTTTTGTGTTTGTATTATCGTTGGCAGAAAATATATTTGTTTGATTCTATCATTGCTTAGTAAAATAACGTGTTGGTGTTGCGTATCTCGCTCTCTCTCTACCCAAAAATTACCCCTCCCCTCTCCACGGTACTGAGCTACCGAGCATATTGTCGCGGCATAGCGCATCAACGGTTTCGAGGCGTATTGATCACGCCAGGCGCCCAACAAAACTTCGCGATATTGTTTTTAGATCCAGGGTACATCGTGGACGCCGAATTATTGTGTACGCGGTAGGTTCTCGGTCATTTGCTCCGAGTGACCGAGAAGCGGGAAAAATCCACGCCACACATTATATACGTATACTAGGGAGGCCTCGCGCGCAAGCCCCCATTTTCATACATGGTTCGGTTAGGTAAGGTTCGGGTATTTCCGGATAGATTCCGGCAAGTTCGAGTAACTTCGGTTAAATTCGGGTAGGTTCGGGATTCCTGACACGGCAGCGGTGGCGGCGGCGATATCTTTATATAATATAGAACGATATTCGGTACGTTGTTTTATATATTCAACACACGACTGTATCCTTCGCATGTCCTTTTTCTCCAGCACGTTCGGTTCGACAAATATATATCAATAGTATCTATCTATTAGCATCTCACGCTTCGGATAGACGAAAATCAAAACAAACGTTTCATACATCTCAAAAGTGTTTTGGAAGAAAATGAAAAAAAATCTTTCGTAACATAAGATTTACATCTGCTTGCCGTCTTCGTAAGAAGACGTAAGAAACTCGCGGACCCCCGACGCCCCTTAAAAATTTTATTCAATTTTTGAATAGCCCCTTATAAATTCAAGTATAAATAGATATATTATTATTTCAGATTTATGGTAAGGATAAATTCCAAATTTTTGACAAACTTGTGAATTGTAAATCGAGTGAAAGATGGTCCAATGGAGGAAACTACACATCAGAAGCTCCATATTTCGGAACAATGACACACCCCTAGAAGTTCTGGCAGAATCTGTTATCCGGAGATCCAATACTTTCCTTGTGAGTCACTGAACAGTGTACACCGAAAGTGGAGCCACGCCCACGAATACTCTGGAGTGTCATTCATGTAACTTTTCTCAACGGAATGAAATTTTCATAATTTACACTTCATTTTCAGCAAATGTTAAATATCTTTCAGCAATAACATTTGAATGAATTTTCATCTTGCTTTATTTGTTTTTCAGTAATAAAAAGTATTGGAACACGAATTTTTGCATTTTATGTCTTGGAATTCGGTACTGAGTCGTAATATACGCGGACCCCGTACCCCTAATGGAGCAAGGGGATACAGGTTGAGCGCCAAACGAGCGCATCTCCGGGGAACGGATAGGAGGACGGCCAGGGAAGACCGTGCATGCTCATGCCCGGGATCGGCTGGATACTGGCTGGCAACCGGCCCACGGGGCGGGAGCGGGTGACGACCTGGTTAGCTGGAGCTATACGGGACCCGGCTGGCGTAAAAACCGGCCCAGGGAAACTAAAGCCCCGGCCGCGGACTAACTCCTAAAGTCAAGATGTAAGCTATCGTGCGGAAAGTTGGATGGCACTGGGGTCTCAAGTATCGCGAACGATGCCCTTGGGATACCGGGCGCCCCCCCATTGTACTAGCCTTACCCTCACATAGCAGGCTCTGTGGCGGACCGTCCTTTCCTGCACACTCGTGGGACACCAATGGAGTTGAACCAAAGAAAAAACCCAAATTTAAAGACAACGCCCGGCGAGGGGGTCTCTACGGAGATCAGCTCGCCGGTGACAACAACGAACGACGGGACCGGAGGGATGCGGGCGGACGAGGAAACTTTAGTCTTCCTGACACGCTGCTTCCAGTCAGTCACGACGACCACTGGGGCTAGGGAGAATGGAGGGACCGGCACAGCCTGAGACCACCCCCCAACCCCCCAGCAACAGCAACAGCAGTCGGGGCCCGCCGCAGCGGGGCGTCAAGGAGGAGGGCTAGGAAGGCCAGGATAGCCTCCGGGACCTCCTCTGAGACAACCCCTGCGGGAGACCCTCCTTTAACATCCGCGCACCCCGGGACGAGCGGCCCATCTTTTGGGCTGCCTGATACCGAGGTGCGACAAGAAGATAGCCAGGTGCCGTCGGAGGGGACGGGTCTAAAAAGACCAAGACCCTCGGATGGCACGCCCCCGGAAGTCTACTCCCTACGCTACGCATCTATGCCCCAAAAGGGGCCGAGAAAAGTTCAGGTCCAGGAGTTATATGGAGGCAGCCAGGGGCCGGAGGATGGTTATTACTCTCTCGGATTACCCCGGGGCCATTCTAGACTCCGAGCAGGAGGATGCAGGCGTTGGTAGAGGCGCTAGACTCCGTCCCGGAAGGGGAAGAGGTTCCGTGCTTTAAACAGTGCCGCCATGACCAGGGCGTCCTGTGGGTTACATGCTCAGAAGACAGGGCGTTGACCTGGCTGCATCAGACGGTCCTGACCTTGACGTCTTGGGTGAAAGTTTCCCTCTATATTCTGGAAAGGGAAGTGCCAGGCTTACGAGGATGATGGTCTTCATCCCTGGTATACCAGTGAAAACGGAGGCTGAAGCGCCAAAACATCGGTCTCCAGACCCACTTTTGGAAGGTCTGAGATAGGAAGGACGGACCTAAGTCCGTCCATCTGGTGTTGGGCGTAGACGCTAAATCAAACAACATGCTCGGGGGGGGCTTGTGGCCCACTTCGGTTTAGGGCGTATTTCCTTCAAAGAAGGCCGCCCTGTGACGGAGAATGGACCGCAGGACCCCACGCCAGGCAGCGAGGACGGGAAAGCGCCGCGGAAATGGGTACCAGCGCCGGCAATGGCAGCGGGGCCCTCCCGCGCCGCTGCCCTGACGAAAGACGTGGCACCCTCGGGCTCAAGGACCAGGGGTCGAGCGCCGCGGTTCAGGACACGAGGGCTGCGACAAGAAGAGGCGGAGGAGGCTTTGCCGTGAGGCCCAGGGGTCGCCCCCCTAGGACTCACGAGCTCAGCAGAGCCAGGCAGGAGAGCGTGCAGGCAGGTTCGCAAAGACACTGCCGGGTGCGACCCCCGCACCTGCGGAGCTGCCATAGAGGCACCAGCTAGCTCGCCGCCCTGCGGACAAGGGGGAGGGGAAACTCGGTAAAAGGATACCCCCATCCCCCGAAATAGCGAAGCTGACGTCCTACGGCCTAATGACCGCGCGGAGGATGAAGGTTTCGCAGATCGACTTGCAACACTGCAAAGCGGCCTCGGCTATCCATAGCCAAAGCTTGGCGGTGAAGCAAACAGATATATCAGTCATTCAAGAACCGTGGATTAACAAGGGGCTTGTTTCAGGACTGGATAGAAGGATCGGCGTGTTGGTGTGCGAGAAAGGCGCGGCTGGACTCGGACCGAGGGCGGCGGTCTTCATTAAAGGCAGGCAACAGGCACTAAGGCTCAGCCAGTTCTGCAGCAGAGACCTGGCAGCAGCCATGATCAAGCTGAAACGGGAGAAGGACGGAACCATCGACAGAGTCGTGTGCTCGGCCTACCTTTCCTGCGACTCCGTAGAACCACCTCCCACGGAAGAACTTATAAATTTGGTCAGGTACTGCGGCGACAAGGGGCTACACCTCGTAGTGGGCTGCGATGTGAACTCGTGCCGCACCGTCTGGGGCAGCTCTGATACCAATAAGGGGGTACAGCTCTGCTGGAGTACCTATCATTAGTCGAGCTCGACATACTGAACAAGGACTCAAGATCAACCTTCATCACCTCACACAGACAAAAAGTGATCAACCTCCCACTCTGCAACCACAGGCTTCTGGAACTCATCAGCGACTGGTGGATGCAAGAAGAACACACACTCTTAGACCACAGGCGCATCACGTTCTCCCTTGCGGCGAAAGCCGGGTTGGAATCGACGGGAATACGCAGGAATCCCAGGGCTACAGTCTGGTCCTCCGATAAACAGGAACTGGGCTGGAGGCTCCAGGGACCTTGCAGCCATCTGAGCAGTGCTAGCGTGGTGGAGAGCGAGGTAATACACCTGCAATCTTCCATAATCCAGGCCTTTGAGGCAGCGTGCCCCGCAAAGCCCAAGGTAAATAAGTCCAAGGTACCCTGGTGGAACGGAGAGCTGGGCAAATTTGGGCCGAGCTCCCGAAAACTTCTCAAGCGGGCCCTCAAGACAAACAAGGACACGGACTGGGCGGCCTATAAGGCTGCCCAGAAAGAGTACAACTGATCAGAAGATCAAAGACGGAGGCCTGGAGAGGGTTTTGCAGCGAGACCAAGGCTCTTCCACTAGTGGCCAAGCTCCGCAGAATCTTCTCGTCAGGCCCACCGATCAGGCTGGACTGCCTCACGCTGCCGGACGGCAGTATGGCAGTCATTCAGACACAATGATATAAAAATAAATGATAAAATAATAATGACCCATATGCTGGAGGTCCACTTCTCTGGGTTCGGGCTTGCAGTTCAGGGACCATCTCGACAGGCTGGCCCAATCAGGCGAGGACCGCGGGACTGGAAATCGGCAGGAGAGATCGTCGCAACGGCCAGGATCAGGCGGGCGATCGACATCTTTGACAGGTTTAAATGTCCGGTGGCAGATGGGATCTTCCCAGCCCTCCTCCAAGAAGTGGGCGAGACCCTGATCACCAGGCGGAACAGAATCTTCCGAGCGTGCCTAGGGCTACGCTGCATAACCTGGAGGTAGACCAGGGTAGTATTCATCCCGAAAACAGGAAAGAACTGCTATGACCACGCAAAATCATGGAGACCGGTCAGTATAAAATCTTTTCTGCTGAAGGCACTGGAACAATTGTTGGACAGATTCATAAGGGACGAAGTTCTAGCTGTGAACCCCTTTTCGAAGATACAGCACGCCTATTAAGCCGGTAGGACAACAGAGACGGCACTCTACCACCTGGTAAAAGGGAGGTGGAGGGGCCACCCTATCGAAAGAAAGCAGCGTTTTGCGTGTTTATGGACATTGAAGGGGCGTTCGACAACACCTCCTTCGATGCAATTTGTGAAGCTGCCACAAAGTTGGGCATAAGGCACATATTACAGACCAGGACTGTCTCCGCTAGTCTTGGAGGTACCGAGGTCAGGACCCAAGTTGGCAGGGGTTGCCCACAGGGGGCGTAGTCTTCCCCCTGCTGTAGACCCTGGTCGTGGACAGTCTAATTACGGGGCTCGACAAGATGATGATGACAGCGGTGGGTTAGGCTGACGACGTTACCTTAATCGTCGCAGGTGACCACCTTCCCTCTATGACAAGCAAGATGCAGAAGGCACTTAACTTTGTTCAGAACTGGTGCACATCTTAGGGTCTAAGGATCAATCCTAGCAAAACCGAGATGGTACTCTTTACTATGAAGTGCAACCTCATGATGGGACAAATTGAGATTTTTGGGTTAAGATTAACCCTGTCTATCGGGGTGCGCTACCTGGGAGTCACCTTGGACCGTAAACTTACATGGAGGGCCCACATCGACCAACAAGCACAGAAGGCTACGGCCACTTACTGGACCTGGATTATGCAGGAGGATGGTAGACTGAACCTGGGAACTACAACCATGGGTAGTCCGATCACAGCAATCATACTGTCTCAAATCACCTATGCTTCACTCGTGTGGTGGCCCGCAATGGGCAAGACCACATTTCGAATAGCATACGACCGCATCTACAGGATGACGATCGTGGGCATCACGGGGGCTCTTCGGCCACCTCGACAACTCCTACAGAGGCCCTTCTAGACCTACCGCCTCTACACATCACGGTGGAGGAGGATGCCTGCGGGTAACGCTACATCTGTGGCACCTAGGGCTTTGGAAGCGCACCGGTTTGGGACACACAGTGATACTAAACCGGTTAGGGGCACTGCGGACTGTTCTGGAACTGACCGGGGACCGCTGCCCTAGCAGATTCCAATTTGACCAAACTTTCAGGGTAATTTACCCCCCTAGGGAGACCTGGGTTAAGAACCCAGATGATTTATGCTCACCAAAAGGACTCGTTTGGTATACAGACAGGTCTAAAGCTGAGATGGGCACCGGCACCGGCTTCTGGTGCGGGGGACCAAGGACCAGCATTTCGCTCTCCGTAGGACCCACGGCCTCGGTACTACAAGCTGAATTGTTTGCCCTGCTGACCTGTGCCCTGCATATCCTGAGCAAAGGCTACAAAGGGAATCACATATACATCTAGTGACAGCCGAGCGGCACTTAGACACTTGGACGCATACGTCGTAAGTTCAGTGCGGACTTGGGACTGCATTACTCTCTTATCACGGCTGTCAAAGAATAACCGCGTAAGCTTCATATGGGCGCCAGGACACAGTGGCATCCAAGGCAACAAGCTGGAACACAACCTAGCCAGAGAGGGAGCATCACGCCGCACGAGTGACGAGGGCTGCCTCGCTGACCTATCTCCGGGGCACGTAAAACGCCTATCCAAGCAATGGACGGAGACCCGCTTCGCGGAACCCTGGAGTGGAGCACCGGGCACGGCTCAAACGAGGGCCCTATTCCAAGGGCCATCGCACGCATAAGCAGCCACGCTCATCAATCTAAACAGGACCGAGCTAAAAACCGCGGTGGGTTTCATTACCGGTCACTGGTACACGGGCAGGCACCTCGTACACTTGGGGCTCAGAACGGATTCCCTGTGCCCGAGATGCGGGGAGGAGCAGGAGACTCACCTCCACCTCATCAGCCGGTGTGGTGGACTCGAGGGACCGCGTAAACGGGCCCTTGGAGCTAGCTACACCGGCGAAGAAAAAATTGAGGAAATAAGGGTGGGCAGACTGCTTCAATTTGCCAAGCTGGCCGGCCTCACGTCGATTCTTACATATTAGGGTGCCCCAACGGGCCCGGGCACAATGGTCAAGCAGGACTGAACGCCCGGTTACCCCCGTCTAACATAAATACATAGATACGAGTCGTAGTATAAATAATTTATCCTGATGAATTTTAATTGCTATTCTCTGTAATAAATCAATTTTTAATAATTATTATTACTCTTATTATCGATTCGAAGTGTTTTACATTATATATTATCTTATATAATAAAGAGGGTTCCGTTTTTCTTTTTCGAGTACGGCACCCTAAAAAGTAGTAACCTATCGGACCATACAACGAACTATTAATGCAGGATTCTTTGACTTATATTTATAACATATAACGAATGACATATTCGCTTCATTTGCATTCCTTCCGATTATCATCCAATTAATTCAATGTTTCTTATGTAATTGTGGTGCTTAATATCTGAAATATTGCGAATTCAACCAAAAAATAAAGAAATATTGATAAAGCCCTAAAATTTTTGCAAGAATATCGAATATTTCATACGACCTGTCGCATTTTTGGTGCTCGTCTTTGAATAGTTTATTAGCAAATTTTATTCATATAGTTTTTAATATGTACATTCAAAATTTAGACGAACTTTTCAATTTGGTAAACTATGAAAAAAGATATGCATTTTCTAAACATATCAAAATCTATTTTTTATATTGTATTTCTCGAGAGATAATATTTTTTCGTTCCGCAGTCTATCGCAGAAGTTTTCATCTTTTACGACTGTCAATGCATAGACGGATATCTCGGCCAATTGATATTTAAAAAACGAGAGAAAATTAAAATATGACCATTTTACTCCGGGTCATGTGATGGGAATTCTAAAAGGGGTACTACAGGCCCAGGTATGCGACGAAAAAATGGATATGGCCTAGGGTTAAACAACACTAGCAAACTACACTATTTATGTAGAACATACCTCACCCATCTCCACATTATTGGGTGACATAAAGTTCTAATATTGGGTTCGAGATAAAGATCCAATTAACTTGTTTCAGATTCAACTGACGTATTAGCTTCAATGAAAAGGTCAAAAATGGTACATAGAAATTTATGTTACTCTTCTACCTCAAAATGTTAGATTTACATGTATAAAGTCGGAAAATTTCAAAGTAAAAGTTGAAAATTTTCTGAAAATATGTTTCGAAAAATTGGCAAAAGTATATCTCTAGCGAAAAAACGACTCAAGTCTAGAAGAAAGTGAATTTTAAAACTGACATTTCTTTGAAAATTAAACTTTCTGTTGTATTGAAATATACTTTGAAGTTCATCTGTTTGTGCATCCTCAACAATTCATGTCACAGCAGTAAGGTGCACATACATTTTTATTTTAAGAGGAGATGCAATTAAAGCTCTTAGTTGCATACCAACCAGAACAAAAATGACGTAGCCATAGCGATGTCTTGTGCAAAGCTTTACATATTACTAATACGGTGGTATGCTTAACCGTCCAATAGCCACAATCAAATTCAGATACAAAAAATGTTTTTTTTCTTCAAATTGCTAGACATCTTTCTGGGTACAAATTTTGTTAAAGAGGCAATTTAAGCAAATTTAGTTTTTCAGTTTTATGCGGCTAAATAGCTTTTGATTGAAACCCTGTCAAATTCGTGTAAACAATTTTTATAAAAATCAAGTATCATATTTAAAGAAATAGCCATTTCCCCGACGTGAAAAATTACTCAAATGACCACTAAAGGATTAATTAAATTGGTCATTGGATGGACATGAAAGTAAATCAAGTATATGAATTTCTGTAGTCAATAGGGTCGAGATAATTTCTCACAGAATAAGTGCCGATTCGTTTGCCAAAGTGATACAGTTTTATGAAACGAGAATTTAAAGATAAACGTAAGAATATGAATTCAAGTTTTCTATCACTACTGACTGGGTTGAATAATCGTGGATTTTCTCTGGTATTCAGCACTCTTTCTTCTCTAATACTCTTAGCTACAGACCTGAATGTGAAGACGGTATAAGCAGCTTGTTTCGGCCGCCGTTTGCTGAGCCAATACCTCCTGGTGGTGGGCCAACCGAGAATTGGTGCTGGCGGTCGCTTTCTCTGCTTGAACAAGTCAGTCAATTCTCATTAAAACGTGATAATACATCCAGAAAATTATTTCAACAAGAATCGTATAGATTAACTGGATACACCCATCAATATTCTGAAATAATCAAATCAGTCCGAAGCATAATTTTTCTTTACATTTATATCCACCTTGTGTAGGTACATTTATTGGCATGGACATTTTAAACACGAACCTCTACCGTATATTCTCTGCATGAGAGTACATGAGAAATTTAGTCACGATTGTAAATGAACATATATGTACTACCACTATATGTGCAATAATAACTCACGAAATAAATAATATGCATTGACAATTGTAATCAGCTATTAGTAGAATTTAATTTTGACAAAACTTTTCACCAAATTCAATACTCAAAATTACTAAAAATTGAGACCAGTTACTATTGAGGTGCAACTATAGAACAGACGCATGAAGCAGAAAAATATGTTTTCCAAATAATGTTTTGACCTACCCACAACCGTTAAACATTGAATATACAGTATGATCGTCGATTAATGTTCCAATAAGATGGTATCATTACAGAATGGCGTATTTTATGGGATTGACCAAGTATCATTTGAATGAGAAAGTTTTTTCGAACGCGGAAAGGTGAATCATCATTTTTAGTAATTGAGTTCAAATGTGCGAAAATTTACAAATCTTCCGGTTTACATCAGAATATTAAACGAATGAACGAGTATAACTTATTACCTTTTACGCACAAAATTAGATAGCTTTTCATACAATCAAGTATGCTCATATTTATCGATGAAAATTGAAAGAGTTACGAAATAAACAATGTCTGACTTGTTTTGGATGATACCTAATTAAACTTCTACTGGATGCAGTGTACCTAATCGTAAGATACTTTTTTATGGATTAGTTCCAATATCATTCTTAGGTTTATTTCATCGGTCACTTGGCCTAAAGTTTTGCATGTGTAAAAATATATACTTATATTTCAATTTGTTTTACTTTCAGCAAGTTCATGATGGTGCCACTTCAAGAGATCCTTCACCTGGAAATACAGCTAAAATTCAATTTTCTTAAGACGCTATTTTGAAAGAACAGTAATAAATACGATACCAAAAATTTTACTATTTGTTTATGAAGCATTCCATGACAATTTGTCCTGCGTTCGAATTGAGCTTTTTGATTTAGCGTGCAATTTTTCGAATGATTGTTGTGACTTTCGAAGGTACTCATTTTTTCCAAATCAATTTGAATGAGCTTCATTTTTGAAAACGACCATATTGATCGACATTATTTGAAAATTTGAAGTAATTCTGAAAAATCATGTGTCAGATATCAACTGTGGCGGCCATTCGCCAGCAGCAAGCTGGCGAAGAAAGTCTTTCTCAGAATTAATATTAACTTTTTCCTATTTCTGTCTTTTACAACTTTGTGTTGTACAATTAACAGTGTCCAGGCCTCGCCTTGCTAGCTGAGAGCCGACGGTTTGACCGTGCCTGGAATTTTCCTACATGTGGCGTTTATGGCGCGACGCGACCCTTGGCCTTGACTCGGGGGCGAGAGTACACTTTTTCACATTTTGAATGAAGTCTTCACCGTGCTCTGGCAACATATGCATCTACTAACTAGCTTCAGTCTTTTTGCCTTCTGCGTGCTCGTTAATCAATCGCCTAATTTCTGTAACTTGTTTGTCTTCTCTATTTCAACAAACCATTTGTTAATTCCTTGTTACCGTTAAACATAGTTCCCAGCGTCGGTTATTTCACCTTACAACTCCACATCAACAATTTTTGAGCTTAGATACGTAAATGTTGGATAAGTTTAATGTGCGTTCGCCCTGCATGAGCCAATGAGAGCTCGAAGCGCGCGCATGCGTGAGAGATATGTGAGACTGCGGTCGCTGCCATGTGTGTGAGCGTCAGTCGTCTCTAGAACTTTGTACGAGGAAGAACAAAAGAATAAAATACATTTGTTAAAATCTTCTTTTAGTTAAATTGGTGTGACGTTAATTTCCACAACCTGTTTCCTATCCTCACGATAAAATATGCGACAGTAAATAGGGTTGAAAAAAATATACCGATTTTTTTCTTCTCATAACTATAGGTATTACGGGACTTCGGGAGGATTGGTTCGAAGAGCGGTTGTCAAACCACCTCTATACCCACTTGTTACGTCCGGCGTATCGCCACCCGTCTACTACTCCTACTTGCTAACTCGTTCACATTTCTTATACTACCGTCATAGTCTCTATCCTCTTCCACTATCTCCATCCAGCCTCACGCTACTCGTTATCGCCCTTACTCAGCTACTTCCATTCTACTTACTCATATTTTAACTCTCAACAACCTCACATCATAGACTCCTTACGTACGTCCCGAACTGCAAACTTCGTTTCTACTGTTCCATCTAGTACCTGACAATGAATACATACATAATTGATATTCTAAACCTACCTATACTTCAGCCCTTATTCTAACGTGCCGTTGTCCTGGATCGTAAAAGCGAAGCCTATCCAATCTTTCTTTACCGCTCGGCAATAGATAACACGACCGTAACGCACTCAATATGTTATCCGGATAGATTCGGATCCGATCTCGTTGCCGTTCCCGATCCGGGAATGATGAAAGGAGTGATCGAATGGGAATAGGAAAACAGAAAAGAGACTATAAGATTACTAGGAATGTGGGAAAGTTAGTAAGTAGCGAAATATGGTGAAGATGGATGGCGATTCGTCGGAGGGTATTAATAAGGAAGAGTTAATCCACCCCACCTCAATGTTAAAAGATTTTAATGTATGACATATTGTTTTTGAGACTTTATGAGAATTTTAAATTGAGTCGATCAATGTGGTCTTTTTAAAAAAAATTTAGCTTATTTCAGTTGATTCGAAAAATTTGAGGTAAAGCGAGTGGGTTTGAGCCGACCATGAGCAAGCCATGATATTCCCATTTTCAAACTAGTTTCGAGTTGAAATAATGAGACTGATAATAATAGTTATAATGATAGTGATAGCGATAGCGACGACGCCGAGGTCGACAACATCAATAATAATGTCACTATCTCCTTTAAACTTGAGAAGTCTTATGTTAAATTCGTGAGTAGCGGCTCCAAAAAATCTTCGAGTACCAATTTTTATCAAAATCCAAATATTTTGGTGTTTTATTCATAGAATATTAAATACGCCAAATTTTAATTTTGTCAAACTTATTTCAGACTTGTGATCAGTGATCCGAAAAACCTTGTAGTACCAATTTTTATTGGAATCCGTTCATCCATTCTCCAGATATCATTCTTAAATTATTTTTTAGAAGTTAGTACTTAAATAATTGGAAAAATACTAAACCGAACAAAGCCAAAATTTAATCTGTTTTGGTTAAATTGCGGGTCGCAAAGGATAATAAAGTCTAATGATTAATCATTTATGGCAAAACAAGCATCGCATGCCTGGGTGGACGGTGCCATGTTCCTGTTCTGCTCTATTGGTGTGCTACGTTTCTCACTCGCTTGGCGCGGTCTTACAAGGCTAATACAATATAATGAGTTCTAACTATAAATTTGAAAAAACTGCGTCGATTGAGACCAAAATAATTAAAATCCGGAAACTCTTTGACGCACACGCACACGCGCGCGTGCAGATCTAGTGAACTTTTTTCAACCCAACTTTCCATTTTCGAGGTGATTACAATTACTTTTTTTTCCCTCCAATAATAGAGTAATGAGAAGTCAAAAATAAGTGCTTTTGAGAGTCAAAACAATCACGTCCAAATTGAGAATCAAATCGGAGAACTCAAGGATACACAAGTCGATTTGACGGAAAATAGTGTCTCGGAATTTTTGGTCCAATGTAGCGTTCAGTAGAGGGCTGTGACTAGCCCGGTTAAAAATTAGAAGCCCCAATGGTTAACATGATAAGGCCTCATAAAATTACCTAAAACCAGAAAATCAACAAAATTCCTCAAGCTCACGCCAATAGTTACCGCTATATGTACAGTCATAACTTTTAGAGTAGTCATTTTAGTTTTGTATTCTTGATTTTTGAGTTGAAAAGTAACATTTGATGATCCTTGACATTATCTCTAAATTTTATTCGTTTTTTTATGTCAGATAAGCTCGTAACAGCTTATCGTATCTACAGTGGGGACGTCTGAATCATTTGTCGGATTATTTACTACCGTCTATTGAAGGCTGCAATAAAAGAAATACTGAAAAAAACGTGTCCATCATCTTGAAACATGTATAAGGGGCATTCAACAAATTATGGATCAAGAACGGTAAACGGTATTTCGGATTGACTTTAAACTTTGTTCTCTAAAAGTACTGGTCGAAAAACAAAGCATATTAAAGTATAGTATATATATTTTTTTTCGACCCATGTTATAGGGAACTTTTTTGTTCATTTTCATATGAAAAACGTAATCGAAAAATAATTTTTGAAATTTTATAATATTCGAAATCCAACTTTTGGTGTGATGAAATCTCCATCTTCAAATAGGGCTAGAAAATTTTGTCACATTTTCGTAGTATTTCCTGAATTATTTCAGATTGTAGAAAATAGTCGCTTTTGAGATTGTAATATCTCAGATACGTGTTACGTCCTCCAGACCTTACATCCTGTTCCCACATTCTTACAGCTACCTTATACCCTGTATCCTCTTCTTATCAACTCACTGCCTCATAGTCCAAGAGCTGATGACAAATTTAGAGAAGGTGTTTTGCCCACGTTAAAATAATTGAAAAACAACACTATTACTATGGGTGCATCTGGAATGGTGGTTCTGGTAGAGGTCTTGCGATTATTTCGCCATTGCGCGACCTATTAGATTTGAAAAAAAAATAAACCCAAAAAATATCTTTTGGGCAAGTTGAAATTTTTTTATCTATTGTTTTAGCAGCTGTATAATACATAAATAACAATCCCAGACTAGTTTTTGAGTTTTAAAGTATGACCTGACCCCCCCGGATTTATTTAATTAATATACCCAAAAAATATACTTTAGGCATTCTAAAATTTTTATGGCATATTCAATAAACAATTTAAAAAATACATGTCAATTGCCAGACGATTTGAATGGTTTCTAAAAACTCCCTGACATGAATAAAGATTTTAAATAAGTGCGACAAAAAAGTCTCACTTGTAGTTACAAGTGCGAGAGAGATAGTTTATCAACACCTGCCGGCAGCCGACGGGGCCCCTGGCTCCTTGGCCTATGGTTGGTCGCCTCAAGACCATGTGACCATGTGACCACTATTTACTATGAAACTCGCTCTCAACACAGACAGCACAGTAATGGAGTAATTAATTTTTCAATAAAATAACAAATATATTATAAGCTCATAAGTTTTTTTTCTTTGATACCAACGTGTCATTAAATTCCTTGCAACTCGTAGACTTGCTAAACGGAGTATTATGTGAGGTATGTGTGGTATTACCTTGAATAATTTATTAATTTTCATTAAAATAATTTTTATCACCAAAATATTTGCTTTCACTACAAAAATACTAAATTATATTAACTATATACACAGATATTTGGTCTATATACATACAATTTAGGGTGTGTCATTTTAGGGCGATATTTTTTTTTTTTGCTCGTCACCCGAAAAGTTTTCAGTTCGAATCTAAAAACAAATCCTCGCGCAAGGGGAGCGCTGTCAAAATATATTTAGAGGTAGCGCAACGGCATTGAAGTTTTCCCATTTGATTAACATGGGAAAATTTTTTTTTCACTATTATTGGTTGTCCCAAGTCTGATTAAATCGTACGGTATTTTCCCTATAGGGTTTTATAGGAAATCGAATTCTCTACAAAAAACGTCTCTTGACTTTTGTCTGTAAAATCAACTATCTCTCTCGCACTTGTAACTACAAGTGAGACTTTTTTGTCGCACTTATTTAAAATCTTTATTCACGTCAGGGGGTTGTTAAAAACCATTCAAATCGTCTGGCAATTGACATGTATTTTTTAAATTGTTTATTGAATATGCCTTAAAAATTCTAGAATGCCTAAAGTATATTTTTTGGGTATATTAATTAAATAAATCCGGGGGGTCAGGTCATACTTTAAAACTCAAAAACTAGTCTGGGATTGTTATTTATACATTATACAGCTGCTAAAACAATAGATAAAAAAATTTCAACTTGCCCAAAAGATATTTTTTGGGTTTATTTTTTTTTCAAATCTAATAGGTCGCGCAATGGCGAAATAATCGCAAGACCTCTACCAGAACCACCATTCTAGATGCACCCACAGTAATAGTGTTGTTTTTTTATTATTTTAACGTGGGCAAAACACCTTCTCTAAATTTGTCATCAGCTCTTGGACTATCAGTTCCCATACCGCGTCAACAGAATGCTCCCTCTATCCCTGCACTGCAACTAGCCAGTCCATCGCATCCTTCCCCCGATATACGAACTCTCAAGTCATCACTCATTCGAACAACATCTAAAAAGACCTCTCTTCCCTTTTTCCATGTCTCTGACAATAAATCAATCGTACACTCAAACATTCAACTCCTCAATGTAACTTCCTCTCATTTCCTCTGATTCTTCGTACGTGCGTGTAGTCGATGTGTTAAGAATCCGAAATAGACCGTAATAACATCACGGCTGGGTGTGGATGCGGTCATCGATAGCCGCTCATCGTGACCACTATCATCCACCCCGTAACATACGCATAATCGAAACAATTTGAAAAAAATAGAGCCTCGTTTTTCGACCGGCACTTTCACAGAAAAAAGCTTGAAGTAAATCGGAAATACCAATTTCCATTTTTGATCGATACTTCGTGGAATGCCCCATTAATAAATACCAATCCTGTTTTGTTTATCCTATTTTCAAAATACAGGGCCATTCATTTCATTTTGGTAACAGGTCCGACTGATGCAGTCGATTCTACCTGAAGCCCGCATAACTGGCTCTTTCTCACTCAAGAGTCATCAGCAGGACAGTATTCAATAAATGGCTTCATAGATCCCCAAAATCTATACTCTTGAGAGTGTTGCCTAGGTAATGCACCTATATTGATCTGGCTTTCATTTGAAATACCTGTGTAAAATTTGGAAGCGATTGTCTGAACCATACCGAAGTTATTTTACTTTTAATTATTCGTGATTTTAAATTGAGTTTTGCAGGAAACTGTCGAGCTCAATGTAAAATCATGAAAAATTAAATTACCTTAAAATTTTACACAGGTGTTTGAAATATAAGAGCAGACAACTTGTGTAATTTTCATCGATCTAGTACGATTTCGACCTACCTGTACGCCCTGTACATACTTAAAATTCGTTCGGAACGGAACCTTTCTACTCCAGTGGAGAGTTTAACTATAAAATTCAAGTAAAAATTGCTATTATGCTGTACCATCACGTATGCCGATTTACCAAGGGCCTAAGCGTAGCACCAAGGTTCAATCCGGTGCAGTAAGTGGGATTGTCTGTTTCAATAATTCGGAACAATTGTAGTGTAATAATTGTGATTTTATACCGTTTCTAGAACTCATTGTTTTTAGTTGCATAAAAAAAAAAATACGAGGGACTAATTTTTATTATACAGCACGCGGTTCTTGGTTTTCATCTACTACATCTGTACAACCAGAACTATTTTAAACGAATTCACTAAAGTGATACGTTCCCTGGTTACTTTCTTTTTTACCTACTTCGCGTGGTTCGGTTGTGAACACGTGATGCGGAAGAAAGCGCACTATTTAACTAGGCACACCCTTAATTTGTTTCACTTGTGACTGATTTTGCAGACATGGAAAAATATTAATAAAGTAACAGCACCAGTGAATGACCACCTTAGAAATTTCTTCGTGACAGTTCGCTAAATTTCAGTGAAGCCTACATAATCACAACCCGCTTACTACGATTGGGTATTGTACAATATTCATATTTTTGAATAAGTTGACTTGAGACGACTTTTTCACAATCATAAAATGAATACTGAAATATTCGTCAGAATACAATTTTTTTTGGAAACACCAGTGAATGCGACTATTGCTGTACCAGTACATGATCGTAAATTCATGCAGACGTTGTTCCAATCAAAGTAAAGAGTCGCATGTATTTGAAACCGAGTTGAACAATGTACAATCGAAACTGAAATTCTAAATAAACTACGTTTAGCAGTCAAAGAATAGATATAACTAGAAGATCACAGAGTTACGAGACAAGACGCTTTTGGCGGTACATTTGAATAAAGAATATCGAGGTATCTAGAAAAGCGTTGCCATTATTTTTACCAATTTCTTGGGGTCATTCACATTTAAGTATCTGATACCAATAAATATAGTCTTATTTTCATACCATAGCGATTACGGTATACAAAATTCAGAGCAAATCAATTTCTGTAAACTGTGTAATGTGCTTCATTTTGAAGTATCTCAGGTAGAAATTGGATTGTTTCTCGGAAATAAAAGCGTACTTGGTAGTTCCATATTCTTTGCCTTGACCTTCTTAATTCTGACCAGTGATGTTGAAGCATTCTAATATTGTGCAAATTCCAATAAAATTTATGACAATTAAGTGAACTACATTTACTTATGAACGCACGGAATTTCAACGTAGGATATACTGTATAGTGATAGCTTCCTTAGCACCCATCCGAACATGTGACACGTTGATTATAAATTTTTACGATATTCTATTAAGCGACTTTTTCGAATGTCATGTGATACCTTGACTGCGATTAGGAGAGCATAAAAATATTGTTGTTAGCTAGAACATACATTTTTAAAACTTATTTTGGTGATTTTGTGTGACTGCAGTCAGTAACTGGTGTCCAGCGAATCACTGGTGCAACTACAGCAGTACCTTGTATTGTTATCCTTGAAAACATGTAACTCGTTTTCTAGAAAGCAACATATTATTTTTTTAGCTTTTGTAAAAGATGTAACTTAGTATACCTTATTATAACAATGGCATGCTATTAATAGTTATATGATTTTTTGAGAAAAATGTGTGCAGGCACAATTGTCAGTACAACACGTAAGAGTTATGAATAGTCAGAATTGAAATTCATTATTACGCCTAATTACAACATATTAGTTCAACGGGTCAAACCTCCAAGTAGTTGAAACTTGCAATGGATGAAAACGCCGAATGGTGCAAGCTCCGAATAGTCAAACTTACGAACGGCTCAAATCACCAAAGCGTCAAATTTCTGACGTTTTAATTCTAATTCATATCAATTCCAAGAATTTATGGTAGACACATTTGAAACTCGTAACCGCGTATTACAAATTTTGGCCATTCACGAATCCAATGATTCGAAGACTTGACCATTCGGATATTTGGCCTCATATCGGTGTGATTTGACATTATGGCCGATTTAAATTCCCATCGTTCAGTAATATGAGTCATAACTAACGATTGTGTACCAATTGGCATTCGGTAATTAGTAACATTCATCGACTCTGTGATTAAGTCATTAAGAAATTTTCATATTGTAACACAACAATAAACTATGTTTTCTCTTCGTTTTTTAAATCTGTGCGATTAGAAGCTCATTTTAAACTCGCATACAAAAAACTCAAACCACCTTTCCTCTCTTTCTTTAAAGTATCCTCCCGCCCTTCCTCTCCTGCAGAAGAAAGGTAAATTGTTAGTTCATGAAAAAAAAAACTGCAATAATCGCTGGTTTTTCTTCTGGTTATTCAGCCCAACTCTTGTCACCGTTCACTTGTTGATATCGAGGGGTTCACTCGATGTACATAACTTCAATAGAACAAAAAATTCATTCATTATCTGTACGTATGATGTAGATTGTTATCTTATTACTTCACTATTACTTCCGAACATAACTAATAATAATAACACTTGAAATGTCATTGAGGCAGACGGATTGGATCCGGTGGAAAGAAATGAGGTCACATTATCCAATACGTCCGAAAATCGATAATATTTTCACTCACAAATAACACTAAATAAGAGGAAAAAAAAAAAATAAGAACGATAAGCATCAACTTTTGAACTGATCTTCAACATATGATAGTGGGGAGTATGCATTCATGCAATGAATAAGAAGCGAGAAAATAATTTTATACATTTTATGCAAAACCTTGTCTGTTTGGGAACCTGAAAATTCTATACAGGGTGAGTGGTACAGATACGACAGGTCTGGACCACAAAATGGCGGCATACCGGCAGCGTATCCTGATTCCTTACCGACAGTCGGTATGTTACCACCGCGATGGTAAGTCTTACTCACGATATTGTTACCGGCTGAAGCGTTAACATAGATGGCGCCAATAGTATTTTCACCCGATTTTATCGACACACAGTTTGACAATGAATTATTTGCTTAGTCAGATGAGTAGCCAGTTTGATTTTTGCTCAGTCGGATGAGCAGCCATTTTGATTATAGTTTAGTCAGATGAGCATCCATTTTGATTATTGCTTAGTCGGATAAGCAATCATTTTGATTTTTTCACCGTCGGATGAGCAAAAATTACACATTTTTTTATTGTTAGATGGTAAACCTTTTACCGACGAAATTGTTATCTATGATCTTACCGACAGTTGGTGTTACCGGGTGTTACCACAGGCTTGACGTATGTGGCGCCCCCCCCCCCCCCCCCCTCCGCCCCTTCCCATCGCATTATCGATCAATCGATATTGCATCGATCGACTCTGCGTGATGTTTCCATTGCTTGCAGCAATATGGCAACTTTTTATTCATTTATCGTATGGTTGGGGGTGAACGTTTCAAAAAATAACGGTCGGATGCTTTAAATATTTGTTTGTTTTATTTATCAACAATTACATTCTGTTTTTAGCTTATACATAATAATGGAAATAGATCATCATAATTTGAATTGAGCAAATAACCTTACACATATTTTCATTATTCGCACGATAATAATGATAATAATTAAACATCCTATCTCAAAATTGACTTATACCAATTTTTTTCCAGTACCACTAATCGGATTATACTCAACAATGCGGTCATGCAAGATCATGCAGTAGGCAGAAGTGTGTGGCGGGAACGCAATGCTAGAGTCAAATTCCAATCGTATATCCACAGGTCCAGTTTTCAATGTTTCGTTCTGCTTGGAGCAATCGATGACGATAAGGGGGGCTCGGTTTATAAATTCACGCTTCGATAGCAAAGGCTCAGCTTCTTTGTTATAGTAGGTCATTTGAAACCGAACATACATGTAATATCGAAAAAATAGAAACATGCGAGTATGCACAGGCCATCAGGTAGTTTTAGGTATAGTAATAAGGTATTTTGTACAGAGTGTAGGAGAAGTATGACGTTGAGGGATGCAAGAGTGGAGTGGGAGGTGAACGGGGACAGAGGGTCAATTGACCTGAGAAGGGAGTTCAGTTCTTACTGCGTTACCGACAAAGACGTGTCACTCTTATGTACAACACTATGATGAACACTTAAACTAAAGCCTGAACCTATTCTCTACTAGAGTTAAGAACCTGTATCCCATCCACATCCCAGGGATAAGTATATAACATTTGGGGGCTCAACCGGGATCTAGATTGTGACAGTTCGAGTTTAAAGTTAAGTGTGACAGTGTAGTTTGATAAAATGGCAAACAACGGAGGAGTTAACGAAGTGTTGGGTTTAACCGATGAAGAAGTGGCCCAAATGACCGTACCAGAGCTAAAAGCTGAGCTCAGGGGAAGACGCTTCAGGGTATCAGGTCGGAAGCGGGAACTTTTACAGCGGTTGATGGCGGCGTTGAGGTTGGAACGGGAGCACGGGGCGCGAGAGGCCGAGGAAGACGACAACGACGACGACGAAGAAGAAGAAGATGAAGACGAAGAAGAGGAACCGGAAGGCATCCCGGAAGACGCCGGGGCGGGCCAAGAGGTGAACCTTCAAAACAAAGACGAAGTAGACCGTGCAACCCCAGTAATCCGACGACCGAACAGACCCAAGCAGACGTTATTGCTCTTAAAAGACGTGGAGAACGCATTGGAGAAGTTCAGCGGGGACGATTTGATGAACGTTTCTCGTTGGCTTGAAGATTTTGAAGAGATGGCGGAAGTTTGTGGGTGGACTAACGTACACAAAGTCGCGTTCGGAAAGAAGATGTTGGCGGGTTCAGCGTTGGCTTTTGTGCGGCAGGAAAGGTGTACGAAGACGTGGGCTAAGCTCAAGAAAGCCCTGAAGGACGAATTCCAAGAAAAAGTGACCGATCAGCAGATTCACCGAGAGCTGGGGCAAAGGAAGAAGAAAACGGAGGAGACGCTGCAACAGTACATGTACGCTATGCGTGAGATTGCAGGGCAAGGAACAGTGGATACACGATCATTAGTTGAGTACATTATTCAGGGTATTCCTGACGAAGTAACAAACAAAAGTGCCCTGTATGGTGCCAGGACGATGCAAGAGTTGAAGGAGCGGTTCAAACAGTACGAAGCGATGAAAAGGGACATGAAGACGAAGCCAAAACCCGTCGAGAAGAAAGACGACAAGACGAAGAAGTCGGAAGCAAAAGGTCATCCGAGGAAGCGGGCAGTTGGTGAGAAAAGTGACAAAACGAGGTGTTTTAATTGTGGCGGTGAGGATCACGTTAGTGCGGAGTGTCCGGATAAAGAAAAAAGAGCGAAGTGTTTCAATTGCAATAAGTTTGGGCACATCGCGGCGCGGTGCCCGGACAAGAAGAAAGAATCATGTGTGATCTCAAGACTAGATATGAAGAAGTACACCAAGGAAGTGTCAATAGATGACTCTAAGTTTGTAGCATTAGTGGATACGGGGAGTGATTTAACGTTTATAAGATCAGATGAGTATGTAAGATTGGGGTCACCACCTTTAGGTAACCGCAGAATTGAGTTTGCAGGTGTTGGATCCACTGGTAATGAAACTTGGGGTGATTTTTCTAAGGTAATTAATACTGATGGGTACAATTTGCCAGTAACATTGCATGTAGTATCTAATAAGGTTTTGACAAATCACGGTTTATTGTTGGGTACTGACTTCTTGGACCAAGTAGAAGTTAGGGTCAAACGAGGTGAAGTGACGTTTTTTAAATTAGATGAAGCCGAGACTAACGTAAATGCGCCGGAGATATTTAGTATAAATGTTATAGAGAAGACCAAGGAGGTAGACTTATCTTATGTTGAAGATATACCTTATCGAGACGCTTTGAGAGACATTATTAACGGGTATAAGCCGGAAAAGACGCGAGATGTTGGATTAACAGCTAAAATTGTTTTAAAGAGCGAGAAGCCAATTGTTAGACGGCCGCGAAGACTGGCCCCTTGCGAAAAAAAAGAAGTCGATGATTTAATGAAGATGTGGGTAGAGGACGGAGTGATAAGATCGTCAAATTCTGAATACGCGAGTCCTATAGTAGTAGTAAGGAAAAAAGATGGTTCAATCAGAGTCTGTATAGATTTTCGCGAGTTAAATGAGCTTATTGAATGTCCACATTTCCCGTTGCCGTTAATAGATGATATTTTAGACGCGTTACAGGGTTCGGAGTATTTTACGACGCTAGATTTGAAGAATGGGTTTTTTCATGTATGGCTAGACGAAAAGAGTCGTAAATATACAGGTTTCGTCACACCGACGGGACAGTACGAGTTTTTAAAATTGCCGTTTGGTTTAAAGATTTCCCCGATTGTATTTCAGAAATATATTACGATGATATTTAAGGAGCTTATAGATAAGGGTATTGTCATAGTATATATGGACGATACTGTTATCCTGGCGAAGAATCTCCAGGAGGCATGGGAACGTTTGGTAATGGTTATAAAATTAACCGAAGAGTACGGGCTAGTTATAAACTGGGAAAAATGTCGTTTTATGTTAAAAGAAATCGAGTACTTGGGGTATGTCATTTCGAAAGACACCATAAAACCATCTACTCATAAAACCCAGGCCGTGGCAAACTTTCCCAAGCCAGCATCTGTCAAAAAAGTCCAAAGTTTCTTGGGACTTACGGGTTATTTTAGAAAATTTATAAGAGGGTACGCGAAGATTGCTAAGCCGTTAACAGATTTACTGAGAAAGGACGTAAAGTTTCGGTTTGGGGATCATGAAACAGAAGCATACGAGGCCTTGAAGGCAGTACTTACCAATAATCCTGTGTTAAAATTATACAGAATAGGGGCTAAGACTGAATTGCATACG
The DNA here is from genome assembly GCF_021901455.1 of Neodiprion lecontei. Classification (NCBI taxonomy): domain Eukaryota; kingdom Metazoa; phylum Arthropoda; class Insecta; order Hymenoptera; family Diprionidae; genus Neodiprion; species Neodiprion lecontei. The sequence goes on from NC_060260.1 coordinate 14,387,044, forward strand.
GATGCGTCTATAGAAGGGTACGGGGCAATATTGATGCAATTAGACCCGGACGACGGGAGGTTCCATCCGGTTTATTTTGCCAGTGGCAAAACAACTCCTGCAGAGTCTAAGTACACGAGTTATGAATTAGAAGTGCTAGCTATTGTTAAGGCATTGGTTAAGTTTAGAGTGTATTTACTGCCTATACCATTTACTATTGTAACTGATTGTCAAGCGTTTGCAATGACCATGAAAAAGAAAGATTTATGTTTGCGTGTGGCCAGATGGGCTTTATTGTTGGGTGATTTTAAGTATGAAGTATGTCATCGGCCAGGTAAAAGTATGCAGCATGTTGATGCATTAAGCCGAAATCCATTGTCGAGTGTCATGTGTGTAAGCGAGAGTGAAGATGGGCTGATTGCACGTTTAAGAAGCGCACAAAACAAGGACAGTGAAGTCCGTAAGCTTATAGATGCCGTAACGTGCAGCCGGACCGAGGGGTATGTAATTAGAAATAATATTTTGTACAAAAATTGTAAAGACGATTTGCTAATTGTAGTACCTAAGGCGATGCAGACCCAGGTAGTCAAGCAGGCACACGAACGTGGCCACTTTGGGGTCACAAAGACCGAAGCGTTTGTTAAGCAAGACTTCTGGTTTAAGGGGCTGCGAGAAAAGGTTGAGCACGTGATAGCCAACTGTTTAGACTGTATTTTGGCTGAGCGGAAAATGGGTAAACAAGAGGGGTATTTAAATCCTTTGGACAAAGAAGACACGCCGTTGGATACTTACCATATTGACCATGTGGGCCCAATGACTGTTACAAAGAAAAGATATGCGCATATTTTTGTAGTGGTGGATGCATTTACAAAGTTTACGTGGCTTTATCCCACTAAATCTACTGATACAGTGGAGGTATTAGACAGATTGACAAAGCAAGCTGCCGTTTTTGGAAATCCGAAACGAATCATCTCCGATCGAGGGACAGCATTTACGTCTAATGCATTCAAGGACTACTGTATCAAAGAAGGTGTAGAGCATTCCTTAATTACGACCGGAGTTCCCAGGGGGAACGGACAGGTAGAGAGAGTAAACCGTACTCTCATACCATTGTTAACAAAACTGACGGCGCCTAATCCAGACGATTGGTACAAACATGTCGAGAAGGTGCAAAGGTTTTTGAACTCCATAGTCAACAGGAGCACTGGGAAGACGCCATTTCAGTTGCTCGTTGGGGTGGATATGCGGATCAAGGAGGACATGCAGGTCAGAGAATTGATTGAAGCAGAGTGGACAGCACAATTTGATGAAAACAGGTGTGTGTTGCGCGAGGAGGCAGCAAGAGCGATCACTGAAGCACAAGAGAAGAACAAAAGAAACTACAACAAAGGGAGGAAGGATGCCCAGCAGTACGAGAGCGGCGACTTAGTAGCAATAAAAAGGACGCAGTTCGGAGCTGGGTTAAAGCTGAAAGGCAAGTTTTTGGGTCCGTATAGAGAAATACGGGCATTACGAAATGACCGCTACACAGTTCAAAAGGTTGGGGAGCACGAAGGGCCTAACCAAACATCAACAACGGCTGATTCCATGAAGCTGTGGGGTGCCAACGACGAGGACGACGATTCAGGTAGCAGCGAAGCAGAATAAAACATCTGAGGGCAGATGTCCTTGCAGAATGGCCGAGTGTAATATCGAAAAAATAGAAACATGCGAGTATGCACAGGCCATCAGGTAGTTTTAGGTATAGTAATAAGGTATTTTGTACAGAGTGTAGGAGTAAGTATGACGTTGAGAGATGCAAGAGTGGAGTGGGAGGTGAACGGGGACAGAGGGTCAATTGACCTGAGAAGGGAGTTCAGTTCTTACTGCGTTACCGACAAAGACGTGTCACTCTTATGTACAACACTATGATGAACACTTAAACTAAAGCCTGAACCTATTCTCTACTAGAGTTAAGAACCTGTATCCCATCCACATCCCAGGGATAAGTATATTACATACATATCATAGAGAATGGCGTATTGATTATTGTATATATCAAGATTCATATTTCCGTAGGGATAGCACTGTAGGTTGAGGAAGAGTTTTACATCTCTGATCCGACAATGATCAAATTCGCTGGCATTTCTCAGCGGCTCGTTTCTCCTGGCAGTTTGGAATCCTAGAACAACATATCTCGGCTTTTCAAGCTGCGTCGATGTCTTGACTGACCATGTATGCCGCGTTGTTGACGGGAGCATCGGATACACGTACATTTTCCAAGAACGAAAACTCATGGATATGGCCGGATCCTTGGCGATGTAGTTGAGTAGCTGGATTTTCGGTTCATCTGCCAGTTTGTTGTAGGGCAATAACCACTCGATTTCATTTAGGGTGATTTTAAAGTTTTCCGTGTGCGAGGCCTGAATCACGGCATTCAAATCGATGGTGGAACGTGTGAGAATTAACTCATGTTTAGCATTAACAACAACTTGACAATAATCCTCGGCGAAGCCTAGCACATAATTCAACGGTAAAACAACATCGAAATTTCCAGCGGCATCGTTTAGTTTGGTATCACCGGTCAACCAACCGGTATTCTCCAGACTATATTGCTGACCCGGGCTTAGGGATAAGTGCCCCTTCATAACGGTGGTGATACCAACATTTTTATTCCGATCAATCTCTACACCGTTCAACTCATAGCGAACTTCCTCAAACAAATGACAAACGGCCATATTGATCAATTTCGTAACCGTCACTGCAGCCACACCATCATCCTTTGTGATTTTTCCCCGAATGTGTAGAGAGCTTTTACTGGGCAGTAGACACAAGTCTTGATGTTGAACAACAATATGGATTTCGTCGTTGTTCTGGAAGGTGGATGATGCAAACGGCGGATAAGCATGAATCTCAGAGTGCGCAATCGATTCGTCGAATACCACGGGTTTCTGTATTCTTATTATTTCTTCCATGGTTACACACACAGGATGCAGCGAACACAAATTCTTATTTTCCAAAATTTCCAAGTAATCGAAGACCCAGGCTCTGGAAAAACCGAACGTTCAGAGGTGTCAGTCTCGTAGGCGGTGTAAACGTTGTCAGAGGTGTCGGGCGACTGATGATTTTTGACCATGACGTTTGACTTTTATAACTTTTGCCCAACTTTCTCGTCTCAAACACGATTCTCATTATTTGAGTGATTTCACGTGTAAATGTACAGTAATCGGTTCGCCGCGAGAATTAATCAGCTCGTCCTCTTGATTGACTATTCTCAGCTGTAAATGATGTATCGATTGTACGGCGATTGGCAGGTAAATGACGCTGGCAGGCACTTCGACAATCTTACATCCCGATGGAACGGTTGGGAAAAATTCGTGAATCGTGTGAGCTCGACGCTCGTTTATGTACGCCCCTGTGGTTATGCTAGACTCAACGCGTAAAGTATCAACCTTCAGTATGGATACTAGTAATTCAGATTTATGAGTAACGTTTCGTGCTAGCTCAACCGCCTTAAGGTAGTACCGTGATAAATCACTTTTCTTACAATATCTTTCAATTTTTGAATACACATAATTTGAAGTGTCCTTTATACGTAGGAATTTTTTTTAATAGTCCTTGCGGTACTAAATTTTGCAATATTAGCGATCAAAAGTCGTACAATTTACATGTATTCCCAATCCCGACCGTAGTTAGAGTGAGCATTTCATTTAATAACAGCCAGACTTTTCTTAGAATTTTTTTTAAAAACTGAGAATTATTAATTGAGGATATAACAAGTAATTTTTCTCAAAAAAAACAAACAAGCCGTATTCATTTTTTTGTAAATAATTCTTAAAGTTTGTTGCTTTTAATGATTTTCAAACTTTCTCTCATAACCTGACCCGTGAGAAATAGTGACTTGGCAACGTTGCCCTACGCGGGAAGTTTAAAATACCAGAAAGGCCCAACGAATTGAAATAAATGTCAGAACTTTGCGGATATAGGTTACGGTACAGGTTTTAATCGCGAAGTCATTGTGTATTATTTTCAGTCTCCAATTATAACTAACCTCAAATTGATTTCATAACAATACATTTCTCTACAACACATGCTTGAGGGGCAAGAGATAGTGAGTTAGAATGCAACGTTGCTAAGTCAGACAAAAGACGCAATGGGAAAATTTTTATACTTCTGCGCATGTGAGTGGAGGCGCAAAGGTGTACTGTATCTCAACTACTTTTTACTTTAGTTATAATGTTTTATACGGGGGATATTTCTTTGGAAGTTGAGGACTGCTGCTATCACGGTACTACCTTAAATCCCAATAATCGACCGATGGAATCTTTGGGCTTAAAGTCTACCACATGATTGCACGTGACTTCACTGTTCAGCTCGTTGTCGTTAGCTTTGAGACTAAGGGTGATGTCGGAGGGTAGCTCCTTACGCAGAAAATTTTCAATATCCTCAATTTCATAGCTTCCCGTGGGTATCATGATGCTCTCTCTGCTATTGTCCGCTCGTTTCAGGTAAAATTTATTACACGTCTCATGAATATTGGGTGTTGAATCGAATGTCAGGAACTCGACGAGTCCGAGAACATAGTTCTTCTCCGGTGATAACTCGATTGGGGGAAAATATTGAGCCTCCAGCACGGAGGATGTGCCTGACAGTGTTAACGTCAACGATTCCGACATGACTAATGCTTGCTCATGTAACACTTGTCTTTTCATAGTTGTTCGCTGAGAAATTTGAGGCACAAGTGGCCGCAAATCACAGTATCATATTCCTGATACCTCTTATGATTGTATTCAACGCTACCAACACCGAGATACCTCATCAAGTCCTTAGGCGGTTTCAAATCACCGAAACTATCGAAATACACAACATGGTCACCATTTTTCTTGTATGCAACCCAATGTGTCCCTGGACCGTTTTTATCGGCAAGATTAATAATTGCGGATTCTCGGATTTTTGGTCCTGATTTCGGCAGATCATTCCGCATGAACACGCCGCGAAAATGTGAAATTTTCATATTTTTAGCATAGTTGCGTAAATCAATGTTGGTGAGAGCTAGATGCGGTAGCTTTATTAGTTTTTTGCCGGACGTAAGTACAGACCCATTCCGCTGCGGTAGGGTCGCAGGTATGATTCCTTGCCCAAAGCAATCGCCTCTATTATTGTATTGTGCCGTTTGGTCTCGTTCAACCGATGTTTGTTGACACTAGCTTTGTTGACAGCTTAAGCTATACCCGCAGTACCACCCGCAAGAGCCTCAGTAGCGCGTAGACCGGCCAGAATTGTAATGAGAAACGGCAGGATGCCGCCAAATTTATCAGGCACAGGTATAACGCGAGGTATACGAATATTATTCCCAGTCCCACACGCAGCCGCACGAGCACCCGCCAACGCCGACTCGACGGCTTGATAACCCGGTCGCATGGCGACCTTTGCTGCTGTGATGATGGATTTAAGATTCACTGTTCTCTTCCGCTGTTTACTCTTCCCGCCTGTTCTAGATTTCTTTTTCGCCGCCGCTCCAAGTTTCGACCGCTTCGCAGCTAAGCCCATTCCGAGTTTAGATTTAGCCTTCATGGTGTTTGTGACTCCCCAGGCTACAGCCTTTTCACCCACACTAGCGTCCTTGGCCAAGACGCGATTCCACGCCTTCTCAGCGAGCGCTTTGTCGGCAAGATTTCTCGCTGCGATATCGCGATTCGTTACGTATGCAATGTCGTGGTCTTTACATGCAGCATCCAGCGGATTGATCCCCAAATCCCCACGGGCCAACCTCTTGGCCAATTTCATTCCAGGTTCGCAGTACTGATACCCTGGCACATGCAATTTAACTGGGAGATGATTGATGATTTGATTCAACAAACCACCACCGCGTTTCTTCCGTGTGCACGTTCTCATAGTCGGGCAACAACTAACGTTACTTCCATAAAAGGAGGAATTTATATACCGTCATCTTAGTTCTCGTTGTCATGCTAACGAAACATCATGAGATTTCAAGATCAGCCCGATAAACTACCTGTGGCGAATTTTGATAAAATGGTTCGACGTGGAAAAAGAAAGACAGAAAAACGACATGGAAAATTGCTGCCAAATACCGTTAGAGCAATTTTTTGCGGGCCATCTAATTGTGGTAAAACTAATGCTCTTCTCTCACTCATCACCCACGGCAATCGATTGCGATTCGAAAATGTCTACGTCTATTCGAAATCTCTGACCCAGCCAAAATATCAATTTTTACAAAAGTTACTAGAACCCGTGAGGGGTGTGGGTTATTTCCAGTTTCGTGAGAACGATGAGGTTGTAAAATCGGAAGATGCTCACCCCAACTCTGTTATGATTTTCGATGATGTAGCCTGTGAAAAGCAAGGTAATATCAGAGCATACATCAGCATGGGCAGGCATCACGATGTCGATATCTTTTACCTAAGTCAAACGTATGCGTGCATTCCAAAACACCTAGTGCGTGACAATGCAAACTTATTGTTGCTATTTCGGCAGGATGATATGAATCTGAAACATATCTACAACGATCATGTGAACACAGACGTGGCGTATCAGCAATATAAAGACTTGTGCTCGGCATGCTGCAATGATGACAATTACAGTTTTACCGTAATTGACAGAGATAGCGGAATCAATGGGAGGCGATATAGGAAGGGGTTTGACTGCTTTATAAGCATAAACTATATAAACTTGCACAGTTTCATCGCAACAATAGGGTCGGCAACATGGAGAGTGCTAAGATTCGTAAACATAGCGATACATTGAGTGAAATATCGAAAGCATCCGATGTCATACGGCGGAAGCATAAGACGGTCAAGTTGGACAAGGATACGACCGAACAGGTTATGGGAGAGGTGTTCAAGTCTTTAGTAACACTGTTGCAAGAATTGGTTGATACCTCAAGACAGCGGCAGCAGCATATTAAACATGAAATTAAAACGGAACTACCGGATGTGGCAATGAAAAAAGAGGAAGAAAAAGATGACGAGAGTACCGGGGATGATGATGATCATGAGGAGAATGAGGATATGGATGAGGGGAATTTCATGGATACGAATGATAAAACACTGAAGTTTGGTGAAATTTCGACTACAAGTACGCCGGTGAAGAAAACAACGGATTCCACGGCGCAATATTTGAAAATGTTCAGCACAAGCAAAAGGAGAGATTTGGATACCACGTACGGTGTTCGAAAGTTGAGAAAGGGTATGATGATTGGCGATACACCGATCAATTTCATTGATAATCTGGTCAATGTGGGGGGATAAAAGTTATGAGAGAACACCTCGATTACTCGAAATACTGTTTAAAAAATCACCCGATGCATCGATTGTAAATGATGCGGATAGGAATAATTACATAAAAATTGCAACGACGACAAATGCGCATCGAAACATTACCAAGCCGATGGAAGCCTTCGAGATGATTTAAAACGCGCAAAGTATATAAATTTCATTGCACAACACGTCGTTGCGCCGAAAAAATCAGATAAAAGCCTACCTGACTATAAGATTGCGCGAAAGGAGGGGCCAGATGTTGATTACGTCTACTGGGATGATCCACATGAAATTGTAGATCGCCTCCGGCTGCTTATGGCGTCACAGGCTGTAGGCAATACCAACCATTCCAACGGAATAGTCTCCATTATTGAAGAGTTGCGCGAGGCCGGAATCGTTTATTAGCGGCGTGTAAACATAAAATCATCATTTGTTCAGTGACCGTCCAGTGATGAGCATAGACATATTCGGACGACACTCGGAGCGTGGTGGTGGTGGTAAAAAATTTATTCGAGGGCCTCCGAGTGTTGAATTCAAAACCACCAACGACAATCAGTACGATATAGACAGCAAACGATTGTGTAATATCGCTGATCCGCAGATGGAAAACGATGCCATTTCCCTACAAGTTCTCAATACCGCTTTACGATCTATGGCTGTGGATACTGTGGATACTTTTCAATCAAATTTTGAGAGTTTTGCGCATAATCACAACGAGGAGTTGAAACAGCTACGCATAAATAACAAAATCGTAGAAAACGCGTTGAGTCGCATCAAACATATTAGGGAGCAAGCAACACCGACGCTGGGACAGACCAGCAGGGAATTAGTATCGATTGAGGAACCAAAGTGGTTGGACGACAATTCCAAAAATTAAAAGGTGAACAGTTGGGAACAATGAAGACTGTAATAGATGCCGAACTTCACAGACAGGCTCGACGCAACTATCCGCGCCGATTCGTAGATGTACGCGGACTGGATGAGACCTGGTAAGCTGATCTCGTCGATATGACCGCATACAGCTCGTGCAACAAGGGATACAAATACCTACTAACAATCATCGATATATTTTCCAAGTACGCGTGGGCGGTGCCGTTAACGTCCAAGAGTTGGAAAGATGTTACTGCTGCCATGAAATCTGTACTGATCCAGAGCCGTATACCTACACATCTACACATTGATCAAGGCAAAGAATTTTACAACAGCGAATTCAAAGCCCTCGTGAAGCATCACAATATCAACATGTATTCGACATTTAGCAACTTAAAGGCGTCGATATGCGAACGTTCTAATCGAACATTGTAAAATAAAATGTGGAAGCGGTTCACTCTTCAAGGATCGTACGAGTGGATTGATATTTTGGATGATTTAATGAAGTCCTACAACAACACCAAACATCGCACGATTCGCATGAAACCAGTGGATGTTAGCACGGAGAATGAAAAACAGCTGTATCGCAGCGTGTACAAGCCTCGGCAAATCAAACGAAGTGATCGGGCGCGGAAATTCAGTGTAGGCGATCGAGTTCGAATCAGCAAGTACAAGAATGTATTCGAAAAAGGCTATACACCCAATTGGACGATTAAAATATTCACCGCGAGTGAGGTGAAAGATACCAATCCACCCACCTACAAACTTACCGATTATCGAGATCATCCCATCGAGGGGGGCTTCTACGAAGAAGAGCTCAGCAAAGTAAAATACCCCGACGGCTACCTTGTGGAGAGGGTATTACGCAAACGGGAGAATCTGTTCTATGTGAAGTGGTTGGGTTTTGATAGTTCGAACAATACTTGGATAAATAAAACAGACATGTAACATAATTTGTATGTATTTTCCGAATTACAATAAAAGATTTTGAATATACAAATATTTCCACATTTGATCTCCTTTGTACGCACATGTGCCATACTCTGTACTATGAAAATAATAATAATAATAATAATAATAATAATAATAATAATAATAATAATAATAATAATAATAATAATAATAATAATAATAATAATAATAATAATAATAATAATAATAATAATAATAATAATAATAATAATAATTACCGCAGGTGGCGGGGGGGTTAATGTTGGGATTATGTTTAACGAGGCTAGGTGTTTTAGAATCAGGTTATATTTGTTTCATTCAACACATTTATATGTCTGTAATACAATATATCTTTTGAGAAACCACGTGTATTAATTTTGTTGCGACCGTGCGCGTTACCCATTCGAAAGAAAAAGGAGAGCGAGTCTTACAGAAAGGTTGTTAGGTACCACCTTACAAAAGTCTCTAGGGACTAGATACAGCGAGAAATCCCTAGTAACTTTAGTACAGCTTTATTGTCTATCTATATTTCAACAGTTAAATCCCTCGTTCAGGACGTGACGACCCCGCGTACATCGAGTAAGTCAAGGGGGACTGAAGCTGGCACAGGGCCAACGGATGGCCCCCGAGGCGGCCTCAGGAGGCGGATTGGGCGTAAAAACCTGGTCTGCTCGGGAAGTGACGACCCCGGGGTTTTCTAGTAAGTCGGAGGGGACGGAAGTCGGCACAAGTCCGACGGAAGGCCCCCGAGGCGACCTCAGGGGCCGTGCTATGTTCCGGCGCGGTACGGGGAGTCGCACCCCCGAGAGACCCGTAGCACGTAGGAACTTTATGGAGATGCACAAGAATAACAACGATATACCTCAGGTGGTAGCCCCAGCACGGGGGAAATCCACCCTGGGTTCCGATCGGGTGAAAGCCCCGGTGGCTCATGGCAGCGGCATGGATTCTGAGGGCCGCAAATTGTGCAAAGACCAGGTGACAAAGACGGCAACGAAGACAGCGGACACGAAAACTGGAACAGCGGACAGGACGACACTGGGACTCTAACGACGAGACAGGACGGACAGCGTGTCGAGCACGGGCAGCGGAGCGAGTTGCGCTTCCGCTGTATCCACGATCGGCACAAAGACACGAATCACGGACGATATGGACCTGACGGACGTATTGTTACTGATTCACAGTACGGCGACAAGGATGGCCGAAGCAGCGGCCATCCAAAAAAAACATGAGTATGTCCGTCAAATTGGGCATCAAGACTATTCTCTAGGCTGCCGACGTTGCGCTTAACAGGCGCGCTAAAGCAGCCCCGAAGGACCACAAGACGGCCAACGAGACGACGGAGACGGACGTTGAGACTGAACAACGGACACAAAACACTCCGCGGACGAAACGGAAACGGGAGGCGACTGGAACCACTCCGGAATCCTCTCAGAAGAGGGCAACGGTTGTGGAACCGGTCGCTGACTGGCAGAAAGTCACAAGGAAAAACAAGGAAAAAAAGAAACGGAAGACGCGGACGGACGAGACGAACGCGACAACGGACACGACGGCCGGGGCTGAGGGGCGCAGAGCGGCTCCCAAACACTGGGGGACGGCGGTGCTCGTCAAACCCGGAAACGACACGACGTACTCCGACATCGTCAGGAAGATACGGACCACGGTCGACCCTGCGAAGAGTTACGTTAAAGTGACGACTCTCAGGAAGACGAAGAATGGTCTGTGTCTTCTGAAGATAAAGACAGACGCCAACGGACGAGACGACTTCCGACGCGTCCTGCAGGACGCGGTCGGCGACGCAGGCAACGTCAGGACCGGGACCTCCAGGGCTCAACTGGAGATCATGGATCTTGACTGTGTCACGACCAGAAACGACGTGATACAGGCACTGCGACGGGAGACGGGACGAGACATGGACTTTGGGGTCCACATCTTCGGTCCGAACCGGGCGGAGCAGTTCATGGCCGTATGCGACCTAGAGTCGCAGGAAGCCAGAGCGCTGCTCGGCCGGGGACGGATCGGGATTGGATGGGTAGCTTGCCGCGTCCGACCACGAGTGACGGTGACGAAATGCCACAAGTGCCTGGAAAACGGGCATACGAAGGCAAAATGTAAAAATACAGACCGGACGAAGTGCTGCAGGAAATGTCGCGAGACAGGACATTACGCCACGGACTGTAAAAACAGACCGGCCTGCCCACTGTGCGCCGAGGCGGGACACGGCGATGCGGCGCATCTCGCGGGCTCCAGGAGGTGCGCGGTGTACCGGGTTGCGCTGGAGGAGTGCAAGAAGCAGGCCGGAAGACGTACAGGATAGTTCAGGGCAACCTGAAGCGTAGTAGGACAGCAGACATGCTACTACCACAGATAGCAGACGAACACGACGCCGACATCCTGATCCTGCGCGAGCCGTACAGGGAGCGACAAACGCAGGATTGGATTACGAACGAGACCAAGGCAGTGGCTATCTGGGTGAGGGGCGCTGCCCGAGCCCGGATAACCGCTCGTGGCGTCGGGGACGACTAAGTCTGGGCTAGGGTGGGCGCTATCACTTACGTCAGCGTCTACCTGACCCCAAACTGCGCTGCGGCGGAGTTCCGGGCGAAGGTTGCGCTCCTCGAGGACGGACTCAGGGACCTGCCCGGGGACCTCGTGGTCGCGGGGGACCTCAACGCGAGGGCGGTCGAGTGGGGCATGACGGCAACGAACAGACGCGGACGGCTGCTGCTGGAGATGGCCGCAAGGCTGGACCTAGTAGTGGCAAACACAGGAGACGTACCAACGTACAGACGGCCGGGATTTGGAGACTCCATCCCGGACGTAACGATGACGACGGACAGAACTCTGCCACGGATAGGGCGGTGGCGGGTGCTCGAGGGCTACACGGCCAGCGATCATCAGTACATCGCCTTCGAAGTGGCAGGAGAGACAAGGACGACACGGACGAGGACACGGCACCCCCCGCGGTGGAACATAGACAATCTCGACGTACTGAAGTTCTCGGCGGAGCTGGCGGCAGCGCCGGCTCCAACTACCGACGTCCCCCCAGAGCTGACTGGCCGGCAAAGGGCGGAAAGACTAGCGGACGAGACGGCCAAACTGACGACGCGGCTGTGCGACAGCACAATGCCAAAACGACGGTACGGACGTAACAGACCACCACGATACTGGTGGACGGACGAGATAGCCGAGCTGCGGAAGAGTTGCCTGGCAAAACGACGACCGGTTACGAGGGCTGGAGGGAGACCCGAAAGGGAAACCCTTCAGGCCGAGTACAAGACTGAACGGAAACGACTGACGTACGCCATCAGAGACAGCAAGACGCGATGCTGGAAGAAGCTCTGCGAGGAGGTGGACCGCGACCCCTGGGGTGCCGGTTACAAGATTGTGACCGGTAGGCTGGGGGCCCGGATCCCGCCAGAACTCAAGGATGCTGAAACCGCACGACGGATCGTCGACGGACTGTTCCCGACGCACCCGACGCGTACGGACGCGACGAACGACGACGAGACGGCGGCGCCCCCCGTCTTCACCGCCGAGGAGCTCGTCGGAGCGACCAAAGCAATGAAGAGGGGTAAGGCGCCAGGACCGGACGGGGTACCGGCGGAGGTTCTTCGGCTGATGGCGAGCCTGAGGCCGGAGATACTTCTCGACCTCTACAACACGTGCCTTACGACAGGGACATTCAGCGACCGGTGGAAGGTGGCGAGGTTGGTCCTTATCCCAAAGGGTAAGGGTGACCCCAGCACGCCGTCGGCCTACCGGCCGCTGAGCTTACTGGACACGACAGGGAAACTGTACGAACAGCTTCTGCGACCACGACTTACGGACGCGATACAGGACGGCGGAGGCCTCTCTGACCAGCAGTTCGGCTTCCGGAGGGGTCGATCAACGATTGGAGCGATCCAAGAGGTGGTTGACTCCTTCCGGTCGACAGACAGACATTGCCACGCTGTGCGACCCGTCGCGCTGCTGGTGACACTTGACATTAAGAACGCCTTCAACTCGGCCAGGTGGGTGGATATCCTAGGGTCGCTGAGAGGCGACTTCGGGGTCCCGCCTTACCTGCTCCGAGTTGTTGAAGACTACCTTCGGAACAGACGACTGACGTACGAAACGACCGAAGGCCAAGTGACGCGACAGATTACCGCGGGGGTCGCTCAAGGTTCCATACTAGGACCCGACTTTTGGAACGGGATATACGACAGCCTGCTCAGACTGGAGCTCCCACTCGGCGTTCGCCTGGTCGCTTACGCTGACGACGTGGCGGCAGTGATAGTCGAACGAACTCCAGATCTGGCACAATACGCACTGAATCAGACAATGAGACGAGTCGGACGGTGGATGACTGACCACGGACTGCAACTCGCGACGGAAAAGACAGAACTGGTGCTTCTCACCAGGAGACGGATACCGACAACATTACGCATGACGGTCGGGACGGACGAGATCGAGACCAGAGGGGAAGTCAAGTACCTGGGGGTGACCCTGGATACGAAGATGACCTTCTGGCCTCACATACGACGAACGGCTCAGAAGGCGGCTGAAAGGATAGCATCCCTAAGCCGCCTGATGGCAAATACGAACGGACCGAGACCAGGGAAACGGAGACTCCTGATGTCGACGGTGAACTCGATCCTCCTCTACGGTGCGGAGATCTGGGCAGACTCTCTGAAGACTAAGAAATACTGTCACGCAATGACGATGGTACAGAGACGAAGCGCGTTGAGGATCGCTTGTTCCTATCGGACGGTCTCAGCACAGGCCGTTCTGGTGGTGGCAGGCGTGATTCCCATAGACCTTCTCGCGTTCGAGCGCAAGAGGGTCTACGGAAGAGACGCGGACGTGACCCGACGGGACGCGGCAACGACGGAAGGAGACGCGACGATACAGACGTGGCAGGAACGGTGGACGGAAGAAACAACGGGAAACTGGACGAGACGACTCATTAAGGACCCGAGACCGTGGATCCAGAGGGGGTTTGGGGATGTGAATTTTTACGTCACCCAGCTTCTGACGGGCCACGGCTACTTCAGACGCTACCTACACAACCTGAACCGAGTACGGACGCCCAACTGTACGTACTGCGGACACGAATGAGACGCTGCGGAACACACGTTCTTCGAATGTGACCGCTGGACAGAACTAAGACATAGACTGGAGACGGTCGTGGGAGGCATCACTCCCGACAACGTTGTCGGGGTGATGCTCCATAGTACAGAAAGGTGGCAACTTGTTGCCACCTACACAGAGACAATCCTACGACGTAAGAACGCGGACGGCTGCCTGACGTAACGCAACTGACGGACTGCCGGCACGGGACAGACGGACGGACAGACTGACGAGACACACACCGACAGAGCTCCCAGCTAGAAGTAATATCACCATAGTTCCTGGCTGGGAGCGTTGCACAGGAGGTGGCGGTTTATTGGGTAGGCCACCCTGGAGTCCCACATCCGCGCTAGCCCGTATGACTGGCGTGAATCCGTAACTTGGATTCCGCAACTCCTCGGAAAAAAAAAAAGAAAATAATAATAATGATGACGATGATGATGACGATGATGATGACGATGACGATGACGATGACGATGACGATGTTGATGACGACGACGATGACGATGACGATGACGATGACGATGTTGATGATGATAATGATAATGATAATAATAATAACAATAATAATAATAATAATATGCAATTTTGCCATACGATTATTACACATTTTATTTTTTGGAAAACTTTTTTTCATTTTCTGAAAACTTTTCTCGAGGTGAACAAATAAATATGAATAATTTCTCGATATATTATTAATAATAAATAAATAAATAAAGAATTGCCAAGTATATGAATTCACATTTTCAAATCCATTAAATATCGTACTGATGGTGAAACGTTTCCGCCTGATGGTGGATCGTCCGAGATGTCAAACATCAAATATTCACTTCAATTTTACGTCTACAGTTCTAGCCTATAGCTATTGGGAGGCTGCGTCAAACCCCCAAGGGACGGTGTCGGTCTGCCCAGGTATCAATTGCAGTTTGTCATCCTGCCAACTCAGAGCCAATTTTTTTTGTACGATCGTGCTTACTTCGTGCTTACTTCGCCATTATTTTAATCCTTCATTAGCATTGTCATTAGCATACACATTGTCGAGTGGATAGTCAGAGGTATCAAACATTGTATTTACATCACGTTTGATGATATTGTAGATATTAGGCACATTGAATTAATAAATAAGGCTGTATGTGTCGGTATACATCAATTCAGCTTGTTTATTCGAAAAGTTGGTTTCAATATAATTATAGGGGAAATCGTAGAGAAAGATTTTTGACAGATCTAGAATTGATGCGCCGACGTAAATAGGTTTGGCGAAGTGAACTTTGACACGATTCATTTCAATGATAACCATATCATCGCCAAATACGGTGCAGCTGTGAAAGTTTGTTCGAGCAATAAGCGTTCTCGCGCCACCTCTTCCCTCCCATTTTGTCACCAAATTAACATCTTTATGATTTCACACATTCTCCATAGTCTTGCCGAACACCGCGTTATTCATGAGTTTGTAAAAGTTTTTCTCAAATTCATTCCTAGATAGCTTACGCATGTCTGTGTTGAGCGTGATGTAAGACTTGAGCCATAGAGATTGTGCGAACTTTAAAACTCTGTGCCCTTTCGTTACTTTCAATCCTAAATTCAAACACTGTTACAAATTTCTATAGTGCAATATATACTTTATTTTGGGGTGAAGGGTGGTCGCGAGTTTGGCATTTTTACTATCTGGAGGAGGAAAATGTTCGGGGAAAAGAGGTAAATCTTTATGATCCTCGTGAAGTTCTACAGGGTAGTCCAAATCTATCTCCAGAAAGTAACCGACCGGCGAATCGTCCGGATAGTTTGTTATATCGATGTGCTGATACTCCCTCTCCAACAAGCCGATTGGTAAATGCACGCTTATAGCTGCACCGTACAGATTATTCACGTCAGAATACGTGAGATACGATTCCACGTTACTAGGATCAAAATCTTTTCCCATGAATCTATTATTGGCCCGAGCGTGTCGGTTAGAACATTGTGCTACGCCGCCTCGAATAGCTGTCTCAATAAATAACACCCTTTCAGGGTTGTCTGAAAGTTGCAAATTTACGTTAGTATGCTTGAGCATCGCGTCAAAAGCAAGTCCCGGTACAGTATAGTAGTGCAACGGATCTAAATCGTATGTTTTGAAGCAGCTAACGCGGAAATTTTCGAAAATATCGGTAAGCAGAAGAACATCGGTCTTTAAATATGAATCTGAATAGCCCCCCAATGACTCTAAATGAAATTCCCCCCAAACATTTTTAGCGTGCTCATAATTGGTGTCTGAAATATTTGCATTGCAGAGGTGCGAATAGAAATGCTTCTTTGCAGGTAATCGCGTTCCATCGAGTTTCCTCCAACAATCGACGTATTCATAAGGAAAACCGCCTTTGCGAGTCATCAAACGAAACTGAGTCGGATTATTATAAAATTTACGTGTTGTGTGTTTGTCTGCATTATTTAAATATTTGGAAAGTTTATGGATGCTGCTAGCCATAAATCGAAACAAATCGATGAATCTCAAGTGCATCATTGTTCCATCAACGCGTTTCGTTAAGGATATATATTTCTCCTTATCTATGGGTAGCAGGGTAATTTCACCGGGAAAAGTTCACGCGAGGGATTTTATTAAAAAGTGCGAATCGTAACCGGACAAATTGTGGAAAACTATTGGAATTGTGTGCGTCTCTCTGAAATTCAAATTACACCGATTATGAGCAGGACTACGATATTTACCCGTAAAGTGACAGTGGTCGTGACACTTTTCCTCCTCAGGAGTAAACGGCTTTTCGTAAATATAACAATTCTTTGCGCGCATGTGACGATCGTGTTGTACTTGGGTAAGAGACTCCATCGGAATTATGTTTTTGACGCGTGACTCTACTTTAATCGATAAATCTTTAAGCTGCTGCATGAACCAATCTATGCAATCGGCACCGCATTTAGTGTGGAACTTCGATAAAGTCTCATCGTACGCGCAATATACATAGTATGCTACACTGTGCGGGATATGCTTTTGAAATTCACGTGTGTTACGATTTGAAACGTGATTTTGGAATTCATCAACCGGTATAGACTCTAATATACATTCGAGATCGGCGTATACCGCAAATGGGACGGGGCCTTTGTTTTGAAAATTGGAAAATGCTATATCTTTACACTCGGGAAATTCCATGCGTACTTTATTGAGCATAATGCAATCTTGTCGTAGGCATGTTTCACGGTAAAGTGAGACAAACATCTGTCACATAAAAACAGTTGACCATCGTGATTAGACAATTGTTTGCTCACCAATCGTGAAAGATCTTTAATCCAAGCAAAGTGGAAGCTTGATGTTAACTCGTGAGCCATATCATTTTCTGGATTACTCTCAACCATCAGAAGATGAATCGTATCAATGTTCGGGGTACTCAAATGATCACTCAAGTAAATTGGCACGATGACGCTTTTATTAGATTTTGCACGATGCGAAAAAGTTTGAGATTCTATCCCATATACGTTGATTCGTAAATTATTCAATCTCTCAAGCTTTTTCACATCATGTAGAGTAGCAGGGAATTTGATACCTGTACAGTCCAACTCTGAAATATAGCGGCAATAATGGCTAGTCCTATGGGTGTGGGTGTTGACCGGGTGGAGGGCTGCAGTGACGGACCAGAGAATACATCTTTTATCTTTGTTTTTCACATTGATCACAGCCTTCTTCAGCCGAATATCCTCGGGCAGCTCAACGAATGTTGAAAGCCCTGCAGCGAGAGGCCGGTACAGGTTGATGTTTACGGCAGTATTGAGGATCTCGATCATGCTCCACCCAGAATCGCGTTGTTCAAAATCTTTAACCTTTACAAGTAGATCGTTCCTTGCGTGTGTAAACCAACCGTCCATATCGCTCGAGGGGAGGATCGCGGTGTTGGAAGTGTTGAAGCTTTCAACTTCTTTCGCAATCCCCTCGTGCTTTATGTTTTCAAATTTGCAGGATAATGTGAGGTTAACCTTCACATTTTCCTCCTCGCGCAGTACTAGCCTCAATCGCTCAACGATGATTCGCTGCGCGTCGTCCAAAAAGGCTTCCAAATTCTTATGCCGGAGATTTGTGACAACTCCCGTTCGGATCCGGTTGGTAAAAGCACTATCCACGTCGTCCCACTGTACGCCTGCAGAACTGCCGATATTAGCATCCATCACCACTGTGCGCTGCTGCTGCTGCCGCAGTTGTTGCCGAATATTTGCTATCCAGGATTGTACGAGCGTGATTGTATGCTGGATTTGCAGTTTCGCCCCTATGCTCGTTCTCGGACACTTGGAAACATCACGCAGCAATTGACGATTTTCCATTCCAATGCCAATCTAGTGCTTGAAGATGTCGTCATTCTCCTGCTCAGGATGCAGCTCGCCCAACAAATCGTGTGCGTTCTTCATCATTTTTACGAGATTTGAGTATGTTTCAGTAACCATGACTTCAACGTTGATATAAACAGAACCTTCTATAAATTTGACTTGCACGTATCGTGTAAAACTGATGAGTCTGCATCGGATGCGTTGAGCTTATGTATAGGCCGATAGATCGCAAGAATTTGGATGTGGTGGTGGGGGGTCCAAGCTTTGTACCACCCCCGCCAGCGAAGATTCAAAAAATTTTATGGCAAACAGGTCTGAGCCTGCGCACCCCAACCCTAAACAGCATGGGGACATGTGATGGGAAAAATCGATAAGCGAAAAACAGGTAGCGAGCAGTGTTTGGCGTGAAAAGAATCTTGTCTTGTGCACTCTTGACCGGATGGTTTGTGTACATACAGTTTTTGGGTTTTATGACTCGTTAATCAGCGTGGGACATGTGATGAGAAAAATCGGTCAATGAAAAGCAGGTAGCGAGCAGTGTTTGGCGCGAGAATGTGCATATACAGTTTTTGGGTTTTATGATTCGTTAATCAGCGTGGGGCATGTGATGGGAAAAATCGATAAACGAAAAGCAGGTAGTGAGCTCTTGAGAAAATTTTCTCCTAGCTTATACTGCCCCCCGCGTTACATTTTTGTCTGTATGTCACGTGGTGTACACCCCACAAATGATTGGCTGGCGGGTTTTTGCTCGGTGGAGGGCGGGTGTGTCTCCTTTCGTATCAAAATTGAATAGCAGTTTGAAACTTCTCTAGTATTTTGAAAAATCTCTAGTGCGGAAGCAAGCGTTTAGCAAAGTGAGTTGTGAAAAAAAGGTTCTCATAAGAAAACCTGAAGACTCCAACAAGTTTCTACTTTTGTGTGTACTGTATAGAATGTATATCATAATGAGGATTATATTGAAGAATAAAATTTACAATTATTCATCGTGTATTTCATAGCAAATAAAATTTACAATATTTTTACATTTTCCCATCAGATAAATTTATATGAAAAGAACAGATAAAACTTATAAAGATTGTGACGTGGATTTTTCTGCACCTCGGTCACTCGGAGCAAATAACCGGGAACTTACCGCGTGCACAATAATTTGGCGTCCGTGAGGTATCCTGGACCTAAAACAATATCGCGAATGTGTTGGGCGCCTGGCGTGATTAACACGCCTCGAAATCGGTAATGCGAAATACCGCAACCATATACTCGATAGCTCAGTACCGCGGCGAGGGGAGGGGTAATTTTTGGGTAGAGAGAGATGTAACACAAGTAAGCCAACGCGTGAGGTGGCCAATTCGCTTGTCATGCAAATATTGCGCAACGATTATATATGTATTTATATGTTTATTCAAACAGAGAATTGAGTGATAATTGATAACAACAAATGATACGATGAAGCGTTAACGTTATATTATATTTGATTAGACGTGCGTTACGCCTGGAAGCAGCATTGAGACTGCTCACACGGCCTCTCGCCGGGCTCGGCGACAGTGCATATGAAGTGCATAATCGCGTAATTTGAGCACTGCTGCCGATAAGAAAGCCAAGCGCATAAGGCGGGCTACGCTGCATGATAAATTTTGTACTCATCTAAATGATCCCCGGCATGTTCCTACGAGAGGATATAAACTGTTACATTTCATTAGAAATGTTCCAGCTCCATCACACGCTATAAAATTACAATGATATATTTCTCATCAGCGATATTACAAAAACCAAAAGAAATAAAAATAAAAATAAAAATAATGATAATACGACTACGCAAGTCGTCCTTCGCGATTCCAAATACAATGTTAAATTTTATCTAAACTAAATAAGAAAGGGAGAAACACACCAAATAAAAAAAATTAAAAAAAAAAGGTGAATAAATCTAGGAGACCTCTACGGCCTACGTGCGCTAGTCGCCGTCTTAATAATACCCTAATTCATAAAAACCAAAAACAAAATCAGACTCGATGCGCTGCTCGCGAACGTCCTTTACAAAATGGCGCTGATCGCCAACTTAATACTAACTGATAATGCAAACAAAAAAAAAACTGAACTGAGGCGAGGCTCGTCGCGACACCCGCGATCCTCCTCTAAAACCGCATATTTTTATCAGCGTGCACCCGAGCTTCACTTTCTCGGCGACGGCGGGACGCAGTCGCGAATTCGAATGCTCCCCGTGACTGCTCGCGACCTACACGAGAATGGAGGATGTACCGGACGAAGTGAAATGACCCCGTGTAACGGACTTCGGTCACACTCAAACTCGAGACAATAACGTCTCGGCTCAACCCGTGGCTCGACTCGATTTCCCGGATCCCCCGAAATTAACGCTACTCCCTTGCGCGCAACTCAGGCTACGGTCACCAAGCAAAAGAATCGGCAAACGAATTTCGAGTATTTTTCGACACGCAAATTCCAAAACGGCTATCCTTTATCTGATAAGCCTTTACTCAATTACTCTCGAAATTCGATCGCAAGAAGGTTAACAGCGCTTACCGCTCCACATCCACCACACGAATTCACCCACACCCTCGTGACGGTTCATCGCCATCGTCCTCGCAACGAAACAAGCCTTCACTGACGCAAAACTAACGCAAACTCGACCTCGAAAACAACTCGGCTACCTTGTTCAATCGCCAGAACTAGAGTGATCTCGGATGGTCGCAACGCCGATCTCGTCGCGCTAATTTTTCGTGACGTCATCACCCTAAGAATGCGCAACAATCGATCGGTCATCGATTTAGGGGATTGCGCAACTTGCCGCGCACCTGTCGTCTCTACGCGGCGCAGAACTTAAGGCTAGATCGCGATGTCGTCTCCCGCGCAGCTCTACGTAGTCCTGGGGTTGGGCGGGGTGGTGCTCCCTCGTCGCTAGCTGGTACCTCGCGGGTGCCTTGGTTGGGCGTAAGCGGGGTGAGCGGGGAGGCTGCGGCGCACCGGCCGCCAGCGGGAATCGCGTCCGCCTTGGATTCCCGCGCTGCAGGGATCTGCGTTGCCTCCCCCTCCGCAGCCTCGGTGTCCTTCCCGCGAGATCTCCGTGGTTTCGCCTTGCCTCGAAAGATGTTCAGCGTCGGAGTCGGTCGCTGTAGGGTAGCCGGTGCACTCAAAAAAAAAAATAAAAACAAAAGCCTGAAATATCTGGGTCGCAATGCTCTATTTCGTCCCTGTCGAAGCTCGGGTGCGTGACTCCAGTTCTGGCGCTCTCTAAGATTATTCCGCGACTCGATTTTCTAGACCCTGATTCCGGGATCTCGCCCAGGGTTCAGGGAGTCTCTTGTAACGGGCAGGCCTAACCGAACTGCCACGTTACAAGATATATACATAGTTGTATCAATTTTATGTAAATAAATTCATGTTTAATTCTATGTACAAACTAGGATATATATTGTCATAAATTCTATTTCCTAGATGGGTAAATAATTTTATTGAATATTCCATTTTAATTGTATGTGTAAACTGTAATATAATTGTAATGAATTTTATGGGTATTTTTGTGCATATTGCGAGCATTTTTTAGGCAGACGGTCGCATTTCCGGCAGTCTTTTACTAGAGGATTTGGCCCATCCACTATATCGCCATCGGGTCCTGGTGAATAATGCTGGAGGCATCTGCGGAAACTGGCGATCTTGTCATCCATTTTCATATTCTCAGACAGTTTATCCCACACATCATCGATGGCGTTTGATGCGAACGTGTAGATGAATTCTTTTGGTAAAAAAGCTATATCCTCGGACATGATTGCCCTTAAACTGTCCAATTCTTTGTACAGACGGAAGGATTTCTCGAGGGAGCTGGTACACTCCTTCAAATACCAACTCCGTAGGCGCTGCACATTTTCAAAGGCGCAGTTGTATGCCGGGATGTATTCAGGGTTGTCATCATATCAAATTGATCCTTTCTCTACATGCTTCCGGATATTATTCGATGGGAAGTATCCATGGTTTAAGTTATGCCAGGGTGCCACATCCATATACCACAATTTTTCTAGTGTAGGGGGTGTGATGTGCGAATCTTCCATATTAACAACCCTCGTTGTACCATCGATGATCTCCGACAGCCATGCTTTCTTCTCCTCCCCTTTGACGTATACGTAACAAGCATTTCCCACCATTTTTCTCACAATCGTTGGTACATCCTCGTGAGATTTGTTGCCTGCATTCCATGATATTCCGTGGTGATTGTACGTCAACCAGACATTGGTAGCTCTACATTCAAGTAATAAGCTTGCCAAATCATAGGGCGGTCTGAAAATAATGTAACCCAGACCCTGCCTGTTTACGTTGATGACTGCGACTTCCCTAGGTACAAACTTCATGTTATGGCCTATGAAACATTGCACGTCTAGGATCATCGCCATTCTGAGGAGTGAGAAAGTTGCGCTCGATTTTACTGACAGACAGTATGTAGAAGACTGACTATTCCATCCCTAGCACACCCGCTTTTATCCCCTCGCGGATGAATTTTGTAGAAGAAGAGGGGCAGGGGGGGATCGCATAGTTTATTTACGGCATATAACTGCATGAAAATTCAAACTTGTTGAATTCCCCACCAAGGTATTTCATTTGCAGACGATTTTCACCGGCCATGTTACACATTTCAGTCAGCTGATTAGAATCTTCTTGTAGAACCCTCACGATTTTCGGTGGTAAGAAGACGTTGTATTCTCCATCGATCGTCGCCAGAACACGTACCCCGAATTTTGTTTTGACCAGTCGTAACCCGATGACGTCATACACCCCCCAATTTCGAGTTCCGACGTGGTTAATTTTTGTCAGATCCATTGCGTTTCAATCAGTTTCTTGTTTTTTTTTTTTTTTACAAGTAAGAGCAGTTCACGACGCGAAGAGGCGATGAGAACAGAGTGACTATCGGAATAGGCTCACGTTTTATATACCACCCACCCCCACCACAAATTTCCATCAGACAAGTCTGGACACGCATTTTGTGAGAAGAATTTTGTGGAAAGAATTTTTATGGACCCAATTATTGGACCCCCCTGCCCCCAGACTGGTTTATTGACAATTCCACCCGGTATTTCGTGGGAAAAAGATTTCATAATACATTCAAAAGCATTCAACCGCTATTTTGAAAAGATTTATTTCACCCCCCCCCCACTACCACCGCCACTCAATAAAAACACCCTATTCCACAGGTCTCGACCTGCATTTCATGTGAAAAATTTGACGATCTATTCAAAGCATTCGACCGTTATTTTTTGAAAATTTCACCCACAACCACATGATAAAATAAGAAAAAAGTTACCATCTTGCGGCGAGCAATAGAAACATCACGCAGAGTGGATGGATGGAATATCGATTGATCGATAATGCGATGAAGGGGGCACCACATACGGCAAACCTGCGGTAACACCCGGTAACACCAACTGTCGGTGAGATCAGAGATAACAATTTCGTCGGTAAAATGTTTGCCATCTAACAATAAAAAATGTGTAATGTCTGCTCATCCGACGGTGAAGAAATCAAAATGATTGCTCATCCGACCAAGCAATAATCAAAATGGATGCTCATCTGACTGAAGAATAATCAAAATGGATGCTCATTCGACTGAGCAAAAATCAAAACAGCTGCTTACCTGACTAAGCAAATAATTCATTGTCAAACTGTGTGTCGGTAAGATTGGGTGAAAATACTGGTGTCGCCATCTATGTTAACGCTTCAGCCGGTAACAATATCGTCGGTAAGGCTTACCATCGCGGTGGTAACATACCGACTGTCGGTAAGGAATTGAGATACGCTCCCGGTACGCCGCCATTTTCTCGTGCAGAACTGTCGTATCTCCACTACTAGGGTGTCCCATTTTAAATAATACAGCTAAATATCTTGAGAAGCAATGGTCACAGAGAAAAATGTTTCGTCTATAAGTTGTCGGGTACCGAAGGGGGCCAGATACTGGTGATATTCGTTTTCCTGTGAGTCGAAGCACCAAGATGATATAAAGGTCAACTTCGGTTTCATCAATGCAATCATATGTTTTTTACTTTTTTATCCGGTTGAGCGTTCAATTTTACATAAAAAAAACACCGAAACAAGAATGTGCTAAGATAAATGGTTCCGAAGACATTCCATTATTTTCAGAAATCTTTTGGACGTTCATATCTGGGCGCGTGTGTCTGTCGGTCGATGCACAATCTACTATCATGAATTGATCAGATGGTCGAACACATTACCTTCCTGGTTGATACACAATCGCAACCTATTTTTGAAACTTTCAATCGTTTGCAGAAGAACAGTTCTTGGTATACCCCTACAGACATGTCGTATACGGTTTTTCATATCTACTGCAGTGGTTGGCACCTTTGCAAAAATTTTAATCTTGATAAATCCCTAAAGAAACAAATACAGCGAGGTCAGATCGGGAGATTTTGCGGGCCACTGGATGGGTCCACCGCGGCCGACCCAGTGATGTTGAAAAGTAGCGTTAAGATAAATACGCACAATCACACCTCAATGTGCTGGCGCTCCATCGTGTTGATACCACATTTGGTTTCTGGTATTCAGATCAACATCCATCAATAATATTGGAAATTCATCACGCAGAAATCTGAGGTATTCAGCGCTATTAAGTCTGCCGGGGAAAAAGAATGGACCCACCAAGTAACCGTTGATTATCCCACACCAGTCATTCAAACTCCAACGGTGCTGGAAGTCTACTTGGCAATGCCAGTGAAGATTTTCGGCTGATCAATAATGAGAGTTATAACGATTCACCTGACCGGTATTGTGAAACGTAGCTTCGTTATTGAATAGTACGTTTCGGAAAGTGGAGAAATCCGAATGTGTTGTTGGGACCAAAGACAAAATGCCTCTCTTAGATGCATATCATCGTCGGTGAATGCTTGGGTCATAGTAATATGGTTCGGATGAAAATAGTAATTAAGTAAGATTGTGCTTGCTGTATTGCGCGGAATACCCAGATGTCTGAATTTCTCTCGAAAGGACTCACGGATCATCGCAGCCTGCAGCATTTCTGCGTCGTCGTACTCTTCTAATTACACGACGTCGTTCACGGATTTCTATGTATCTGATCACAGAGGGATTGGGATGATAAGCTCTAACAGGAAATCTTCGACGGTAGAGTTGTGCTGCCCTTCTGAAGTTACATCGAGATTCACCAAGCACCAGAAAAATTTCTACGATTTCACTTCTACTGTACTCTTGCATTTTCCAGCTTGGGTACGCGCAATTTATCTTGATCACACCAACTTCTAAACGAATTAAAACATTACGTCGTTACAGCTTCTGAATAATTCTCAAACTGTCTTAGAAAGCGTCGTAGTTCATAAACATAACGAAACCGGGATTCCGAGAACTGTTCTTCTTCAAACAATTGAAAGTTTTAAAAATAGACTGCAATTGTGTATCAATCAGAAAAGTAATGAGTTCGAGCATCTGATCAATTCATGAGGGTTGATTATGCGTCGACCGACCCACGCACGCGTGCAAACATGAACGAATAAGAGATTTTTGAAAATAATGGAATATCTTCGGAACCATTCATCTTAGCACAATCTTGTTTCAGGTTTTTTTTTTAATGTACAATTGAACGCTCGATTGGATGAAAAAGTAGAAAACGTATGATTCCATTGAGAAAACCGAAGTTGACCTTTATATCACCTTGACGCGTCCACTCACAGGAAAACGAATATCACCAGTATCTGTCCCCCTCAGTGCCCGACAACTTTTAGACGAAACGTTTTCTCTATGACCATTGCTTCTCAAGATATTCAGATGTATTATTTAAAATGGGACACTCTGTACATCTTACAGTGAACCATATCAGTATTCAGATCCAAAGAATAAACGTGATAACTTACCCTGTTCCATGTCGTTGAACACATTGGGATCCGTAAGGTTGAGACGATTCCTAACAAAGCATTAATCTGATATAGAACTATTATTAGAATATTGACTGCTTCTCAAAGGCATAAGTGAGTAAGCATTTGAGAAGTATTTGTAGTCTAAACTGATCTTGCAATGAACCTATCGTTTTGTATGGACAAAAGACAGCCTCTTGCTGAATGTAAGCCTCCTATCACCATTCCGAAGAGAGTTTTTACAGAAACAACTTGATTTTTTAATTTCCTTTGTCCGAACTCATAACAAATTTATTGTCTATAACTTCAAACATAGCCTATAGTCCAGTTACAGTAGGCCGTATAGAAGGCCGACTCTATAATATTGAATACCAAATCGATTCTTGATGGAAATTGTTTATTTGAGGTTGTATTAGGAGAATCTCTTCGAGTCACTGAAAATTGAACGTCCCCCAGGGGCATGAAAGCTTGCGGAATTCCAGTTGTTACGTCATAAGCGTAGAACGGTTGTTCCTACAACAAAAATAGTTAGTAACAAAATTGTAACTGATTGAATTCCTTACAAAATTGCCTTGTGGGAAATCTGTGTGCGACGTATAGATTCGGAGATATAGCCGTCCAAAGATGTGACTAAAATCGAAAAACTCGGCAGATGCACCAAATTTGCAATGATTCGCGACGTAGTTGTGTCGTCAAGCTGGTTCCACCGTTCTCAAAATGTAATACTTTTTAACAGAGATTGAGATAACATCAAAAATCAGTTTTTTACAGCTTTGCTAGCTCAAAAACACTTCAAGTTTTGGGCATTCAGTTTTACTTTTTTTAAAAAATCATCAGTTTATACCCTTTTACAAGTTCTGGTGTTAGGGAGGTTCTAGGCTGAAATCGCAAACTTTAGCTGGTGCGATTGATAAAAAATTTCACGTTCTGGAAATCATGTCTCTTGTATTAACCCTCTTAAAATTTGTCCAAAATATCATCAACTATCTAATTAGCAAATCCATGTTATCTTTTTGAACAATCAATAACGATTTACGATGGAATAATACATTTTTTCAGCCATTTCGTGTTTCACGTCTACAAATATATTGCTAGTGTAGCGACACAATTGAAATATTCTCTTTTTTCTGTGCACTCCTTCATCCACATGATTTCGCTAAATAATAATATCACGCGATTTTAATTTTCGAACGGCTCTACATCCGAAGCTATCCACCGCATACGATTTTACCATACGACAATTTTGTAGGAAGTTCAGTCAGCTACAAATTAGATAATAGCTAGTTTGGGCGTAGGTGCAAACATTCTACACTTATATTCTACGTGCTGCCATGCTTCTGGGGGGTTCAAATTTTCAGTGACTCGAAGACATTTTCGATATACACCTCCAAATGAACAATTTCCATCAAGATTCGCTTTGCTATATATGATTGTAGGGTTGGCTTACTTAGTGTCTGGACTACAAGAAAGGATTTTTCTTTAAACAAGTATGCACCAAATTTTAAGCAATATTCGTAACGTGTTTCTTGCGAAGGTATAATGAAAAGTGAGGTGAATGAGCAGAGTGCGATTGTGCTGTTGAAAGGAATGCATGAGTGCTGTGTGTATTGGCCTGGTGACAAAGAGCAATGGTGATGTTGTTATAATGAGTGTGTGTAGAGTATGCATGTTTTTGTGTAAGCTTGTGGGAGATTTGCATGAATTTAGTATCACAGCTTCTAATCGTAAGGTAATTCCACCACCGAGGGGCTACCATTCGTCAAAGTGGGTCAAATTCACCTAACTTCAGAACTGTAAATAATTCCAAAGCTACATGAAGTAACTTTACATGATTTCAAGTGATTTCAAGTGATTTCAAGTGACTTCAGGTAACTTCGTGTGACTTCACAGTAATTTTTTACGGTGAACACTTGATTTCAGGAGTCGCTGCCCGTCGGCCAGTATTATCACATTCATAACGAAAGTTGCGA